>NC_044982.1:81852952-82152952 GCF_008728515.1 Papio anubis
TATCCACACCAGTTTCTCCAGGGCCTGCCCTTCTGCCAGGGCTGAAGCTGAGCACCAGGAGGCAACATGGACCACTTTGGTACTGGGGCTTAGCGAAAACTTCTTACCTCCTTCTCCAGTGTTACATGACAGAGAAAAAAGGGATAATACCATGGGACCTAACTCCTCATCCCCCACTGGGGCTCCTCATTCTCCCCTGGGCTTAGTTTCTCTACCCTCCTCTGAGCTTAAAGCTCAACTCGTCCTTCAGCCTCTTGGCTGCCCCTTCTCTTCATCCCTGCTGAGTGTTCTCAGAATCCACCAACTTTTGTCCTCTCCAGTCCACGCTGACCTGATCTGGGCCCTTCCTCATATCTATCCACCTAAGATACCCAGAGACCCATGTGGTTCCATAAGGGCCTTGCCACTGAGATGCCAGCTCATCTCATGCCCTGGCAGAGAGGGGCCTCAGAAAAACCAGGCCTGTGTGGCACCAGGTAAGACCCACGGAGGACAAGGCTGGCAAGGTCTCTCTCCAACCCTTGGCTCCATCTCTCCCCTAGGTAGGGCCAGCTCAACCCCTCCCATCCAGCCCAGTGTCCTCCCATACACTCAAGGTTCACTGCCCACCTGGGCAGTCAGCAGGCTGAGCCCCTTTAAACCTGTTCCTCTTGGTCACTGCTGGCCTCTAGGCTAAGATTCCCTGCTAGCCACCTGGGCTACATCAGCCCTTTGGGTTCAAAAGGACTCCTTTCTGCAGAAGGACTAGAAAGCACAATCTTTTCTATCAATCAACAAACAAATACTCATTGAGCACTTACTATGTACCAGGCATAGAGGGTAGTAAGAGAACACAATAACAGACTCTATCATCTGAACCCAAGTGAAACTGACAATGTTGAGAATTTCCATCCAAATTGTTTCACTCCCTTTCTATCCTTCAGATTAGTTCACAAGATCGAGATGTATATGGAAATCCATGCGATTAAAGTATTTGTATCTTATTTTTATTTCTGGTTTTTCTGAGGCCCCTCTCTGCCAGGGCATGAGGTGTCCTGGCATCTCAGTAGCAAGGCCCTTATGGAACCACGTGGGTCTCTGGGTATCCTAAGTGGGAAGATATGAAGAAAGGCCAGCTATTCATACAGTTTGTATGAATATTGTCATGTGTGACTCCAGAAAAACAATGTATGGGATTTGAAAACGACTTTAATCATTTACTTTCCAGACATGAAGTTGTCAAACTGTTCAATGGAGCATCGTCTTCACCTAGGGGAAGCGTAGCAGGGCGGGAAGCATAGCAGGGCAGGAAGAAGACAACTAGGGCAGGCTTATTTTCATTTGTTTAAAAAGTAGCAAGGATGAACGTTATTATAAAGATTCAAATTGTAGGAAAAACACCCATTTGATTGGACCACCAGAAGCATAATCCCTGTCATTACACAAGCTTCTACCTGTACAGAATGAAACTAGAATCAGGAAGGCTCACGCAGGCTGAGAAAATGGAGCAATGCCTCTATTGTTTAGGCCACTTGATTACTGCTACATTTGTAGTTTCCAAAACTACCTGGACTTGTGAATGTTAGGAAGTTCTTGGCTTGGAGGTCACCGATAGAGTATATGACATTTTGTTGAATGAGGGTTGCCCTGTGTTAAGCTCACCCTGCTAAACACTCCCAGCAGTCACCTCTCCAAGGTCTTGCCGCTAATATGGAGTACTGCCTGGGAGTTGAACAGAAGTACTAGCTCTAGGTTAGTGCTTCCCTGTCCCAAATATACACAGCACTACACTATTGTGGCATGGAGTAAAATCTCCCTCTAGGATCATGTAACTATCAAGGACATGCCCTTTCTCATCTCAGTGTGCACTAAGCATGCTGCAACACAATCCTTTTTTTTTTTTTTTGACAAAGTTTCACTCTGATCAGCCAGGCTGGAGTGCAGTGGCGCAATCTCAGCTCACTGCAACCTGTGCCCCCTGGGTTCAAGCAATTCTCTTACCTCAGCCCCCTGAGTAGCTGAGATTACAGGCGTGCACCATCACACCCGACAGATTTTTGTATTTTTAGTAGAGACAGGGTTTTACCATGTTAGCCAGGCTGGTCTTGAACTCCTGACCTCAAGTGATCTGCCCACCTCGGCCTCCCAAAGTGCTGAGACGACAGGTGTGAGCCACCACACCCAGCCGCAACTCAATCTCTTAATCTTGGGCACTTTTATAAAATAAGTGAGTGTCACACGGTTTCTGATTTGGAACTGGGAAAAAAAAAATCCCTGCACCTAAGAAATACTAATGACTTGGCTCCTTCATTGGAAAAGGAAAACGCAGGAAGCAAAACAAAATAATAGTATTTTTTAAAGTTGCCTGGTCGCGTCCATAATCAGTTTAGGTATGATACTTACTTTGGGGAAATGGTTCTGTGGTTTAAAACAAGTTTGAAAACCATTGTTGTAGGCCTTTATCCACTTCTGAGCAAGAAGAAAGAAACAAAGTTTCAGGAAAGGGTAGTGACTGACTGAAGATATCATAGAAGTTAGGACAGAGCCTGAACAGAGCCCACGCCCCCGGATGACCAGGCCAGAAAGTAGGTTTAAAAGTCTTCTAATGCTCACCCCAAGATGACTTTCTGGAATCTCCAGACAATAATTAAGTTTGTGCTCAGACACCTCCCTGGAGAGAAAGACTGTGGGCTTCTCCAGCAGCTATTTAGTGAGAAGTATTCAAAGCAATTCCCTTTGGTAAGCTGAAATCTGTCCACAGGTGTATTTAGGTGGACTCAGAGGCAGGTAAGTACTTTAAACATGCTGACTCCTTCAAATCTCCTTGGTCTGTGGAAGTTTGCCCCCAACCCCTACCATATGAAGAAATAATCTTTCCCTTGCTTAAAATCTCTATAGTGTCCCTACTGACTCTAGGAAAGGAAATGCCTCAGCCCACTGAGATCCACTCCCACCATGCTTCTTTTCCTCCAGGGCCACAGGAAGAATCAGGTCCCAGCACAGCCAGAGAGAGAACTGCCAAGTGGGCTCATGGAGAATATAGACTCCAAAGGAAGCAAAATCTTGTTAATTTGTTTCTGGGAATATGTATTGTTATGACTGCCTTCCCAGCCCACCACTATGCTTCTCCCAGTACCACTCTTTGTGAACTTACACAACTTATAGGGTTTACTTCTTATCTTGGTAACCCAAACAAGATTGTTTTTTACCAACTAACATATGTTACCATGGCAGCAATGTACCATATCACTTAGAAGCAGCTGACCTGAGAGAATTGCAGAATAGCTTATTGAAGACTGAAAATAATGACAGCTGAGAAACAGCTACCTGCAAGATTGGGATGCTGTGCTACAGGATGTAGCATATGCTTTTAAGCAGTAATAAATATATAGTGTCGGTTCTTTCATAGCTAGAATACATGGTTTTGGAAACAAAGAACGTTTCCAAACATTCCTTGCCCCTCTGATTAGGAGTTACCCCCCTGGTTATTAAACCTAATGAGCCACATTAAGAGTTTTTGTTTCTGTCTCCATAATCTTGAGCTTTGCTGGTCTAGAGGTCTCAATTCCTGAGAAGGAAATCAACAGTCAGATAAGTAGGTTACTTTACTAGCTGGGTGATTAATCCTGATTGCCATGGGAAGATGGGATTCACTGAGATACCTCTTAATATTTCCATGACCATTAGTGAAGGTAATTGGAAGACTACTGTAGCCCAATAAGATAAGACTACTAAGACCCTTTATTTATTTTTTTTAATTATACTTTAAGTTCTAGGGTACCTGTGCACAACATGCAGGTTTGTTACATATGTATACATGTGCCATGTTCGTGTGCTGCACCCATCAACTCGTCAGCACCCACCAACTCGTCATTTACATCAGTTATAACTCCCAATGCCATCCCTCCCGCCTCTCCTCTCCCTATAATAGGCCCTGGTGTGTGATATTCCCCTTCCCATGTCCAAGTGATCTCATTCGTCAATTCCCACCTACGAGTGAGAGCATGCGGTGTTTGGTTTTCTGTTCTTGCGAAAGTTTGCCGAGAATGATGGTTTCCAGCTGCACCCATGTCCCTACAAAGGACACGAACTCATCCTTCTTTATGACTGCATAGTATTCCATGGTATATATGTGCCACATTTTCTTAATCCAATCTGTCACTGATGGACGTTTCGGTTGATTCCAAGTCTTTGCTATTGTGAATAGTGCCACAATAAACATACGTGTGCATGTGTCTTTATAGCAGCATGATTTATAATCCTTTGGGTATATACACAGTAATACGATGGCTGGGTCATATGGTATTTCTTGTTCTAGATCCCTGAGGAATCGCCATACTGTTTTCCACAATGGTTGAACTAGTTTACAATCCCACCAACAGTGTAAAAGCGTTCCTATTTCTCCACATCCTCTCCAGCACCTGTGGTTTCCTGACTTTTTAATGGTTGCCATCCTAACTGGTGTAAGATGGTATCTCATTGTGGTTATGATTTGCATTTCTCTGATGGCGAGTGGTGATGAGCATTTTTTCATGTGTCTGTTGGCTGTATGAATGTCTTCTTTTGAGAAATGTCTGTTCATATCCTTTGCCCACTTTTTGATGGGGTTGTTTGTTTTCTTCTTGTAAATTTGTTTGAGTTCTTTGTAGGTTCTGGATACGAGTCCTTTGTCAGATGAGTAGATTGCAAAAATTTTCTCCCATTCTGTAGGTTGCCTGTTCACTCTGATGGTAGTTTCTTTTGCTGTGCAGAAGCTCTTTAGTTTAATTAGATCCCGTTTGTCAATTTTGGCTTTTGTTGCTGTTGCTTTTGGTGTTTTAGACATGAAGTCCTTGCCCATGCCTATGTCCTGAATGGTATTACCTAGGTTTTCTTCTAGGGTTTTATGGTATTAGCTCTAACATTTAAGTCTCTAATCCACCGTGAATTAATTTTCGTATAAGGAGTAAGGAAAGGATCTAGTTTCAGCTTGCTGCTTATGGCTAGCCAATTTTCCCAGCACCATTTATTAAATAGGGAATCCTTTCCCCATTTCTTGTTTCTCTCAGGTTTGTCAAAGATCAGATGGCTGTAGATGTGTGGTATTATTTCTGAGGGCTCTGTTCTGTTCCATTGGTCTATATCTCTGTTTTGGTACCAGTACCATGCTGTTTTGGTTACTGTAGCCTTGTAGTATAGTTTGAAGTCAGGTAGCCTGATGCTTCCAGCTTTGTTCTTTTGACTTAGGATTGTCTTGGCAATGCAGGGTCTTTTTTGGTTCCATACGAACTTTAAAGCAGTTTTTTCCAATTCTGTGAAGAAAGTCATTGGCAGCTTAATGGGGATGGCATTGAATCTATAAATTACCTTGGACAGTATGGCCATTTTCACGATATTGATTCTTCCTGTCCATGAGCATGGTATGTACTTCCATTTGTTTGTGTCCTCTTTTATTTCACTGAGCAGTGGTTTGTAGTTCTCCTTGAAGAGGTCCTTTACATCCCTTGTAAGTTGGATTCCTAGGTATTTTATTCTCTTTGAAGCAATTGTGAAAGAAAGTTCATTCATGATTTGGCTCTCTGTTTGTCTGTTACTGGTATATAAGAATGCTTGTGATTTCTGCAAATTGATTTTGTATCCTGAGACTTTGCTGAAGTTGCTTATCAGCTTAAGGAGATTTTGGCTGAGATGATGGGATTTTCTAAATATACAATCATGTCATCTGCAAACAGGGACAATTTGACTTCTTCTTTTCGTAATTGAATACCCTTTATTTCTTTCTCTTGCCTGATTGCCCTAGCCAGAACTTCCAACACTATGTTGAATAGGAGTGGTGAGAGAGGGCATCTCTGTCTTGTGCCGGTTTTCAAAGGGAATGCTTCCAGTTTTTGCCCATTCACTACGATATTGGCTGTGGGTTTGTCATAAATAGCTCTTATTATTTTGAGATATATTCCATCAATACCGAATTTATTGAGAGTTTTTTTTTTTTATTGTTATTATTATACTTTAAGTTCCAGGGTACATGTGCATAACGTGCAGGTTTGTTACATATGTATAATTGTGCCATGTTGCTGTGCTGCACCCATCAACTCGTCAGCACCCATCAACTCGTCATTTACATCAGGTATAACTCCCAATGCAATCCCTCCCCCCTCCCCCCTCCCCCCTCCCCATGATAGGCCCCGGTGAACAATGTGACCCTTCCCATGTCCAAGTGATCTCATTGTTCAGTTCCCACCTATGAGTGAGAACATGCAGTGTTTGGTTTTCTGTTCTTGTGACAGTTTGCTAAGAATGATGGTTTCCAGCTGCATCCATGTCCCTACAAAGGACACAAACTCATCCTTTTTTATGGCTGCATAGTATTCCATGGTGTATATGTCCCACATTTTCTTAATCCAGTCTGTCACTGATGGACATTTGGGTTGATTCCAAGTCTTTGCTATTGTGAATAGTGCCGCAATAAACATACGTGTGCATGTGTCTTTATAGCAGCATGATTTATAATCCTTTGGGTATATACCCAGAAATGGGATGGCTGGGTCATATGGTACATCTAGTTCTAGATCCTTGAGGAATCGCCATACTGTTTTCCATAATGGTTGAACTACTTTACAATCCCACCAACAGTGTAAAAGTGTTCCTATTTCTCCACATCCTCTCCAGCACCTGTTGTTTCCTGACCTTTTAGCATGAAGAGCTGTTGAATTTTGTCAAAGGCCTTTTCTGCATCTATTGAGATAATCATATGGTTTTTGTCTTTGGTTCTGTTTATATGCTGCATTATGTTTATTGATTTGCATATGTTGAACCAGCCTTGCATCCCAGGAATGAAGCCAACTTGATCATAGTGGATAAGCTTTTTGATGTGCTGCTGGATTCGGTTTGCCAGTATTTTATTGAGGATTTTTACATCAATGTTCATCAGGGATATTGGTCTAAAATTGTCTTTTTTTGTGTGTCTCTGCCAGGTTTTGGTATCAGCATGATGTTGGCCTCATAAAATGAGTTAGGGAGGATTCCCTCTTTTTCTATTGATTGGAATAGTTTCAAAAGGAATGGTACCAGCTCCTCCTTGTACCTCTGATAAAATTCGGCTGTGAATCTGTCTGGTCCTGGACTTTTTTGGTTGGTAGGCTATTAATTATTGCCTCAATTTCAGAACCTGCTATTGGTCTATTCAGGGATTCAACTTCTTCCTGGTTTAGTCTTGGGAGAGTGTAAGTGCCCAGGAAATTATCCATTTCTTCTAGGTTTTCTAGTTTATTTGCATAGAGGTGTTTATAGTATTCTCTGATGGTAGTTTGTATTTCTGTGGAGTCGGTGGTGATATCCCCTTTATCATATTTTATTGCGTCTATTTGATTCTTCTCTCTTTTCTTCTTTATTAGTCTTGCTAGTGATCTATCAATTTTGTTGATCTTTTCAAAAAACCAGCTCGTGGATTCATTGATTTTTTGGAGGGTTTTTTGTGTCTCTATCTCATTCAGTTCTGCGCTGATCTTAGTTATTTCTTGCCTTCCGTTAGCTTTTGAATGTGTTTGCTCTTGCTTCTCTAGTTCTTTTAATTGTGATGATAGGGTGTCAATTTTAGGTCTTTCCTGCTTTCTCTTGTGAGCATTTAGTGCTATAAATTTCCCTCTACACACTGCTTTAAATGTGTCCCAGAGATTTTGGTATGTTGTATTTTTGTTCTCATTCGTTTCAAAGAACATCTTTATTTCTGCCTTCATTTCATTATGTACCCAGTAGTCATTCAGGAGCCGGTTGTTCAGTTTCCATGTAGTTGAGCGGTTTTGATTGAGTTTCTTAGTCCTGAGTTCTAGTTTGATTGCACTGTGGTCTGAGAGACAGTTTGTTATAATTTCTGTTCTTGTACATTTGCTGAGGAGTGCTTTACTTCCAACTATGTGGTCAATTTTGGAATAAGTGTGATGTGGTACTGAGAAGAATATATATTCTGTTGATTTGGGGTAGGGAGTGCTGTAGATGTCTATTAGGTCCGTTTGGTACAGAGTTCAGTTCAATTCCTGGATATCCTTGTTAACTTTCTGCTCGTTGATCTGTCTAATGTTGACAGTAGGGTGTTAAAGTCTCCCATTATTATTGTATGGGAATCTAAGTCTCTTTGTTAGTCTTTAAGGGCTTGCTTTACGAATCTGAGTACTCCTGTATTAGATGCATATGTATTTAGGATAGTTAGCTCTTCCTGATGAATTGATCCCTTTCCCATTATGCAATGGCTTTCTTTGTCTCTTTTGATCTTTGATGGTTTAAAGTCTGTTTTATTAGAGACTAGGATTGCAACCCCTGCTTTTTGTTGTTGTTGTTGTTGTTGTTCTCCATTTGCTTGATAGATCTTCCTCCATCCCTTTATTTTGAGCCTATGTGTGTCTCTGCATGTGAGATGGGTCTCCTGAATACAGTAAACTGATGTATCTTGACTCTTTATCCAATTTGCCAGTCTGTGTCTTTTAATTGGACCATTTACTCCATTTACATTAAGGTTAATATTGTTATGTGTGAACTTGATCCTGTCATTGTGATATTAGCTGGTTATTTTGCTTGTTAGTTGATGCAGTTTTTTCCTAACATCAACGGTCTTTACATTTTGGCATGTTTTTGCAATGGCTGGTACCGGTTGTTTCTTTCCATGTTTAGTGCTTCCTACAGGGTCTCTTGTAGGGCAGGCCTGGTGGTGACAAAATCTCTAAGCTTTGCTTGTCTGTAAAGGACTTTATTTCTCCTTCACTTATGAAACTTAGTTTGGCCAGATATGAAATTCTGGGTTGAAAACTCTTTTAAGAATGTTGAATACTGGCCCCCACTCTCTTCTGGCTTGGAGAGTTTCTGCCGAGAGATCTGCTGTTAGTCTGATGGGCCTGCCTTTGTGTGTAACCCGACCTTTCTCTCTGGCTGCCCTTAACATTTTTTCCTTCATTTCAACTTTGGTGAATCTGACAATTATGTGTCTTGGAGTTGCTCTTCTCGAGGAGTATCTTTGTGGCATTCTCTGTATTTCCTGAATTTGAATGTTGGCCTGCCTTACTAGGTTGAGGAAGTTCTCCTGGATGATATCCTGAAGAGTGTTTTCCAACTTGGTTCCATTTTCCCCCTCACTTTCAGGCACACCAATCAGACGTAGATTTGGTCTTTTCACATAATCCCATATTTCTTGGAGCCTTTGTTCATTTCTTTTCCTCTTTTTTCTCTAGACTTCTCTTCTCACTTCATTTCATTCATTTGATCTTCAATCATTGATACCCTTTCTTCCAGTTGATCGAGTCAGTTACTGAAGCTTGTGCATTTGTCACGTATTTCTCGTGTCATGGTTTTTATCTCTGTCAGTTCGTTTATGGCCTTCTCTGCATTGATTATTCTAGTTATCCATTCTTCCACTCTTTTTTCAAGATTTTTAGTTTCTTTGCACTGATTACGTAGTTCCTCCTTTAGCTCTGAGAGGTTGATCAACTGAAGCCTTCTTCTCTCAACTCGTCAAAGTCATTCTCCATCCAGCTTTGATCCGTTGCTGGTGATGAGCTGCATTCCTTTGGAGGGGGAGATGTGCTCTGAATTTTTGAATTTCTAGCTTTTCTGCCCTGCTTTTTTCCCATCTTTGTGGTTTTATCTGCCTTTGATCTTTGATGACGGTGACATACTGACGGGGTTTTGGTGTGGGTGTCCTTTCTGTTTGTTAGTTTTCCTTCTAACAGTCAGGACCCTCGGCTGTAGGTCTGTTGGAGATTGCCTGAGGTCCACTCCAGACCCTGTTTGCCTGGGTATCCGCAGCGGAGGCTCCAGAAGATAGAATATTGCTGAACAGTGAGTGTTGCTGTCTGATTCCTGCTCTGGAAGCTTCGTCTCAGGGGTATACCCCACCGTGTGAGGTCTGAGGTGTCGTTCTGCACCTAGTGGGGGATGTCTCCCAGTTAGGCTACTCAGGGGTCAGGGACCCACTTGAGCAGGCAGTCTCTCCATTCTCAGATCTCAACCTCTGTACTGGGAGATCCACTGCTCTCTTCAAAGCCATCAGACAGGGTCATTTACCTCTGCCGAGGTTTCTGCTGCTTTTTGTTTAGCTATGTCCTGTACCCAGAGATGGAGTCTACAGAGACAGGTAGGCCCCCTTGAGCTGCAGTGGGCTCCACCCAGTTCAAACTTGCCAGCAGCTTTGTTTACCTACTTAAGCCTCAGCAATGGCGGGCGCCCTTCCCCCAGCCTTGCTGCTGCCTTGCAGTTAGATTCAGACTGCTGTGCTAGCAATGAGGGAGGCTCCGTAGGCGTGGGACCCTCCCATCCAGGTGTGGGATATAATCTCCTGGTGTGCCATTTGCTAAGACCCTTGGTAAAGTGCAGTATTAGGGTGGGAGTTACCCGATTTTCCAGGTGTTGTGTGTCTCAGTTTCCCCTGGCTAGGAAAAGCACTTCCCCCTTGTGCTTCCCAGGTGCGGTGATGGCTCACCCTGCTTCAGCTCTCGCTGGTCGGGTTGCACCAGCTGACCAGCACCGATTGTCTGGCACTCCCCAGTGAGATGAACCCAGTACCTCAGTTGAAAATGCAGAAATCACCCATCCTCTGTGTCGCTCATGCTAGGAGCTGTAGGCTGGAGCTGCTCCTGTTCGGCCATCTTGCTTTCAAATCCTGAGATCCTTTAAAAGGAACTTTGGAGTCACTGCACCAGACAAGGAATCATACTAGATAGGCTTCTTGAGATAAAGTCTTCTGCACAGCTTCTCAGAGATGGTATAACACCCATCCACATAATGACTTCCCAGCCTCCTTGGCCAAGGGTCCTTCCAACCTTTACTCAGATACCTCCTTAGAGAGAGGTCCTGAGATCATCAGACTCACGTGCCATGACAGCTGAGCTGAGATCTGCCTACATATGACCTTCACTATTTACAAGACAAAATAGTGAAAAAGTTGCATTTGGATACAAGTGTGTTCTGAGGGATTCCATTCTCCTTGGTGTACTAATGTTTCTTTTAAAGTGCTAATAATAGCTCCCATTTAGAATTTTAAATAACATAACAAATGTAAAGTAACTAATGTGTCCTCTGGATCATGGTAAATAATGAATAAATTTAACTCCCTTTACCTTCTCCCTTTGCTATTTTTTCCATACCAGGATTTATACATTTTTAAAAAACTAAATCTGCTATCAAATGACAGCTTTAAATTTAGTTTTTAAAATTTGTTATTGTATATACTTATGGGGTATAAAGTGATGTTATGGTATATATATACACAATGTACAGTGATTAAATCAAGTCAAATAACATTTTACCACCTCAAATACTTAACATTTTTTGTAGTGAGAACATTTGAAATTTACTCTCTTAGCAATTTCAAAACATACAATACATTATTATTATTAACTATAGCCACCATGATGTACAACAGATCTTTAAAAACTTATTCTTCCTGCCTAACTGAAACTTCGTACTCTTTGACCAACATCTTTCCATTCCCCCACTTCCCAGCCTCTGGTAATCACCATTACAGACTCTGCTTCTATGAGTCCAATTGCTTTAGACTCCACATAATAAATGAGATCATGCAGCATTTGGCTTTCTGTGCCTGGCTTATCTTGCTTAGCATGACGTCTTACAGGTTAGTCCATGTTGTGGCAAATAACAGAATCTCATTCTGTGTTAAGGCTGAATACTATTCCACTGGGTATATATACCACATTTTCCTTATCCATTCATCCACTGATGGACACTTAGGTTGTTGATTCCATATATTGGCTATTGTAAATAGTGCCACAATGAGCATGAGAGTGCAACTATCTCTTTGACATACTGATTTCGAATCGTTCGGATATACCTCAGAAGTGAGATTGCAGGATCATATGATAATTCTACTTTTAGTCTTTTGAGGAACTCCATACAGATTTCCATATGGCCACATTAATTACATTCTCATCAACAGTGTACAATGATTTCCTTTTCTCTACATCCTCACCAAAACTTATTATTTTTTCTCTTTTTGATAATAACCATTCTGACAGGTATAAAGTGATAGCTCATTGTAGTTTTAATTTGCACTTTTTGATGATTAGTAATGCTGAGAATTTTTTCATATATCTGTTGGCCAGTTGCATGTCTTCTTTGGAAAAATGTCTGTTCAGATCCTTTGCCCATTTTTAAATTGGGATTTTTGGTTTCTTGCTATTGAGTTGTTTGAATTCCTTATATATTTTGGATATAAATCCCTAAATAGATTTAAGGCTCACAAATACTTTCTCCAAACAAA
This sequence comes from Papio anubis, assembly GCF_008728515.1. Classification (NCBI taxonomy): domain Eukaryota; kingdom Metazoa; phylum Chordata; class Mammalia; order Primates; family Cercopithecidae; genus Papio; species Papio anubis. The sequence continues at coordinate 81,865,173 of NC_044982.1, forward strand.
GCCTCCAGGTTTATTCTTTTTACTCAAGATTGCCTTGGCTATTATAATGTTTTTACATATTTGGCTGTCCTTGAGCAACCTCCATGAGGTGTGGCAGTCACAAAGCCATGTCTCCGTGTATGTGCTGCCAGAAAAGTCTTGAGGGTTGGTTCCTAACAGACTCACAGGGTTGCACTGGCATATTAAATTTACACAAACTATTCATTTTCAAAATTTCAGACTCAGAAAATTTCATCATCACATCAAGATCAGAGCCATATGTTAGGCTGGACTTACATGAGCCAAGATTAGAAAATTATGCATACAACCAAATCACCATATTTTTGGTGAGAAACCATTGTCATAGGCCTAAATTTCTCAAGTTTTCTATATGATTACCTAAGCATCTGCGAAGGCTCCTGTCACCCCACTTGAGCTTGGACACCATGTACTAGATCACCCCCTTGCATGAATGTCTTCCTCACTATAAGTGGCTTCCACTCCCACTGCTAGATTTCCCTCCCACAGGAAGGGCCTCCTCACCTTACATGTATTCTGACATCCCAAGCCCACTGGGGTTTCTTAGTGCAGGGTGTCCAAGCCCATGTGGGGTGAGGAGTGTGACCACATTGGAAGAAGGCCTGGTGTGAGTACTTTCCCCACCCCACACAGATCCAGGCACCCCACTCTAGATTGTTGTGGCTACCCACCCTGCCAAGGTCACTGTACTTTGTTTCTTTCACAAAAGTTTTGTTCCTCTTTAAAAGAACTGGAATCAAGATATTTAGAACCAACAAGATTTTCAAGGTCATGACCCTTCTTTTTTCTTCCATAATGGGGGTATAACCAGGAAAATTTGTTAAGCAAACAGTACAGTAGTCCTCCCCTATCTGCATAGTAAGAGATTAACAATAGTAACTAATAATAAAGTAGAATGGAGATGTGGCAAGATGGCAGAATAGGAACAGCTCTGGTCTTCAGTTCCCAGTGAGACCAATGCAGAAAGCAGGTGATTTCTGCATTTCCAATTGAAGTATCCTGTTTACCTCATTGGGACTTGTTAGGCATGGGTGCAGCCCATGAAGGGTGAGCAGAAGCAGGGTGGGGCATTGCCTCATTCAGAAAGTGCAAGGAGTTGCGGGGCCTCCCTTTCCCAGTCAAGGGAAGCCATGAGGAACTGTGCTATCCAGTCCAGATACTACACTTTTCCCATGGTTTTTGCAGTCCGCAGACAAGGAGATTCCCTTGTGTGCCTACACAGCCAGGACCCTGGGTTTCAAGCACAAAACTGGGCAGCTGTTTGGGCAGACACCAAGCTAGCTGCAGGAGTTTTTTGTTTTTGTTTTTGTACCCCAGTGGCACCTGGAACCCCAATGAGACAGAACCGTTCACTCCCCTGGAAAGGGGGCTGAAGCCAGGGAGCCAAGTGGTCATGCTCAGTGGGTCCCACTCTCACAGAGTCCAGCAAGCTAAGAACCACTGGCTTGAAATTCTCACTGCTAGCACAGCAGTCTGAAATCAACCTGGGAAGATCGAGCTTGGTGGAGTAATGGGTGTTCATCATTACTGAGGTTTGAGTAGGTGGTTTTCCCTTGACAGTGCTTAGGAGGCCAGGAAGGTTGGACTGGGCAGAATTCACCACAGTCTGGCAAAGTGGCTGTGGCCAGACTGCCTCTCTAGATTCCTCTTCAATGGGCAGGGCATCTCTGAAAGAAAGGCAGCAGCCCCAGTCAGGGGCTTCTAGATAAAACTCCCATCTCCCTGGGACAGAGCAACTGCGGGAAGGGGTGGCTGTGGGCACAGCCTCAGTGGACTTAAACGTTCCTGCCTGCTGGCTCTGAAGAGAGCAGCAGATCCTGACATAGAGGGTTCTCCCAGCACAGCACTCAAGCACTGCTAAGGGACAGACTGCTTTCTCAAATGAGTTCCTGACTGGGACAGATCTCCCAAAAGGAGATGACACATACCTCATACAGGAGAGCTCCAGCTGACATCAGGTAAGTGCCCTTCTGGGATGAAGCTTCCAGAGGAAGGACCAGGAAGCAATCTTTGCTATTCTGCAGCCTCCGCTGGTGATACCCAGGTAAATAGGATCTGGAGTGGACCTCCAGCAAACTGCAGCAGACCTGCAGAGAGAAGCCTGACTGTGAGAAGAAAAACTAACAAACAGCAATAACATCAACATCAACAAAAAGGAACCACACACACACACAAAGCCCATCCAAAGTAAATCCACGAAGATGAGGAAAAAGCAGTGCAAAAATGCTAAAAATTCCAAAAACCAGAATGTCTCTTCTCCTCCAAATGATCACAATTCCTCTCCAGCAAGGATACAAAACTGGACAGAGAATGAGTTTGACAAATTGGCAGAAGTAGGCTTCAGAAGGTGGGTAATAACAAATTCCTCTGAGCTAAAGGATCATGTTCTAACCCAATGCAAAGAAACTAAGAAACCTGAAAAAAGATTAGACTAATTGCTACCTAGAATAACCAGTTTAGAGAAGAACATACATGACCTGATAGAGCTGAAAAACACAGCATGAGAACTTCATGAAGCTAACACAAGTATCAACAGCAGAATCAATCAAGCAGAAGAAAGGATATGGGAGACTGAAGATCAACTTACTGAAATACGGTGTGAAGACAAGATTAGAGAAAAAAAAATAAAAAGGAAAGAACAAAGCCTCCAAGAAATATAGGACTATGTGAAAAGACCAAACCTATGATTGATTGAGGTCCCTGAAAGTGATGGGGAGAATGGAACCAAGCTGGAAAACACACTTCAGGATATTAACCAGGAGAACTTCCCCAACCTAGCAAGGCAGACCAACATTCAAGTTCAGGAAATACAGAGAACACTACTAAGATACTCCTCAGGAAGAGCGACCACAAGACACATAATCGTCAGATTCTGCAAGGTTGAAATGAAGGAAAAAAGTTAAGGCAGCCAGAGAGAAAGGTCGGGTTACCTACAAAGGGAAACCCATGAGACTAACAGCTGATCTCTTTGCAGAAACCCCACAAGCCAGAAGAGAGTGGGGACCAATATTCAACATTCCTAAAGAAAAGAATTTTCAACCCAGAATTTCATATCCAGCCAAATAGAGTTTCATAAGTGAATGAGAAATAAAATCCTTTACAGAGAAGCAAATGCTGAGAGATTTTGTCACCACCAGGCCTGTCTTACAAGACCTCCTGAAGAAAGCACTAAATATGGAAAGGAAAAACCAGTACCAGCCATGCAAAAACACACCAAAATATAAAGACCAATGACATTATGAAAAAACTCCATCAACTAATGTGCAAAATAACCAGTTAGCAAAATGATGACAGGATCAAATTCACACATAACAGTATCAACCTTAAATGTAAATGGGCTAAATGCCCCAATTAAGAGGCACAGACTGGCAAATTGGATAAACTGTCAAGACCCATCACTGTGCTGTATTCATGAGACTCATCTCACATGCAAAGACACACATAGGCTCAAAACAAAGAGATGGAGGAATATTTACCAGGCAAATGGAAAGCAAAAAATGCAGGGGTTGCAATCCTGGTCTCTGATAAAACAGACTTTAAACCAACAAAGATCAAAAGAGACAAAGAAGGCCATCACATACTGGTAAAGGGATCAATTCAACAAGAAGAGCTAACTATCCTAAATATATATGCACCCAATATAGGAGCACCCAAATTCATAAAGCAAGTCCTTAGAGACCTACAAAGAGACTTAGACTCCCACACAATAATAATGAGAGATTTTAACACCCCACTGTCAATATTAGACAGATCTGGACCAAGCAGACCTCATAGACATCTATAGAACTCCCCACCCCAAATCAACAGAATATACATTCTTCTCATCACCACATCGCACTTATTATAAAATCAACCACATAATTGGAAGTAAAACACTCCTCAGCAAATGCAAAAGAAATGAAATCATAAAAAACTGTCTCTCAGACCACAGTGCAATCAAATTAGAACTCAGGATTAAGAAACTCACTCAAAACCATGCAACTCCATGGAAACTGAACAACCTGCTCCTAAATGACTGCTGGGTAAATAACAAAATTAAGGCAGAAATAAGTTCTTTAAAACCAATGAGAACAAAGAAACAACATACCAGAATCTTTGGGACACAGCTAAGATAGTGTTAAGAGGGAAATTTATAGTCCTAAATGCCCACATCAGAAAGCAAGAAAGATCTAAAATCGACACCCTAACATCACAATTAAAAGAACTAGAGAACCAAGAGCAAACACATTCAAAAGCTAACAAAAGACAAGAAATAACTAAGATCACAGCAAAACTAAAGGAGATAGAAACATGAAAGCCCCTTCAAAAAATCAATGAATCCAGGGGTTGCTTTTTTGAAAGATCAACAAAATGGATAGACCACTAGCCAGACTAATAAAAGAGAAAAGAGAGAAGAATCAAATAGACACAATAAAAAAAAGATAAATGGGATATCACCACTGATCCCATATAAATACAAACTATCATCAGAGAATACTATAAACACCTCTATGCAAATAAACTAGAAAATCTAGTAGAAATGGTTAAATTCATGGACACATACATCCTCCCAAGACTAAACCAGGAAGAAGTCAAATCCCTGAATAGGCCAGTAACAAATTCTGAAATTGAGGCAGTAATTAATAGCCTACCAACCAGGACCAGATGGATTCACAGCTGATTTCTACCAGAGGTACAAAGAGGAGCTGTTACCTTTCCTTCTGAAACTATTCCAATCAACAGAAAAAGAGGGACTCCTCCCTAACTCATTTTATGAAGCCAGGATCATCTTGATTCCAAAACCTGACAGAGATACAAAAAAAAAAAAAATTCAGACCAATACCCCGATGAACATACATGCAAAAATCCTCAATAAAATACTGGCAAACCAAATCCAGCAGCACATCAAAAAGCTTATCCATCACGATCAAGTCGGCTTCATTCCTGGGATGCAAGGCTGGTTCAATATACACAAATCAATAAACATAATCCATCATGTAAACAGAACCAATGACAAAAACCACATGATTATCTCAATAGACGCAGAAAAGGCCTTCAATAAAATTCAACACCTCTTCATGTTAAAATCTCTCAATGAACTAGGTATTGATTAAACATATCTCAAAATAATAAGAGCTATTTATAACAAACCTATAGCCAATATCATACTCAATGGGCAAAAGCTGGAAACATTCCCTTTGAAAATTGGCACAAGACAAGGATGCCCTCTCTCACCACTCCTATTCAACACAGTATTGGAAGTTCTAGCCAGGGCAATCAGGCAAGATAAAGAAATAAAGCATATTCAAATATGAAGAAAGGAAATCAAATTGTCTGTTTGCAGATGACATGATTGTATATTTAGAAAATCCCATCGTCTCAGCCCAAAATCTCCTTAAGCTGATAAACAACTTCAGCAAAGTTTCAGGATACAAAATAAATGTGCAAAAATCACAAGCATTCCTGTACACCCATAATAGTCAAGCCAAGAGTCAAATCATGAGTGAACTCCTATTCACAACTGCTACAAAGAAAATAAAATACCTAGGAATACAACTTACAAAGGACGTGAAGGACCTCTTCAAGGAGAACTACAAACCACTACTCAAGGAAACAAGAGAAAACACAAACAAATGGAATAAAATTCCATGCTCATGGATACGAAAAATCAATATCATTAAAATGGCCATACTACCCAAAGTAATTTATAGATTCAATGCTATTCCCACCAAACTACCAACAAGACACCAGGAAAGTCAATGGTAGACTTTCCTCACAGAACTAGAAAAAAACGACTTTAAATTTCATATAGAACCAAAACATTGTCCATATAGCCAAGACAATCCTAAGCAAAAAGAACAAAGCTGGAGGCATCACGCAACCTGACTTCAAACTATACTACAAGGCTACAGTAGCCAAAACAGATACACAGACTAATGGAACAGAACAGAGGCCTCAGAAATAACACCACACATCTACAACCATCTGACAAACCTGACAAAAACAAGAAATGGGGAAAGGATTCCTTGTTTAATAAGTGGTGCTAGGAAAACTGGCTAGTCATATGCATAAAACTGGAACTGGACCCCTTCCTTACACCTTATACAAAAATTAACTCAAGATGGATTAAAGACTTAAACATAAAACCTAAAAGCATAAAAACCCTAGAAGAAAACCTAGGCAATACCATTCAGGACATAGGCGTGGGCAAAGACTTTGTGACGAAAACACCAAAATCAATGGCAACAAAAGCCAAATTGACAAATGGGATCTAATTAAACTAAAAAGCTTCTGTACAGCAAAAGAAACTATCATCAGAGTGAACAGACGACCTACAGAATGGGAGAAAAATGTTGCAATCCATCCATCTGACAAAGGGCTAATTTCCAGAATCTGCACAGAACTTAAACGAATTTACAAGAAAAAAACAACCCCATCAAAAATGAGCAAAGGATATGAACAGACACTTCTCAAAAGAAGACATTTATACAGCCAACGAACATGTGAAAAAAAAAAAAAAACTCATCATCACTGGTCATTAGAGAAATGCAAATCAAAACCACAATGTGATAGCATCTCACGCCAGTTAGAATGGCAATCATTAAAACGTCAGGAAACAACAGATGCTGATGAGGATGAGGAGAAATAGGAACACTTTTACACTGTTGGTGGGAGTGTAAATTAGGTCAACTATTGTGGAAGACAGTGTAGTGACTCCTCAAGTATCCAGAACCAGAAATACCATTTAACCCAGCAATTCCATTACTGGGTATATACCCAAAGGATTAGAAATCATTCTACTATAAAGATACATGCACATGTATGTTTATTGCAGCACTATTTACAATAGCAAAGGCTTGGAACCAATGCAAATGCCCATCAATGATAGACTGGATAAAGAAAATGTGGCACATATACACCATGGAATATTATACAACTATTAAAAAGAATGAGTTCACGTCCTTTGCAGGGACATGGATGAAGCTGGAAACCATCATTCTCAGCAAATACAGAAACAGAAAACCAAACAACACATGTTCTCACTTATAAGTGGGAGTTAAACTATGAGAACACATGGACACAAGGAGGGGAACATTATACACCGGGGCCTATCGGGGGGTGGGGGGCAAGAGGAGGGAGAGCATTAGGACAAATACCTAATGCATGTAGGGCTTAAAACCTCAATGACGGATTGATAGGTGCAGCAAACCACCATGGCACATGTATACCTATGCAACAAACCTGTACGTTCAGCACATGTATCCCAGAACTTAAAGTAAAATAAAAAAACAAGAACAATTATAACAATATATTCTAATAAATGTTATGTAAATCTGGTTTCTCTCTTAAAATATCTTACTGTTTTCAGAGCACTGTTGACCATGGGTAACCAAAACTGCAGAAATTGAAACCACAGATAAAGGAAGACTATTGTACAAGGATATCAGAAATGTGTCCTAGACAGAAATGTGAGGATACTATTTGGCTCCCTGGCATCAGTTTTTACTTCACATGGAATTAGTAATTCACTAAAGAGATTGTCTTTCTGGAAAACAAACCCTCCTTCCATTCATAGCACACAAAGTTTAGACAAAGCAGACCTCAGTCTATCAAAAAACTATGCCCAAGGCTTATACCAATCATAGTAGCTTCAACTCTTCTCTGACAAATCCTTCATGCACCTAAAGCAATATGGCAGATTGTACTTTCTGTAATGACTGCCACTGCACATCTCCCATCCCACCAGCTCTTCTTACATGACTTCAACACTCCTCTCACTGAGAGGCAAAGCCTATGTCCCTTTCTTTTAAATCTGGGTGGGGGCTTTAGATTGCTCCAAGCAATGTAATATTGTAGAATGGATACCACATGACTTCAAAGTCTAGGTAACAAAAAGCACACGGCTTCTGCCTGGCTCACTTTTTGGGACGATGATCACTGGAAAGCCAGCCATCAGGTTGTGAGAAACAATCCTGTGCAGTGAAGCAACATAGGGAGGCCGTCATGGAAAAGATATGAAGCTCCCAGCATCTACTGCTGAACCTGTGAATGAGTGAACCTTCAAATGATTCCAGCCTCCAGGCTTCAAGTCACCCCTGCTGACATGGAGGGGAGCAGTGACAAGCCATCCACACCAACTCTGATCAAATTGCAGGCTTGTGGGCAAAGTAAATATTGTTATTGTTTTAGATGACTAAAATCTTTCGTGTTGAAGCACACCTTCTTCTGCATTTCTCCACACCACTCTTTCCATTCCTCTAAGCATGACCTTCACCATTCTTACCTAATCACTAGTGCTTTTGTCTCCTCCACCAGAGCCAAGGAATCTCATCTCCAGTATCTGTAAGTCTTACACAGAAAAGGGCCCCATAAGAGCTCTAGAAAAATCTTTGACCCTCTTTTTTTCCAGATTCCAGGGAATTTGGTGGTGTAGTGGTTAATATCAGATGCTCTGGAATCAAACTGTGATGCTCAAACCCTGGCTACTCCCTCCTCACAGTGTGAGATTGAGCAAGTTTCTTAACTTCTCTTGATCACAACTTTTTCATGTAAAAATAGAGATAGTATCAATACCTACCTTACATAATTGCTGGGATAATTCTATGATAGGATGAACATAAAGTACTTGAAACCGTAAGGACTCAGTAAATTCTCGTTGTTGTTATGATATAGAGTATTTTCTCATTTATTCAGCAAACTAATTAGCCATGTACTCTTTATAAGGCATGTTTTAAGTTTTTTTCTTGCACTTCTTACAGTGTTTCATTTCAATCAACTTTAACATAATCAAGTCACAGATTTTTTGGCCATTATTTTATAACAATTTTTTTTTAGTCATTTAAAACAATAACAATATTTACTTTGCCCACAATCTTCAGTTGCTTATTGATTGTATAGTTAGGCAGGCCAGTTAGAAATGTGATAAGCTCTGATATCCCCCAGCTTACAGGCACAAGCTCTCCTCAAAATATTAGAGAAAATGTATCCCAGCTCACATGTTTTGCACATCTGTGTTCTTCTGACCCTGTGACGCAGCCCTGACTGCCATTAGACCCCCTGATCTGACCCCAAATGACAAACTATATACGTAATCTCTCCCTGGTACCTATACTCAGCATGTGGAGTGAGCCAGCTTAGCCGGTATCATCTAGTACACCACACACAGTTCCTGGGGACCCAGACCAGTTACCTCAGGATGTTATTTCCATCAGCCAGCCACTAGGTGAGTGGACCAGAAACAAAACCACCAATCTAAGGTGGCTGTACAAATTCCGAATCAGATAAGTGTGGAAACATCACTAACACAACAAACACATAATAGGTACTGTCAATAATAGAACCTATAAATTTAAAGAAGAAAGAGAAAAGAAACATAAAACATGACTTGTTTTTAACTTTCCTTCAGAGCCAATGAGTCAAGTCTTCTTCCATCATCAGAGGAGGTGAAGATGCAGAAGAGAGCGGCCACGCTGGAAAGAGTGAATAAGAGTGGCAGGAGCCCCAGAGGAGGGACCTTGCCTCTTCTGAACACTGAAGCAGTGACAAGCGAAAAGAAGAAACCTTAGTAAACTGATTAAAGAGAGTTCATCTCCTCCATGAGACACAGGCCAGACCTGGATAATAAGGATGGTGATAGATAGCCCTGGAAATAGATATTATTTTCCTTGCATCACATCACTTTGGCCCACTGTACCTTGAGCTGCCCCTCGAGTGCCCAGGCACCCAAGCACCTCTCAGCTTTTCTCTCAGGATGTTCTCTGGAGCTGTAAAAATTTGCTCTGTCAAAGAGCAGTCTTAGCCCTCAAGTGAGAAAGAATTAATGCTCCTAGAGACAACACTCAACCAGCTGGGAATGGGACTTATCAGGCAAACGACCCAGCCTCCTGAATTTTGGAAAGACAATGCTGACATCCATTCTTTATGGATTCTCAAAGAGTCCCCAGCAGGATTCAGCTCCAGATGCCCACAGCAATAGGTAGCTCGGTAATGCACTCAAGGTTAGCTCTCCTTATTTTCCCTGTCTCATTCTTCCTACTTCCTTGCTCCAGTCTCTTGGAATTATCTCAGAAAAAAAATTAATTACCTCTAACTAAATCCTTGGTTTGTTTTTTGAACGAAAGACTCAAACTAAAATCCAACTGTATTGGGTTGAATAGTGTCCCCCCAAATTTATGTTCAACCACCACCTATGAACGTGACCCCATTTGGAAGCAGGGTTTTTGCAGATGTAACTAAGTTAAAATAAGGTCATACTTGATTAAGAGGGACCCTAATGAAATTACTGGCATCACTTTAAAACAGGTAAATGTGGACACAGACACACAGAGAACATCACCCAACAACAGATACAGAGATTGGAGCAATGCATCTACAAGCCAAGGAGTGGCAAGGATTGCTAGATACCTCTAGAAGCTAGAAGAAGCATGGGACAGACTTTGCCAGACACTTCCAGAAAGAACCAATTCTGCTGATATTTGATTTCGGGCTTCTGTCCTCCAGAACAGTGAAAGAATCCATTTCTGTTGTCTGCTGCCTCCAGTTTGTAATACTTTGTTATAACAGCACTAAGAAATTAATACAATACCCTAAGAGTGTCTTAGTCAGGGTCCAAGAAAACAGAAACCACTCCAAATATTTGCAAACAGAAGGAGTTTATTACAGGGAACTAATTACATGAGAGAAGCCAAAGAGGGTAAAATGAATCAACCCAGAGATTAGCAATACCAGGAAGCCACTACCACACCTAGCTGGAGGCATGGAGGCAGCAAGTAGTGTTGCCAGGACCCTGATCACCTGGCAGAATACGAAACCATATCTAGCCTGCCAGGTGAGAGCTGGAGCCAGGAGGAGAGCAGAGGAGTCATCCTGAAATAGTCCTCAAGCTAAGAAGAAAGAGTGGGAAGGAAAAAGACCCTCATTCATCAGCACCAACCATTGGCTTGGCCCAACAAGACAGAGCTGCCAGACAGAGAAATCTGTGTGATGTAGACTGTGTCACAGAGAACAGAAGGAAGATGAGGGCTGGATCTGAAAGCTACCTGGGCAAGGATCCAAACCAACAACTTCACTCCAACCCCATGAGACTCAAAGGAAGAGAGTTTAAGCGTTTGCTGTTTTTTAAACAAATTACTAGGATCCATAATAATACCAGTACAAGGTGAGATCTGAAGGATGAGAGACACTAAGAAGAAACGGTGTGAGACAGTAATAATGCGTTGATGATCATGGCAGTACAAAAAATGGGAAGTCCTTCATGAGTCAGGTTTCTTTAAAGGCACATGCAACTCCCACTTAGATGGACACAACAGTATGTGAAGACTCACACTGTGATCTTTTGCTCCAAGAACCACCACAGGAACACACCAGGAAAACCAAAGGAATTCACAGATCCTTTGAAAGAAACAGGACACTGCAGCAAATTTTGCAAAACAGGTGAAAAACTGTAAGTTCCCAAAGTGTGAGAGGGAAAAAACCTGCCTCTGGATACACATCCCCAATGGGGAATCTGAAAATCCAGATCAAGGGAGAATTTAACTTTACCTAGAACTAAAACGAATGTAGGCAGTCACACAAAATATAAAAGTAGAAGTATCAGGGGAAGTGCCTTACAGGCACTTCCAGTCTTGAGCTTGAGCCCAGGGAAGCCATTCCTGACTATATGTCACAGGAGCTCTCAGGGAAGGTAGCCAGTGGAATTGGAGAGGGGTCACCAGGTGAAGGAAGCTTCCAATTGAAATTGGTAGTGGTTTCAATTGGACACAAATTTTCTTTAATGGAGTCTGGGGGACGAGTGGGAGCTTTGGCAATATGAGCACATGAACTCAGAAGCAAAGTCCCTCCCATTGAAGTGGGCAGATGGGGAGGGGTGATATCTGAAAGTCATGCTTGCTTTCTCAGTGGGAAAGCTCACAGCCTTGGGCAAGATCTGAGTGGGGCACTTTGGGAGTGAGACTGGCCTCGCCAACTGTGTGGGAGCTGGGTGAGGTCTCTCACTACCAGCTTTCCCCCACTTCCCTGGTGAATTATATGACACAGCAGAGGTAGCCAAGATCCCCTCTGGGAAATAACCCCATTGGCCTAAGAACCACCCCCACATCCCCCACAGTGGCCACAACAAACCCCACCCAAGGAGACTCTGAGCCCAGACCCGCTTAACCCTGCCCCAACATGATGGTATTTCTTTACTCACCCTGGTAACCAAACACAAAAGATAGAAACTTGGGAGCTTCAAGGCCCCACCCATGATCTGAGAAACTTGGTTTCTTACCCTGGCCAACTTAGGGCAAGCCTAGATCCCTCTACTACCGCTGCAGCTGGTGCTCTCTTGAAAGCACCACTTCTTAACCCTGAACCCAGGAAGGAGAAGATAACACCTAATTCCAATGCCTGCAACATCCTGGCTAACCAGAGGTCCTGAGTGTGTCCACATGAAAACTTTACTGCTAGCATAGCCAGCATTCAAGAAACCCAGCACACTAAACATATCTACAACCAAGGACTCCCACAGAGTCTACTTCACTCCCCTGCCACCGTCACCAGAGCAGGTACTGATATCCATGGCTGGGAGACCTGAAGACAGATCACATCACAGGACTCTTCGCAGACATTTCGCAGCACCAGCTGGAACCTGGTAGCTCCATTGGGAGCCTAGACCCAGAAGAGTAATAACAGCCAATACAGTCCAGCTGTCAGAAAGTTCCACCCCTAGGGGAAGGGGAAGAGCACCACATCAAAGGATCACCCCATGGGATAACAGAATCTGAACAGCTGGCCTTGAGTTCCAGACCTTTCCATTGAAATAGTCTACCCAAATGATAAAGAACCAGAAAGGTAATTCTGGTAATATGACAAAACAGAGTTCTATATCATCCCCAAAAGATCACACTAGCTCCCCAGCAATGGATCCAAACCAAGAAGAAATCTCTGAATTGCCAGATAAACAATTCAGAGGATTATTAAACTACTCAAGGAGATACCAGAGAAAGGTGAAAAACAACTTTAAAAATTAAAAAAATATATATATATACATATATAGGATATAGGTGAAAAATTCTCCAGAGAAATAGATATCATAAAGAAAAAATCATCACAACTTCTAGAAATGAAAGCCATTAGAGAAACACAAAATGCACTGGAAAGTTTCAACAATAGACTAGAACAAGCGGAAGAAAAAACTTCAGAGCTCAAAGACAAGGCTTTCAAATTAACCCAACCAGACAAAGACAAAGAAAAACTAATTTTTAAAAAATGAACAAAGCCTCCAAGAAATGTGGGATTATGTTAAACAGCCAAACCTAAGAATAATTGGTGTTCCTGAGGAAGAAGAGAAATCTAAAAGCTTGAAAAACTTATTTGGGGAAATAATTGAGGAGAACTCCCCTGGCCTTGCTAGATATCTAGATATCCAAATATAAGAAGCTCAAAGAACACCTGGAAAATTCATCACAAAAAAGATTATCACCTAAAGTCCTATCCCAATTCAGTTAAAGTAATAGCAGGAATAGCACCTTATAAATACCTGGAAAAATAGTAGAAGGAAACATGCTTAAGCATTAATAATGATCTCTTGTGGTAGAATTCTCGGTAATTTTAATGTTATCATTTACATGTTCTCTACTTAACTATACATATATATTTATATATATACATATACATAAATATACAAACATATGTATATATACACATTTTTGTTTATGGACAGCCCATGACTGTGAGCCAAGGGACATCAGAGACATGGCTCTCTGGAAACTGAGAGAACACTTAGTGGACAGTTTTTTTGTTTGTTTGTTTGTTTGTTTTTTGAGACAGAGTCTCACTCTGTCACCCAGGTTGGAGTGCAGTGGTGCGATCTCAGCTCACTGCAAGCTCCGCCTCCCAGGTTCAAGCCATTCTCCTGCCTCAGCCTCCAGAGTAGCTGGGACTACAGGCACCTGCCACCATGCCCAGCTAATTTTTTTGTATTTTTAGTAGAGACAGGGTTTCACCATGTTAGCCAGGATGGTCTCCATCTCCTGACCTCGTGATCCACCTGTCTCAGTTTCCCAAAGTGCTGGGATTATAGACGTGAGCCACCGTGCCCGGCCTTAGTGGACAGTTATTATCAGGATGATCAGCATCCATTTTTCCATCACCTGGCAACAACAACTAGCATTTCTCAAGGGAAATCCCCTCCTCATTCATAAGCAGCATGGATGGAGTGGAACAGTCCCTACCTCTGCTTAAGGAGGGCTAAATAACCAAAGCATAAAGCACTACACTTCAGTGGACGCAATGATGACTAATTTTGGTTCAATAAATATCAAGTCCAGAACTTGTGTGCAGAACTGTGGAATACAAAAGTTATCTTTGTCACAGAATATTTATATTTAAAGAGGGGATTCTAAATATTCCAACAATATGAATCCAAGATAGTGGTAAGATAGGAATGGGTTGCCTTTCGGAGTACTTGTTGGGTGTGTGCAACTCTGCATACTGGTAAGGCAAGTCCAGCCTCCATCTCACACCAACGAGCAGATTTCCCCACCATGGCCCTTACCATCTTGTGCTCTAACCACAGATTTTCAGTCTACTCTTGCTAACCATCAACTCTTCAACGGCAAGAGTCATGTCTCTCATATCCCTGGATCTGGCTTGCTAAATAATTATTCATGATTTTATCTGAGTAGAAAAAGAGCCAAGAACTGAGAAAAGGAGACATTCTTGGTTCTTCTCAGTCACTGAGGAGCTTCTGCGGTACCAGCCTTTCTGCTAGCTGCAGCCACAACTTCAACAGTTCCACCTCCTTGTTCTTTATTCTGGCTTTCACCTTGTTACTCAGCAGCAGGGGTGTAAATGTGGTGACAGTGCCATGTCGACTTAAACCAAACTAAAGAATTTTAATAAACCACCCTTATAATGACACCCATCAAAACCAGAAGGGGACAAGCCTAGGAGGTCTCTGAGGTTTCTGTGCCCATCCCTCCTTCATCCCCCTTCAGCATTTTGTTTCTGAAAGGAGTCAACACCAATAGCTCTGACCCGGGCAGCCTTCCTGAGAAAATGCAGCCATTTCTGCTCCTGTTGGCCTTTCTTCTGACCCCTGGGGCTGGGACAGGTAAGTGACTATCCCTATTCTAGAGGCCTGAACCCATCTTATAAGATACCCTGTACCTATGAGCACTGGTCAGGAATTTTCCTCAATCTGAGCCCAGCTCCTATTCCACACCCAGACTTATAAATCTGAGGCTAGATAGAGACTCAGCAAAGATCCAAAAATGAAGGGTGTTCGCTAAAAGGTTTAATAGGTGTTAGTCTCTCCCTAGACCTCTCCTTTATGACCTGGAATGTGGATTGTTCTTAGAAAGGCATTTGGTGAGGAATGTGAAGCTGAAAAAGATAAGTAATTATTATTCTACACTCCAACCCAGGAAAGAGGAGCTCAGACACCAAGTTGCAGTCAGGGGAGTTATCTCTGGACCCAGCTTAAGAACCACTTAAATTATTCAGTGCCCCCACCCAATCACCCCTGCCCAGGAGAGAAGTCCATGGTACAACTTATCTCAGAGGTGGCAAGATGACTGTATCCATAGCTCTCCCGCTACCTTGGCTCCACCTAGGCTTTGCAATTCATTTTTAGTTGGTTTCTCCACTCCCTTCTGCCTTTCCAGGCCCTCAGCTACTCCACTGACCTGGTGGTACCCCCTCTAACATCCCTGAGGTCCTCAATCCCACCAGCACTACCCCCACTAAACCTCAGCCAAAGGCTAATTGGAGGCTATTCATTTACGCACCAAACAACACTTACTGAGAACGTAGAATGTGTTAGGCCCTGGCACATGAGAATTTTAGAAAATCCAACTCCAGAAGCTCATGGGTAGATCATTAGAAAATGGCACCAATCCGGAGGACAGCAGAGGCTTAGAGGGATCAGAGAGACTCACTAAAAAGGAGGAGCCTGGGAAGTACAGTCCAGGATCCTCTGGGGCTCTACCGTTGTGAAAATAGATCTTTCTTCCTCCATGTATGTTTCTGCAGTAGGATGCAGAAGTCAAGCACTGCCCATTCTTTCTGAGAGAAGGTTCTGAGACTTAAAGTTCAGAAAAGCTTACTCTGCCTGCAAGGAGTGCTGCCTGCAGAGCTCAGGAGGACCCTCCCTCACTGTCTGCAGCACACAAAAGACTTCGCCGTCAATCACTGTCATCCTAAGCCTTCTCTCCTGACCGCAGCCATCCCCAGCTACTTTATCTTCCAGCCTTTCCTTTCAGAGGAGATCATCGGGGGCCATGAGGCCAAGCCCCACTCCCGCCCCTACATGGCCTTTGTTCAGTTTCTGGATGAGAAGAGTAAGAAGAGGTGTGGTGGCATCCTAGTGAGAAAGGACTTTGTGCTGACAGCTGCTCACTGCCTGGGAAGGTAAGGAGCAACACCAGCTCACCTTCTGAGCCCCCCCTACAGGGACCCTTGTTTTCTTCTGGGGACTGCAGCCCAGGGGAGCTTCCAGAGTTCCTGGTAATGCAAGCCCATGAAAGCTCATTGGAGCAGCCACCTGGGATAGGACTAGGATGAGGAGAGGATGAGAAATAGGACAGGGTCAGAGGGTCAGAGGTCAGAGCAAGTGCCACAGTTTCACACACTGGCCAAATAAAGCAGTGGTAAAGGTTGAATCCATGCATTAAGGATCAAAATGCAAACTCGAGCAATTTCATGATATTTCCTGAAGGCAAGAGAGAGCCCCCAGAAGCCCTACTCTTCATGTCTTTGTGAAGCAGAGGGCACAGTCACTCAGCCCTGGAGCCCTCCTGTCCCCTCAACTTCCCCTCAGCTGCAGCCCCACCCTGCCCTAGCTGTCATCTGCTCTTTACTACTCCTGGGCTGTATCCTCTGTGACTCCACCCCCATCCTCACTCTGCTCTCTGTGCAGCTCCATAAATGTCACCTTGGGGGCCCATAATATCAAGGAACAGGAGCGGACCCAGCAGTTTATCCCTGTGAAAAGAGCCATCCCCCACCCAGCCTATAATCCTAAGAACTTTTCCAACGACATCATGCTACTGCAGGTGAGGCACACTCCTGCCACTCTTGCTCTTCTTGGTCCAGTTGGTTCCACTCCCACTGTGGCCACTGTGACAGGAGCTCTTCCCTCCTTTCCATCCTGACCTCTTGGTCAGTTCCTGTGCCTTAGAGGAGAGGGAAGATTGTGCAGCCCCATCACTGTGTCGGGGCCCAGAAGGCCATTGCCTGACCTGGACTTTCTTGCTTCTTTCCTACCAGCTGGAGAGAAAGGCCAAGCAGACCACAGCTGTACAGCCCCTCAGGTTACCTAGCAGCAAGGTCCAGGTGAAGCCAGGGCAAGTGTGCAGTGTGGCCGGCTGGGGTCGTGTTTCAACGGGCACTTTAGCAACCACACTGCAGGAAGTGTTGCTGACAGTGCAGAAGGACTGGGAGTGTGAACGTCTCTTCCATGCCAATTACAGCAAAGCCACTGAGATTTGTGTGGGGGATCCAAAGACGACGAAGACCGGTTTCAAGGTTGGATTTCCAGCCCCTACCCAGAAAGACCACAGGGAGAGAGGAACTTGAGGGAGTTCTGGGGTATGGCAGTGGCCAGATCCTTATGCTCTCAGCCCAGAGCTTGGGCAGTCTGTGTCCACTCCTTGGGTGGATTGGGGTGGCTGGAGGGGAGGGATTTGTCATCCCACAGTCACTTATCACCGAAGTGTCCGTGAGAATTGCAGAGAAAGGCTTGGTCTGGGGAGAGCCAGAAAGCACAGCCAGGGCCATGCTGGAGACCTAGGACTCAGGGAGGTGACAAGGCCTGCCTGGCACTGACGTCTCACAAAATCCGTAACAGAGACCAACCATCCTAGGGAAAGCCAGCTCAGTCTTTCCTCTCTCTGTTCACAGGGGGACTCCGGGGGGCCCCTCGTGTGTAAGCGTGTGGCCCAAGGTATTTTCTCCCATGGACGCATAAACGGGACACCTCCAGGAGTCTACATGAAGGTCTCACACTTCCTGCCCTGGATAAAGAGAACAATGAAATGCCTCTAACAGCAGGCATGAGACTAACCTTCCTCTGGGCCTGACCATCTCTGGGACAGAGGCAAGAATCCCCAAGGGGTGGGCGGTCGGGGTTGCAGGACTGTAATAAATGGATCTCTAGCATAAATATGACTGAAGTCTTATTTATTCACTGAACCATCTTCAATATGCCACAACACTGCTCCAGGCAGCCATCTGCTGACAGTTCTGGCTTTTGCTTCTTCCTTTCTCCCCCAGCCCTCCTTCCTCCCTAAACCCCATGCTGTACAGTTTTTTCACCAATTTCTCAATCACATGTCTTTGATACTGAACCCTCTGTCAGAGCTGGTTTGAACTCCATTATAAACAATCTTCACCCCCCCCTCCCCTCACAAAAAATAAATAAATAAACCTCTCTGGACCTTAGGAATTTCTTACCATCCCTAAACCAACCACCTACTCCCCTAACAACGTAGCAGAGAATGGAGCGGGGCAGTGGAAAGGAACTAACTCCAGGGACCCGGAAGGCCAGGGGCCATGCCGTGAGTACCCAGTTTCCCATTTCCAAGAAACTATGCCGTGAGTACCCAGTTTCCTTTTACCTATTTCCTGTCTCTCCGGCGGGGGCAGGCTTCTCCCACAGCCAGGTCTGCCTGCGGCTTAGGAGGTTGAGATGCTCCTCTGCACCTAGGTCCCATTTCCCTGCCCCAGGCCCAGCCCTGAGCTCAGTCAACCTTATTCCTTCCTGGCTAGCCTTCCCAGCTCCCAAGTGTTTTTCACCCAAGTGCCCTGGATACCAGTTTCTTTCCCTTCTAGCTCACCCTGTTCTGAAACCAGTCTCTCTCTCATCTCGCTAACAGAGTTCCCAGCTCTGTGTGAAACTTCTCCACTGCTTGTTCCAGCCAGACCTGGGCTGCCAGCCCATCTGATGCTGATCAGAGGAGCCAGCTCTCACCTTCCACCTGGGCAAGGCTGGCTGAGGCCCTCAGTCCAGCGCAGCTTTCCCCAGGGGCTCAGGCATCACTTTCTGTGGAGCCACTCAGCAGCCTCAATATCTTTCAGCCTAGCCTGGCCTCAGACCCAGACTCCCCCTGTTGGCAATCTGGCGTTATGGCAGCTGTGCCCCAGAGGGCTCCAGGGCCACTGGGCTGGAAGTAACACTATGCCATTTATCAATAGACGAATACTTGCTGATTGATCTCTCTCTTTGTGCCAGGCATATAATAGGCCCTGTCTCTGCTTTTGGAAATTTTACAACGATAAAAAATTTCACCTCAATTCTCCTGGTTCCTCTGCTTCTACCAGGCAGGTCAGTTTGGCACAAATGGATCTGTATTGATAATCCACAAGAAATCGTGTTTTAAAAATAATTAAATTATCTATATTCTACCTGTAGTGTTCATTACAGCCTCACATGCATGATCTGGTTTGATCCCAGAAGGACAGTGTGTGAAATTAGAAGAGACTTGGAGATTCTCAGGTCCTAAAGTTTTTAATCTATGCTCAGTGGAGTCTGGGTCCAGAGGTGTGGAAATATATTAGTCTGTTCTCACACTGCTAATAAGAACATACCTGAGATTGGGTAATTTATAAAGGAAAGAAGTTTAGTTGACTCACAATTCCACATGGCTGGAGAGGCCTCACAATCATGGCAGAAGGTGAATTAGAAGCAAAGTCATGTCTTACATGGTAGCAGGCAAGAGAACTTGTGCAGGGGAACTCCCCTTTATAAAACCATCAGATCTCGTGAGACTTATTCACTATCATGAGAACAGCACAGGAAAAACTGGTCCCCTTGATTTAATAACTTTCCACTGGGTCCCTCCCACGACATGTGGGATTATTACAATTCAAGGTGAGATTTGGGCGTGGATACGGAGCCAAATTATATCAGGAAGGAAGAAGACAACCAGAACAGCCTTAGCTTTGCTTATTCTGCATATAGAAGACATTAACCTCAGTCCACAAACCTAAGAAATGCTACAGTTCAAGTGTGAGACAGTTAATGTAATAGTGACCCCATTGACTTTATTTAGGATCCTGAGCTCTCAAATAGTACCACTAATGAGTTAAATGTGAAAGAACACTATAAACTCACAATAGCTGGCAAACACTGAATCAAATGGGACCAACACTGAAAAAAATAGAAACTTCACTGAAAAGAATAACAAATAAATCACCTGCATACAGGGAAAAAATCCAGCACATTGAAAATAAGAGGAAAAACAAATACTTATTTTTCACATAAGGCTGTCCTGATGTCCATCTCCCAAGCCTTTCCCTGGGAAGCAGCACTGGCAGTAGGGCAGGTGAGAAAGGAGTAAACACATGCAGAGATAAGCAAGTGACCAGCAGCACACGTAGGAGTCAGGGGGCCATCACATAGAAGAAGCACAAAGACCCCAAAAAGCCAGCCAAGCAGAGCTCTGTGGAGTCCCAGGGTGTAAGTCAGAGACAGCAGCAAAGTGACCAAAGATTTCTGCCACCAGCTCCAAAGGACCCTGGCAGGAGAGTGCCTGGTGGGTCAGTCTTCCCTCCTAGATCTGACAGAAACACTTGACATTGAGCATGGGATTTTATCCTATGTAAGATCTGAAGAGTGTGTGTGTGTGTGTGTGTGTGTGTGTGAAGGTTATTCATAAATATGTTCATTGCAACATTATTTAATAATAGGTCCCAAATTAGAATCAGCATTAATGTCCTAAATAGGGAAATGGTAAAATATCATGCATTCAACATATCCATTTTGCAGCCATTAAAATCTACATTATCCACAGCTATAAAAAACTAGGCTAACAACATTAATAGGCAAGTTCATTTAAAAAAAAAAAAAACTAATAAACATTTGGAAAAAGTAAACGTTCAATAACTAATCGATACAAATTAAAATAGTAATAATTTTGCTTATCTGATTGGGAAGGATTTACAAAAACGATGATATTCAGATTCAGCATGAGCATTGAGAAAACGGTATTTTCACAGCTTGTACACAAAGATCCAAAAAAAGAAAAGAGATTCTTTGTCCTGCAGAAGCTGGATTTTATGTGGAAAAAAAGAAGTATTTGACCTAGCCATCAACCACATCAAGAAAACTGAACACAGTTGTTCCTTATAACAACCTTGGTACACAAGTAAAATCTTAGAAACAATGCAAATATCCAGCACTAATTGGGGGATTCATTTTTTAAAGCTGCATATTATTAAACACTATGGAATCCCTGAAGTTATGACATATAACTACATTTTGTCACATGGAAGAATATTCACCGTGTATGTTTGTGTTAAAATAGATTATAGATTGGTATATACTACAATTAAATTTGTGCTTATATACACATTTTTTTTTTCTTCTTTTTTTTTTTTTCCTGAGACAGAGTCTCACGCTCTGTCACCCAGGCAGAAGTATAGTGGCATGATCTCGGGTCACTGTGGTTCAAGTGATTCTCCTGCCTCAGATTCCCAAGTAGCTGAGATTACAGGCATGTGTTACCACGCAGCCAATTTTTTGTATTTTTAGTAAAGAAGGGGCTTCACCATGTTGGCCAGGCTGGTCTCAAACTCCTGACCTTAGGTGATCCACCTGCCTCGGCCTCCCAAAGTGCTGGTATTACAGGTGTGAGCCATCACATCTGGTGGTGCTTATATACACATTTTTCCTGTAGGATTTTTGCTTCCTACATATCTATTTTCTTAATTTTTCTATAATTTTATGTATTATTTAGTAGTAAATTAAAAGTCTGTTTATTAGATATGAATGACATTTTAAAATGATATTCACTAATACATTTTTAATAAAATGAGGAAAATGTGTTAGTTTAAAATATATGGTTCAAAAATAAATATATTTTAGTCACATCTATGTAAAAATATACAAAGAAACAATCTGGGTGAAAATACATCTCTGTTAATGGTCAGTTGGGTGGTAGGATTAAGGCTGACATGATTCGTCTTTCTATTTTGTAATGTGTTTAACTTTTTAAATTTTATGACTATTATATTAACTTTATTTTTAACAATATTCCATATGAGAAAAAGGTTGGCTTAAGTTTGTACACGTGTCAGTTAAGATAACCCTATTATAACAAGTAAGCTTCAGAATTTCAGTGACTAGCACAACAGAAGTTGATTTCTTGTCCACAAACAGTACAAAATGAATATTCCCAGTGAACAGTTGTATCCTTTTATTCTCACGTGTTCCAGTTTGGCCAACAAATTACATAGTCAGCCCAGTATTAAGAGATCCAGGCTCAGTTCTCTAAAGATGCTTCCCCAACTTCTTCTGCATCAAACCGTGGAAGAGGAAAAGCCTAGATGATCAGGCATAGGAATGTGTTCTGGGTCAGGTCTGGAAGGTGCCCACATCATTTCCACTCACGTCCATTTATTGCAACAATCACACAGCCACACCTAATCCCAAACGAGGCTGGACAACGTAGCTCATCAATGAAATGAACTGCATTTCTTCCCTCAGAAGAAAAGGAAATTATTTTGCCAAACTGCCAGCTTGTCTCTATCAAAGTGCTTAATGGTGTTTACTGTTTATAAGGATCATGTGCTCTACATTTCGTTTCCTGCTTATGAAACGAACACATATCCATTATAGAAAAATCAATAATATAAAGATGAAAATAAGAATCACATAAAATTGTTATTCTGATTATTGCCCTTTTCCCACAATTCTGTCAAATTTGTGTCAAATTGTACACAGTTTTACATTCTACTTTTTCCATTTAATATTAGGTGACACAAGATAGCTGGCTAGAGGCACTAGCCAGAAGCACTCGCTTCCTCCACAAAGAAGGACCAAAACAGTAGGCAGATAATCACATATCAAATAGTATTTCTAAGACAGAACATAAGAATTCGCAGGAAAGTGACAGGAAACCTCCAAATCATGGAAGGTGTGGGAAGTGAAGCAGCCAGCCTGGCTGGGGTCAGGTTGAAGCCAGGAGAAACTCCGCAGTGCAGGGAAGAGGTAAGTGAGAGACAAACAGGAGTGCAATTCCCACCATGGACTTCTGCAACCCTAGCCACAGGAGAACCTTTGAATGCTTATAGGCTCTTAGACTAGTATAGGGAGCTGCCTGGAATCCATGTGATGGCATTGTTCCGAAAAGGGAGTTCATGCTGAGTCCCACACACCCCTTGAGACCCAAGCAGCTAAGCATGGCACCATTTTGAGAGCCCATCTCCCATGAGACTATAGCTCGCCCTGGGGCCCAAGAGCCCCTGCATCTCAACATCCCTGAAGCCACGCTGACATCCCCCCACATCCACCTAAAGGAATTCAGCATTGCAACACTGGCTGGACTCACCATGCAGCTGGGTCCCCAGCACTCTGGCCCACACAGTGTCCTATAACCTAGGGAACAAGAGATACAGTGCATCAGGCAGCCTGTCCCTGAACCAAAGTGAGCCAAAGTGCATGTTCCTCTGAGCCTGAGAGCCATCTGCCTGGGACCACTGCCACTGACAGCAACCCTGTGTTCCCGCCCTCCCCAACTCATACAACAGTGCCACTGTGAACCAGCATGCACCTTCTAGGGTCCTGGGGACTGGCCCACATGGACTCTGTCCCAGAGCTTGTGGACAGGCCCACCCTACCCACTGCTGCTACCATCACCTCTGCTACCACTCAAGTGCACCATTTGGGGGCCTGGATATCAACCCACCCCACCCATTGCAGTCTGCACCAGCACATATCATCAGACGACTTGAGGACAGGACTACTTTGGCTGGCGCTGCCCCTGTCAGTAACAACATGCATCATCCGGGTGCCTACAGATGGACCTGCCCCTCCTGCTACTACAGGCCCCCATGCACACCTTCTGGGAGACTGAGATCATCCCCACACAGCCTAACGGCACTCACACACATCATCTGGGTCCCAGAGATTGACCCATTCTGCCCACCACCACTGGCACCTATGCACACTTACCAGGAGCCAGAGGACAGGCCTGCCCAGCCTGCTGCCACCACCACTACCATCAACCACTTGCACATGCCACCTGAGAGCCTCAGGACTAGCCCACCCAGTCTACTACTGCCACCACTAACACATGCACATGCTTCCTGAGAGCCTGAGGGTTGACCTGACACTGCTACTGCCATCACAAATGCCAAACAAACCACCCAGAGACCCAAGGACCCTCCTTCCTTGGGTCCATCACCAAGACCTGGCGCACTCCTGCCACTGCTGGCACCCAAGCAAGCCGCAAGCCATCTGGAGGTTCAAGAATTGACCTGAACAAACCCACACCATCAATGCTCATGTACACTGCCCAGGGGCCCAAGGATCAGCTTATCCTACCCACCACTGCCACTACTGGTGCCCAAAGACCAGCCCACCTGGTGTCCCCATTTAATAAAATTTTACCATAGCCTCCACTAACAACTGCAGCCTAAGATACTGAGGAACTCACAGGCACCACTGATACTGATTATACCCAAAGAAATCACATAGAGACTACACTACTGCCTCTTCCCAGAATCAAAGCCAAAGTACTTTACCCAGCCAACACTATAGATACACCTATAAGGAAAAAGTATTGTCCTGTGAAAGCCAATCCATAAAATTGGAAAAAGTGGCTGTTATACCAGATATGTAGATACCAATGTAAGAACGCATGAAACATGAAAAAGCAAAGAAATATAATATCCCAAAGGAACAAAATAATTATCCAGCAACAGATTCCAACAAAAAAAAATCTATGAAATGCCTGAAAAAGAATTAAAAATAATGATCTTTAAGACGCTCAGTGATACATGAGAGAACATAAATAAACAATACAAAGAAATCAGAATAACAACTCATGATCTAATTGAGAAATTTAACAAACAGATAATTATCACAAAGAAGAACCAAACAGAAATTCTGCAACTTAACAATTCAATGAACAAAATTAAAAAAAAAAAAAAACTGGGCCAGGAGCAGTGGCTCAAGCCTGTAATCCCAGCACTTTCGGAGGCCGAGACAGGCGGATCATGAGGTCAGGAGATCGAGACCATCCTGGCTAACACTGTGAAACCCCATCTCTACTAAAAAATACAAAAAACTAGCCAGGCGAGGTGACTGGCGCCTGTAGTCCCAGCTACCCGCGAGGCTGAGGCAGGAGAATGGTATAAACCTGGGAGGCGGAGCTTGCACCGAGCTGAGATCTGGCCACTGCACTCTAGCCTGGGCCACAAAGCAAGACTCTGTCTCAAAAAAAAAAAAAAAAAAACCTGAAAGCCTTAACAATAGACTAGATCAAGCAAGCATGAGACAGAATTTCTGAACTCAAAGACAAGTCTTTTGAAATAACTCAGACCAAAAAATGAAGAAAGCTATGTAAGACATGAGACACCATAAAACCACCAAATATTTGAATTTCGGGCATTCCAGAAGAAGAGATGAGAAAAGGCATAATAACTTATAAAATGAAATAGCAGCTAAAAACTTCTCAAGTCTTACAAGAGATACAGGAATCTCAAAGATCCACAAATATTGGGTTGGTGCAAAAGAAATTGGGGTTTTCATCTGATCTTTGACAAACCTGACAAAAACAAGCAATGAGGAAATTATTCTGTATTTAATAAATGGTGCTGGGAAAACGGGCTAGCCATATGCAGAAAACAGAAATTGTACTCCTTCCTTACATCTTATACAAAAATTAACTCAAGATGGATTAAAGACTTAAATGTGACACCCAAAACCATAAAAACCCTAGAAGAAAACCGAGGCAATACCATTCAGGACATAGACATGGGCAAAGACTTCATGACTAAAACACTAAAAGCAATTGCAACAAAAGCCAATATTGACAAATGGGATCTAATCACACTAAAGAGCTCCTGCACAGCAAAAACCATCAACAGAGTGAACAGACAACCTACAGAATGGAAGAAAATTTTTGCAATCTATTCCTCCAACAAAGTTCTAATATCCAGAATCTATAGGAACTTAAACAAATTTACAAGAAAAAAACAAACAACCCCATCAAAAAGTGGGCAAAGGATATGAACAGACACTTCTCAAAAGAAGACATTTATGCAGCCAACAAAACTATGAAAAAAAGCTCATCATCACTGGTCTTTAGAGAAATGCAAATCAAAACCACAATGTGATAGCATCTCACATCAGTTAGAATGATGATCATTAAAAAGTCAGGAAACAACAGATGCTGGAGAGGATGTGGAGAAATAGGAATGCTTTTACACTGTTGCTGGGAGTGTAAATTAGTTCAACCATTGTGGAAGACAGTGTGGTGATTCTTCAAGGATCTAGAACCAGAAATACCATTTGACCCAGCAATCCCATCACTGGGTATACACCCAAAGGATTAGAAATCTTTCTACTATAAAGAAACACGCACACGTATGTTTACTGCAGCATTGTTCACAATAGCAAAGGCTTGGAACCATCCCAAATGCCCATCAATGATAGATGGGATAAAGAAAATGTGGCACATATACACCATGGAATACTATGCAGCCATAAAAAAAGGATAAGTTTGTGTGCTTTGCAGGGACACGGATGAAGCTGGAAACCATCATTCTCAGCAAACTAACACAGGAACAGAAAACCAAATACCACGTGTTCTAATTCATAAGTGGGAGTTGAACAATGAGAACACATGGACACAGAAAGGGGAACATCATACACTGGGGCTTGTCAGGGAGTGGGGGGCTAGGAGAGGGATAGCATTAGGATGGATACCTAATGTAGATGATGGGTTGATGGGTGCAGAAAACCACCATGGCACGTGTATATCTATGTAACAAACCTGCACGTTCTGCACATGTATCCCAGAATGTAAAGTATTTTTTTAAAAGATACAGAACTGCAGACTGGATAAAAGCAAACCAACTATCTTCTGCCTTCAGGAGACTCACCTAACACATAAGGACTCACATAAACTTAAAGTAAAAGGGTGGGAAAAGGCATTTCATGTAAAAGGACACCAAAAGCAAGCAGGGTAGCTATTCTTATATCAGACAAAACAAACTTTACAACAACATCTGTTAAAAAGATAAAGAGTGACATATAATTGTAAAAGACCTTGTCCCACAGGAAAATATCATAATCCTAAAATATATGCACCTAACACTGGAGCTCCCAAATTTATAAAACAATTACTAATAGACCTAAGAAATAAGATAGACAGCAACACGATAATAGTGGGGGACTTCAATACTATACTAACAGCACTAGACAGGTCATCAAGACACAAGGCCAACAAAGAAACAATGGATTTAAACTATACATTGGAACAAATGGACTTAACAGATATAAACAGAACATTTCATCCAACAACTGCAGAATACACATTCTATTCAACAGTGTATGGAACTTTCTCGAAGATAGACCATATAATAGGCCATAAAATGAGCCTCAATAAATTTAAGAAAACTGAAATTATATCAAGTACTCTCTCAGAGCACAGTGGAAAAAAACAAGAAATCAACCCCAAAAGGAGCCTTCAAAATCATGCAAATACATGGAAATTAAATAACCTGATCCTGAATGAGCACTGGGTCAAAAACAAAATCAAGATAGAAATGAAAACTTCTTTTATTATTATTATTATACTTTAAGTTCTATACCTATGGAAATTAAAAATTCTTTGAACTGAATGATGATAATGACACAACCTATCAAAACCTCTGGGATACAGCAAAGGTGATACTAAGAGGAAAGTTCATAGCTCTGAATGCCCACATCAAAAAGACTGAAAGCTCACAAACTAACATTCTAAAGTCACAACTCAAGGAGCTAGAGAAACAATAACAAACTAAACCCAAACCCAGCAGAAGAAAGGAAATAACCAAGATCAGAGCAGAACTAAATGAAATTGAAACAAAAAAAAATACAAAAGATAAATGAAACAAAAAGCTGTTTCTTTGAAAAGATAAATAAAATTGATAGACCATTAGCAAGATTAACCAAGAAAAGAAGAGAGAAAATCCAAATAACCTCATTAAGAAATGAAACAGGAGATATTACAATTGACACCACTGAAATACAAAAGATCATTCAGGGCTACTATGAACACCTTTATGCACATAAACTAGAAAATCTAGAAGAGATAGATAAATTCCTGGAAAAACACAACACTACTAGCTTAAATCAGGAAGAATTAGATACCCTGAACAGACCAATAACAAGCAGTGAAATTGAAATTGAAAAATTACCAAATTTGGTTGGTAACTGAAAAATTACCAACAAAAAAAACATTCAGGACCAGATGGATTCACGGCAGAATTCTTCCAGACATTCAAAGAAGAATTGGTACCAATCCTTTTGATACTATTCCACAAGATAGAGAAAGAAGGATCCCTAATTCATTCTATGAAGCCAGCATCACCCTAATACCAAAACCAGGAAAGGACATAACCAAAAAAGAAAACTACAAACCAATATCCTTGATGAACTTAGATGCTAAAATCCTTAACAAAATACCAGCTCACTGAATCCAACAACATAAGAAAAGGATAATCCATCATAATCAAGTGGTTTACATACCAAGTAGCAGGGATGATTAACATAGGCAAGTCAATAAACGTGATACATCACATAAAAAGAATTAAAAACAAAAATCACATGATCATCTCAATTGATGCAGAAAAAGCATTCAGCAAAATCCAGCACCACTTTACGATTAAAACTCTCAGCAAAATCAGCATACAAAGGACACACCTCAATGTAATAAAAGCCATCTATGACAAATCCACAGAGAACATGATACTGAATAAAGTTGAAAGTCGTCCCTCTGAGAACTGGAACACAACAAGGATGCCCACTGTCACCACTTCTCTTCAACATAGTATTGGAAGTCCTAGCCAGAGCAATCAGACAAGAGAAAGAAATAAAGTGCATCCAAATGGGTAAAGAGGAAATCAAACTGTCACTGTTTGCTGGTGATAGAATTGTTTACTTTGAAAACCCAAAAGACTCCTCCAGAAAGCTCCTAGAAGTGATAAAAGAATTCAGGAAAGTTTCTGGATACAAGATTAATGTACACAAATCAATAGGTCTTCTATACATCAACAGCGACCAAGTGGAGAATCAAATCAATAACTCAATCCTTTTTACAGTAGCTGGAAAATAAATAAATAAATAAAATACTTAGGAATATACCTACCCAAGGAGTCAAAAGACCTCTACAAGGAAAACTACAAAGCACTGCTGAAAGAAATCATAGATGACACAAACAAATGGAAACACATCCCATGTTCATGGATGAGTAGAGTCAATATTGTGAAAATGACCACACTGCCAAAAGCAATCTACAAATTCAATGCAATCCCCATCAAAATACCACCATCATTCTTTACAGAATTAGAAAAAACAATTCTAAAATTCATATGAAACCAAAAAATAGCCCACATAGCCAAAGTAAGACTAAGCAGAGAGAACAAATCTGGAGGCATCACACTGCCTGATTTCAAATTATATTATAAAGTCATTGTCACCAAAACAGCGTGGTATTGGTATAAAAATAGATACATAGACCAATGGAACAGAATAGGGAACCCAGAAATAAACCCAAATACTTACAGCCAACTGATCTTTGACAAAGCAAACAAAAACATAAAGTGGGAAAAGGACACCCTTTTCAACATATAGTGCTGGGATAATTGACTAGCCACATGTAGGAGAATGAAACTGAATTCTCATCTCTCACCTCATATAAAAATCAACCAAGATGGCTTGAGGACTTAAATGTAAGACCTGAAACTATAAAAATTCTAGAAGAAAACATTGGAAAACCCCTTCTAGATATTAGCTTAGGCAAGGATTTCATGCCCAAGTACCCAAAAGCAAATGCAATAAAAACAAAGATAAATAGTCAGGGCTTAATTAAACAAAAGAGCTTCTGCATAGCAAAAGGAACCATCAGCAGAGTAAACAGACAACCAATAGAGTCAGAAAATCTTCGCAATCTATATATCTGACAAAGGACTAATATCCAGAATCTGCAACAAACTCAAACAAATCAGAAAGAAAAAAACATCCCATCAAAAAGTGGGCTAAGCATATGAATAGACAATTCTCAAAAGAAAATTTACAAATGGCCAACAAACATATGAAAAACTGTTCAGCATCAATAAAGATCAGGGCAATACAAATGAAAACCACAATGCAATACCACCTTACTCCTGCAAGAATGGCAATAATCAAAAAATCAAAAAACAGTAGATGTTGGCATAGAGGAATAGATGCGAGGAACAGGGAACACTTCTACAAAGCTGATGGGAATGTAAATTTGCACAACCACTATAGAAAACAGTGTGGAGATTCCTAAAAGAACTAAAAGTAGAACTGTCATTTGATCCAGCAATCCCACTACTGGGTCTCTACTCAGAGGAAAAGAAGTCATTATACGAGAAACAAACTTGCACATGCATGTTTACAGCAGCACAATTCACAATTGCAAAATCGTGGAACCAACGCAAATGCCCATCAATCAACAAGTGGATAACGAAACTGGTATATTTGGTGCCCAAGATGGCTGAATAGGAACAGATACAGACTCCTGCTCCCAGCATGAGTGAAACAGAAGACGGGTGATTTCTGCATTTTCAACTGAGGTACCGGGTTCATCTACTGGGCAGTGCCGGACAATCGGTGCTGATCAGCTGGTGCAGCCAGACCAGCTAGAGCTGAAGCAGGGCGAGACATCATCTCACCTGGGAAGTGAAAGGGAGAAGGGAATCCCTTTTCCTAGCCAAGAAAAACTGACACACACAACAACTGGAAAATCGGGTAACTCCCACCCTAATACTGTGCTTCACCAAGGGTTTTAGCAAACTGGCACACCAGTATATATCCCACACCTGGACAGGAGGGTCCCACGCCCACAGAGCCTCCCTCATTGCACCTACAGCAGTCTGAGATCTAACTGCAAGGCAGCAGCAAGGCTGGGGGAGGGGTGTCTGCCATTGCTGAGGCTTAAGTAGGTAAATAAAGTCCCTGGGAAGCTTGAATTTGGTGGAGCCCACCACAGCTGAAGGAGGCCGGCCTGCCTCTGTAGACTCCTCCTCTGGGAGTCTCATTTACCTCGGCAGAGGTAAATGCCCCTGTCTGATAGCTTGGAAGAGAGCAGTGGATCTCCCAGCATGGAGGTTGAGATCTGAGAACGGACAGACTGCTTGCTCAAGTGGGTCCCTGACTCCTGAGTAGCCTAACGGGGAGACATCCCCCACTAGGTGCAGAACGACACCTCACATCTCACACAGTGTGGTACACGCCTGAGATGAAGCTTCCAGAGCAAGAATCAGACAGCAACACTCGCTGTGCAGCCATATTCTATCTTCTGCAGCTTCCGCTGCTGATACCCAGGCAAACAGGGTCTGGAGTGGACCTCAAGCAAACTCCAACAGACCTACAGCTGAGGGTCCTGACTGTTAGAAGGAAAACTAACAAACAGAAAGGACACTCACACCAAAACCCCATCAGTACGTCACCATCACCAAAGACCAAAGGCAGATAAAACCACAAAGATGGGGAAAAAGCAGGGCAGAAAAGCTAGAAATTCAAAAAATCAGAGCACATCTCCCCCTCCAAAGGAACGCAGCTCATCGCCAGCACCGGAACAAAGCTGGACGGAGAATGACTTTGACAAGTTGAGAGAAGAAGGCTTCAGTCGATCAAACTTCTCAGAGCTAAAGGAGGAACTACATAACCAGCGCAAAGAAACTAAAAACCTTGAAAAAAGAACGGATGAATGGATAACTAGAATAATCAATGCAGCGAAGACCTTAAAAGAACTGATTGAGATGAAAACCATAACATGAGAAATACGTGATAAATGCACAAGCTTCAGTAACCAACTCGACCAACTGGAAGAAAGAGCATCAGCAATTGAAGATCAATTGAATAAAATGGAGCAAGAAGAGAAGTGTGGAGAAAAAAGAGTAAAAAGAAATGAACAAAGGCTCCAAGAAGTATGGGATTACGTGAAAAGACTAAATCTGCATCTGAGTGGTGTGACTGAAAGTGATGGAGAAAATGGAACCAAATTGGAAAACACTCTGTAGGATATCATCCAGGAGAACTTCCCCAACCTAGCAAGGCAGGCCAACACCCAAATTCAGGAAACACAGAGAACACCACAAAGATACTCCTTGAGAAGAGCAACTCCAACACACACAATTGTCAGATTCACCAAAGTTGAAATGAAGAAAAAAATGTTAACAGCAACTAGAGAGAAAGGTCGGATTACACACAAAGGGAAGCCCATCAGACTAACAGCAGATCTCTCGGCAGAAACTCTCCAAGCCAGAAGAGAGTGGGGGCCAATTTCAACATTCATAAAGAAAAGAATTTTCAACCCAGAATTTCATATCCAGCCAAACTAAGTTTCATAAGTGAAGGAGAAATAAAATCCTTTACAGACAAGCAAATGCTTAGAGATTCTTTCACCACCAGGCCTGCCCAACAACAGATCCTGAAGGAAGCACTAAACATGAAAAGGAACAACAGGTACCAGCCATTGCAAAAACATGCCAAAATGTAAAGTCCATCAATGCTAGGAAGAAACTGCATCAACTAGTGAGCAAAATAACCAGCTAATATCTTAATGACAGGATCAAGTTCACACATAACAATATTAACCTTAAATGTAAATGTACTAAATGGTCCAATTAAAAGACATAGACTGGCAAATTGGATAGAGTCAAGACACATCAGTTTGCTGTATTCAGGAGACCCATCTCACATGCAGAGACACACATAGGCTCAAAATAAAGGGATGGAGGAAGATCTACCAAGCAAATAGAAAACAAAAAAAAAGCAGGGGTTGCAATCTTAGTCTCTGATAAAACAGACTTTAAACCATCAAAGATCAAAAGAGACAAACAAGGCCATTACATAACGGTAAAGGAATCAATTCATCAGGAAGAGCTAACTATCCTAAATATATATGCACCCAATACAGGAGTACCCAGATTCGTAAAGCAAGTCCTTAGAGACTTACAAAGAGACTTAGATTCCCATACAATAATAATGGGAGACTTTAACACCCCACTGTCAACATTAGACAGATCAATGAGACAGAAAGTTAACAAGGATATCCAGGAATTGAAATCAACTCTGCACCAAGTGGACCTCATAGACATCTACAGAACTCTCCACCCCAATCAACAGAATATACATTCTTCTCAGCACCACATCACACTTATTCCAAAACTGACCACATAGTTGGAAGTAAAGCACTCCTCAGCAAATATAAAGGAACAGAAATTATAACAGACTGTCTCTCACCACAGTGCAATTAAACTAGAACTCAGGACTAAGAAACTCAATCAAAACCGCTAAACTACATAGAAACTGAACAACCTGCGCCTGAATGACTACTGGGTACATAACGGAATGAAGGCAGAAATAAAGATGTACTTTGAAACAAATGAGAACAAAGATACAATATACCAAAATCTCTGGGACACATTTAAAGCAGTGTGTAGAGGGAAATTTATAGCACTAAATGCCCACAAGAGAAAGCAGGAAAGATCTAAAATTGACACCCTAACATCACAATTAAAAGAACTAGAGAAGCAAGAGCAAACACATTCCAAAGCTAGCAGAAGGCAAGAAATAACTAAGATCAGCGCAGAACTGAAGGAGATAGAGACACAAAAAACCCTCCAAAAAATCAATGACTCCAGGAGCTGGTTTTTTGAAAAGATCAACAAAATTGATAGACCACTAGCAAGATTAATAAAGAAGAAAAGAGAGAAGAATCAAATAGACGCAATAAAAAATGATAAAGGGGATATTGCCACTGACCCCACAGAAATACATACCACCATCAGAGTATACTATAAACACCTCTACGCAAATAAACTAGAAAACCTAGAAGAAATGGATAATTTCCTGGACACTTACACTCTCCCAAGACTAAACCAGGAAGAAGTTGAATCCCTGAATAGACCAATAGCAGGTTCTGAAATTAAGGCAATAATTAATAGCCTACCAACCAAAAAAAGTCCAGGATCAGATGGATTCACAGCCGAATTCTACCAGAGGTACAAGGAGGAGTTGGTACCATTCTTTCTGAAACTATTCCAATCAATAGAAAAAGAGGGAATCCTCCCTAACTCATTTTATGAGGCCAACATCATCCTGATACCAAAGCCTGACAGAGATACAACAAAAAAAGACAATTTTAGACCAATATCCCCGATGAACATCGATGCAAAAATCCTCAATAAAATACTAGCAAACTGAATCCAGCAGCACCTCAAAAAGCTTATCCACCATGATCAAGTGGGCTTCATTCCTGGGATGCAAGGCTGGTTCAACATACGCAAATCAACAGACGTAATCCAGCATATAAACAGAACCAAAGACAAAAACCACATGATTATCTCAATAGATGCAGAAAAGGCCTTTGACAAAATTCAGCAACCCTTCATGCTAAAAACTCTCAATAAATTCAGTATTGATGGAACGCATCTCAAAATAATAGGAGCTATTTATGACAAACCCACAGCCAATATCATACTGAATGGGCAAAAACTGGAAGCGTTCCCTTTGAAAACCGGCACAAGACAGGGATGCCCTCTCTCACCACTCCTATTCAACATGGTGTTGGAAGTTCTGGCTAGGGCAATCAAGCAAGAGAAAAGAAATAAAGGGTATTCAGTTAGGAAAAGAAGAAGTCAAATTGTCCCTGTTTGCAGATGACATGATTGTATATTTAGAAAACCCCATTGTCTCAGCCCAAAATCTCCTTAAGCAGATAAGCAACTTCAGCAAAGTCTCAGGATACAAAATCAACGTGCAAAAATCACAAGCATTCTTATACACCAGGAACAGACAAACAGAGAGCCAAATCATGAATGAACTCTCATTCACAATAGCTTCAAAGAGAATAAAATGCCTAGGAATCCAACTTACAAGGGATGTAAAGGACCTCTTCAAGGAGAACTACAAACCACTGCTCAGTGAAATAAAAGAGGACACAAACAAATGGAAGAACATACCATGCTCATGGATAACAATCAATATTGTGAAAATGGTCATACTGCCCAAGGTAATTTATAGATTCAATGCCATCCCCATTAAGCTACCAATGACTGTCTTCACAGAATTGGAAAAAAACTGCTTTAAAGTTCATATGGAACCAAAAAAGAGGCCGCATTGCCAAGACTATCCTAAGCCAAAAGAACAAAGCTGGAGGCATCACGCTACCTGACTTCAAACTATACTACAAGGCTACACGAACCAAAACAGCATGGTACTGGTACCAAAACAGAGATATAGATCAATGGGACAGAACAGAGCCCTCAGAAATAATACCACACATCTACAGCTCTCTGATCTTTGACAAACCTGACAAAAACAAGAAATGGGGAAAGGATTCCCTATTTAATAAATGGTGCTGGGAAAATTGACTAGCCATAAGCAGAAAGCTGAAACCGGATCCTTTCCTTACTCCTTATATGAAAATTGATTCAAGATGGATTAGAGACTTAAATGTTAGACCTAAAACCATAAAAACCCTAGAAGAAAACCTAGGTAATACCATTCAGGACATAGGCATGGGCAAGGACTTCATCTCTAAAACACCAAAAGCAACAGCAACAAAAGCCAAAATTGACAAATGGGATCTAATTAAACTAAAGAGCTTCTGCACAGCAAAAGAAACTACCATCAGAGTGAACAGGCAACCTACAGAATGGGAGACAATTTTTGAAATCTACTCATCTGACAAAGGGCTCATATCCAGAACCTATAAAGAACTCAGTCAAATTTACAACAGAAAAACAACCCTATCAAAAAATGGGCAAAGGATACGAACAGACACTTCTCAAAAGAAGACATTCATACAGCCAACAGGCACATGAAAAAATGCTCACCATCACTTGCCATCAGAGAAATGCAAATCAAAACCACAATGAGATATCATCTCACACCTGTTAGAATGGCAATCATTAAAAAATCAGGAAACAACAAGTGCTGGAGAGGATATGGAGAAATAGGAACACTTTTACACTGTTGGTGGGACTGTAAACTAGTTCAACCATTGTGGAAAACAGTGTGGCAATTCCTCAAGGATCTAGAACTAGAAATACCATTTGACCCAGCCATCGCATTACTGGGTATATACCCAAAGGATTATAAGTCATGCTGCTATAAAGACACATGCACCTGTATGTTTATTGCAGCACTATTCACAATAGCAAAGACTTGGAATCAACCCAAATGTTCATCAGTGACAGACTGGATTAAGAAAATGTGGCACATATACACCATGGAATACTATGCAGCCATAAAAAAGGATGAGTTCATGTCCTGTGTAGGGAGATGGATGTAGCTGGAAACCATCATTCTCAGCAAACTATAGCAAAAACAGAAAACCAAATACCACATGTTCTCACTCATAGGTGGGAATTGAACAATGAGATCACTTGGACACAGGAAGGGGAGCATCACACAATGGGTCCTATTGTGGGGAGGGGGTAGGGGGAGGGATAGCATTAGGAGATATACCTAATGTAAATGACAAGTTAATGGGTGCAGCACAGCAACAAGGCACATGTATACATATTGAACAAACCTGCACATTGTGCACATGTACCCTAGAACTTAAAGTATGATAAAAAAAAGTATCCATAAATAGCTCACAGCTTAGTATATAAAATCAGATATGTAAATAAGTAATCTGTAATTAGACTAATTACAGTCAGATTATTCCTATTTTATAATATCTAAAAAAAATTGTAAAAGAAATAAAATCCTTCCTCAGAAAAAAAAAGAAACTGGTATATTTATACAATGGAATACTACTTAGCCATAAAAAGGAATTAATTAATGGCATTCACAGTGACCTGGATGAGATTGAAGACTATTATTCTAAGTGAAGTAACTCAGGAATGGAAAACCAAACATTGTATGGTCTCACTGATATGCAGGAGCTAAGCTATGAGGATGCAAAGGTATAAGAATGATACAATGGACTTTGGGGACTTGGGAGGAAAAGTGGGAGGAGGACAAGGGATAAAACACAACAAATATGGTGTAGTGTATACTGCTCAGGTGAAGAGTGCACCAGAATCTCACAAATCACCACTAGAGAAATTACTCATGTAACCAAATACCACCAGTACCCCAATAACTTATGGAAAAATAAAAAATAAAATAAAATAAAATAAAATGAAAAGATATCTCATGCTCAGGAAAAAGAAGAATTAATATTGTGAACAATAACCATATTACCCAAAGCAATCCCTATCTATGAATTCCATGCAATTCCTATCAAAATGTCAATGACATTCTTCACAGGTGTAGAAAAAAATCCTAAAATTTATATGGAACCAAAAAAGATCCCGAATAGCCAAAGCAATCCCAAGCAAAAAGAGCAAAGCTGGAGGCATCACACTACTTGACTTCAAATATACTACAAAGCTATAGTAACAAAATCAGCATGGCACTGGCATTTAAACAGACATTTAAACTAATGGAACATAATAGAGAACTCAGAAATAAATTCATGTATTTACAGCCAGCTGATTTTTGACCGTTGCCAAGAGTACACATTGGGAAAAGGACACCCTCTTCAATGAATGATTCTGGCAAAACCAGCTGTCTATATGCAGAAGAATGAAACTAGATCCCTATCTCTTTTCATATACAAAAACCAACTCGAAATGTATGAAAGCCTTAAATGTAAGACCCAAAAATATAAAACTACTAGAAAAAAACATAGGAGTAATGCTTTAGGACTTCAATCCAGGCAAAGATTTCATGGTTAAGACCTCAAAATCACAGACAACAAAAACAAACATAGACAAAATAGACTATATTAAAATAAAAGCTCTGCACAGCAAAGGAAGCAACAGAATAAAGAGACAACCTGTAAAATGGGAGAAAATATTTGCAAACCATTCATCCAGCAAGGAGCTAATATCCAGAATACACAAGGAACTCAAAAATTCAACAGCAAAATAATAATAATAATAATCCGATGAAAAAGGGCAAAGGATAGGAATAGACATTTCTTAAAAGAAAATGGCCAACAGAGATATGAAAAAGTGTTCAACCTCATTCATTACCAGGAAAATGCAAATCAAAACCACCATGAGATATCATCTGACCTCAGTTATAATGCTATTATCAAAAAGACAAAATATAAGGAATGCTGGCGAGGATGCAGAGAAAAGGAAACTTATCCACTGTTGGTGAGAATATAAATTAGCACAGCAATTATGGAAAACAGTATAGAGGTTTCACCAAAAAATAAATAAATAAATAAATAGAGCTACCACATGATCCAGCATTTCCACTACTGGGTATTTATTCAAATGAAAGGAAATCAGTACATCAAAGGGATACCTGCACTTTCGTGTTTATGCAGCACTACCCACAATAGCAAAGATATGTAATCAAGCTAAATATTCACCAATGGATGAATCGATAAGGAAAAAAATTACATATATATATATATACACACACACACATATATATACACATACACAAACATACACACACACATCACCTTTACGTCTTTCTCACATCTACCCAGGATCTCAGAGGCACTGCTCAATCTTAGAAGTAAGCCTTTCTGCCAGGAAACATGAAGGACCTTGAATCTTTTTTCAAATCTTTCTCTGCCATAGCCAGGGCTTCTGCTTGCCTGTTTCCCTCTGACTACTCTGATGAGAAGATTTTAAGCAACTCCCAGTGATTTTGCTACAGCAAATTATGTATTTCAGGACCCTCTGAGGGGTTCACTCTTTCCTTTGTCACCTTTTCTTTCCTACAAGAATGCCAACGCAGGCCAGTTCTTGGCAACAAATCATCTGGCTCCCTGAAGACAACTGTGGTTGGAAGACAATAACTCTGGCACACCCCTCTCTCAGCACTGACCCTTAATAAAGCAATCACAAGTTCATCATTGGGAACTTCCCAAGGAGCTTCCAAAATGTCCTTTTAAGAGTGATTTTAAGGTAGCCCTGAGGGTCTGGAGCGATTCAGTACTATGCTGGTCTCCTATAAAGCCAAGAGGAAGTAAATTGGTTACTGACTAGAGTAGCATCAGAGGAAAGGAGGGGGATTTGACCCAGCAACAACTGGCAACTGCCTTCTCAGAGGATTTGCATTGTCAGTGGCTTATGGGGCCCAGGGAGGAGGTGGAAAACACTCTACATTAATGTCCCAACATCCCAGAGGAGAAAAAAATTATAACTGACGGAAATGTAATAAAACAGTCAAAAGCAGATGTAACCAGTTATAGATATTGTGAAACATATTGGTCTTTTTGTTCAAATATTATAATTTTTATTAAAATAAAAAATAAATTAAAAGTATGTGCCCCACTCTACTCATATATTCCCCCTCTCTATCTGAATGTTCTCTCTAATCCCCATCCTCTGGCAATCAGATTTTTTTTTAAATGTATTACAAAATGTACACACAAGAGTTCATAAAACATAAATTGAGAGTTTAAAGAGTAATTATAAGGTAAACACTACATTTTATGTCAGGAAATTGGGTTTGTTCAACACTACTGAAATCTGCTATATGTCTCTTCCTACTCAAAATGCCCTCTCTGCCCTCCAATTCCAGAGTTAACTACTTTTCTGACTTTGGTGATAACTATTTCCTTGCTTTTCATCATACATTTACCCCATATATATATATATATATAGCTATCCAATATATTTTCATTTTGCCTAGTTTTGAACTTTATATAAATAAAATTATATAGTCTTCTTGGGTTCTTTTAACATTATGCTTGTAAGATTCATTTGCATAGCTGCATGAAGGAAGTTTTATTTTTATGGGTAAGCAATATTCCATTATATGAATATACTACAATTTGATTATTCATGGTGCTGTTGGTGGACCAAGTGTTTCCAGTTTGAGGCTATCATGAACATGCTGCTATGACCTTCTTGGACACGTGTGTGGTAGAAATTTGCACCCAATGTTTCTCTAGGGTGTATACCTAGGATTGGGAAAAGAGCCAACATGGTAGCTGTAACTGGTATTGCACTTTTTTCTTTTTTCTTTCCTTGAGACAGGGTCTTGCCTTGTCACCCAGGCTGGAATGCAATGGCACAATCATGGCTCACTGCAGCCTCAACTCCCACTACAGCCTTCCAAGTAGCTAGGACTACAGGCACATGCCATCACACCCAGTCTCCAACTCCTGGGCTCAAGTGATCCCCCCACCTTGGCCTCCCAAAGTGCTGGGATTACAGGCATAAGCCACCATACGTGGCCTTCATTATGCTCAAATGAGTGCTTCTCTAATATCTAGTCAGGGTAACACGTTTTCATGTTTACTGACCACTTCGATTTCCTGTTTTGAGATAAAACTCTTCAAGTCTTTTGGCTACTGTTTTATTAAGTTAATTGTCTTCTTCATTGCAAGTTTGTTTTGTTTTGTTTTGTTTTGTTTTGAGATAGCCTCGCTTTGTTGCCCAGTGAGGCAATCTCGGCTTACAGCAACCTCAGCCTCCCCAGTTCCCCAAGCAATTCTCCCACCTCAGCCTCCCGAGTAGCTGAGGTTACAAGTATGTGCCACCATCCTGGCTAATTTTTTTGTGTATATTCCTAGTAGAGACGGGTTTTCACCATGTTGCTCAGGCTGGCCTCCAACTCCTGACCTCAAGTGATCTGCCCGCCTTGGTCTCCCAAGGTGCTGGGGCATGGGTGAGCCACTGCACCTGGCCAGATTTTTACAAGTTCTTTATATAATTTGAATATAAGCCCTTTGCTGGTCATGTGTATTTCAAGCATCTTTGCCTACTCTATGAATTGTCTTTTGTTTCAATCAATTTTGATGTGTCAAATTCGTCAGTCCTTTTCTTCATTATTAGTACTTTATATACAGTACTAAAATCTTTAGCTATCAGGAAGATATTCTTCCATTATGTATTCAAATCATTATTCCTACTTGGATCCATAATCTACCTAGAATAGGTTTTTTGATATTTTGGGAGAAGAAGGTCAAGTTTTATTTTTCCACATAGAAAATATGAGTCTCTGTAGGACACCATAAAGGCACTTTATTATCCCAGTACCATTTACTGGGGAGAAAAACGGAAAACAGTCTTTTCCCTATTATGATGAAAGGTGCAACATCCATCATAAATCAATCCATCCATGTGTATGTCAGTGTCCACATGCATGTGGAGTCCTTACTTCTGGTCCATTAGTCTATGTTTCTATGCCTCATCAGTACCACACTATCTTCATTCCCATGGCTTTCTTCGCTAAAACAAGTCTTCCATCTTATTCTCATTCTTTAGTGGTGTCCTGGCTATCATTAGCCATTTGTTTTCCAAATATACTTACAATCAGTTAAGTTCTATAAAATCCCTCTCATTGCAATGAATCTATATAGATCAATTTTGGGAGAGCTCACATTTTTACAATATTTAGTCTTCTTCCAATCTATGAACATGGAATCTCTCCACATTTAGGTCTTCTTGAATGTCTCTTCATTCAGTTTTACAAATTTCACTAAAGAGGTCTTTCACATATTCTTTTAGATTTATATTTAGTTATTTGATCATTTCCTTGCCATTTAAGTATTACTTTCTAAAAATTTCTTTCTAACGGTGTTGCAGTACATGTAGAAATATGATTGTTTTAAATTGATTTTTTCTAGCAAATCTGTAAAACTATTATTATGGTAATTTACCTGTAGATGCTTTTGGATTGTCTACGTATACTACCATTTCCTCATATCGTTACAATTTTGTTTTCTCTTTTTTCTGTCTTTATACCTTTCATTTCCATTTCCTACCTAACTGCACTGGCTGAAACCGCTAGTGTACTGTTGAACAGAACTGATAATAATTTGTATTCCGGCATTCTTGTAATGTTTTGCTCTCAAAAAAAGGTTTTAACACTTTTTCATTAAGTATAATGATTGCTATGGGAATTTTGTGGATAACTTCTATCAGATTAAAGACATTTCTTTTTATTCCTAGTCTGCTAAGAATATTTTTTAAGTAAATAAGGGTAAATTTTAGAAAATGTTTGAGGACTTCGTTGTTTCACTTAAATAATCACATGATGTTTCTTCTTTAATCAGTTCATATGATGTATTACAGCAATTTTGCTTTTCAAACGAAAAGTCATCTATGTGTTCCTAGGATAAACCCAAGTTACTTATGATATATTAATATCTATTTGCTTATTGATTGATTTGGTTTGCATCAATATTCGAAAGTTATATTGAGCTATAATGTTTCATTTCTATATTGTCTTTATTGGGTTTGGCATGGAGGTTATGCCAGTCCCATAAAGGGAAGGGTAGCATCCATTCTTCAGAAGAAACCATATAGCATTCTTTAAATATTTTCTATAGGTTACTCCTTAATGTGACCATCAAAAAAAAAGTTGAAACTTTGTGGATTCAGCACATTCCCTTGGAACAACAGTAGCTTCCTAACTAGACTCTCATTATTCCTTCAACCTGATCTGATAGTCACTTCAAGGCTGGTAGTTCTTCGAGGTTTGTAAAGTTTTTAGATATCTTAAACAACTTTGATTCCTTTTAACAAGAAGATTGCATGAAATTCTAAGTCACTATTAATGAAATTTCCTAATCAATATTTATTACATGACCGATTGCATATATTTTACTCCTCTTTTTTCGTATGTGCAGGTTTTTCTTTATCCCGTTCTTCTATTTTTAAGTTAAACTAACATTTTAAAACAAAACAAAATGTTGAAAAATTTTAATGAATTAAATTATGCCAAATGCTAAGGCACTAATAAAGGTGCTATACTATTCTCTCTTTGTTCCCTTCTTCTTCACGTTACTTTTCAGATGCATAAAGAGATTTGATAGAGCCTGTACAAGAGAAGAGGTTAAGCTCTGTGCAGCTCTAAAAATAAGTGAAAAAATTATATATTTATGTATAAGGAAAGGAACGCTAACATTCATGAGATTTTCAAGAGGGCCTATTATACTCCATAAAGCCTGGGAATTGTATCTCACACCAATTAGAATGGCTATTACTAAAAAGTCAAAAAATAACAGATGCTGGCAAAGTTGCAGACAAAAGAGAACATTTACACACTGTTGGTGGGAGCAGTTAAACCGTTGCGGAAAGCAGTATGGTGATTCTTCAAA
This sequence comes from Papio anubis, assembly GCF_008728515.1. NCBI lineage: Eukaryota > Metazoa > Chordata > Mammalia > Primates > Cercopithecidae > Papio > Papio anubis. The sequence goes on from NC_044982.1 coordinate 81,908,249, forward strand.
GAGCTAAAAACAGAACTACCATTCGACCCAGCAATCCCATTACTGGATATTTGCCCAGAGAAATATAAATCATTCTACCATAAAGACACATGCACACAGATGTTCACTGCAGCACTATTCACAATAGCAAAGACATGGAAACAATCTAACTGCCCATCAATAGACTAAAGAAAATGTGGTACATATACATCATGGTACATATACGTATGCAGTCATAAAAAAGAATGGACTCATGACCTTTGCAGAGACATGGATGGAACTGGAGGCTATTATCCTTAGCAAACTAACACAGGAAACCAAAGAGTACATGTTCTCACTTATACGTGGGAGCTAAATGATAAGAACTTACGAACACAAAGAAGAAAACAGACAGTGGGGTAAGAAGAGTGAGAGGAGCGGAAAAGATAACTATTGAGTGCTGGTCTTAATATCTGGGTGATAAATATGTACAACAAACCTCCATAACGTGTGTTTACCTATGTAACAAACCTTCAGAGGTACCCCCAAACCTAAAATAAAAGTTAAAAATAAATACATAAGTAAAAGATTTTAAAAATAAAAGACAGAAAAAAGAGATTGGGAATTGTATTAGTCTTCAATTCTGCTATTTCTGCAAAAATTAGACTGGATTGTAATGGTTTTCTGTGCATACACAGAATCTTCTAAATATTTTTAAGTGTTTTTAATAATCCACTGTGTTACTCTGCAGTAATTTGCTGTTCTTTTCTCCCATTGTTGAGTATGTGGCTCTGGTTCCCTTATAGGTAGCACGGCAATGAATGTACCTCCTTCTCAGAAGCTTTTGCTCCTGGGATTAGGTTGATGGGCCTCTAATGTCACCAATGAAATGGGATCTTAGATATTTTCCAGCTAGGATATGACAGCTCCCAATAAAATCAAGTCACTAAACCTTTACTGCAAGCAAGGAGCCATTCTGGAACATAAAGACTTTAACCTTGGGTAGGAAGCAGGCAAGTAGAAGTCTTCAATTGCGTCATAACTTTCACTGAGGCCTCCAGTGACCTGAGAAAGTAATTGTGAGTGTCAGAGCCTTGTTCTTCCTTTTCTTTCTCCAGCAGCACGCTTCACCTACTCAGCAGAGTGCCTATGCAATCTGACTTGACAACTTCTAGAAAGAAATTGGAGCAACAGGGGTCTCAGCAGGGTGGTCTTGGGCCAAACAGTGAAAGCAGGCAGGCTTACCCTTTCCTCTTCTGCCCTCTTCAACTTTTTCCTGGTGTTCTTACCCACATCCCTCACCACACCACACCCTTTCATTCATCCTTGTCCCAGACTTATTAAGTATATACAGATAAGCAATCCAGGGAACTTGCATTCATTAAGAGAAACCCAGAAATTCAAAAGGACTGATGCTCTAAATCCAGAGGAATGGAAAACAGGAATTGGGCAGCTGCCAGCTTTCTTGCTTTGCTGGAGTATTCTGGAATTTGATGGATTGAGGGTTCTGGACACAATGCCCAAAGCCCCTTCCTTGTTGTGCTGGGTTCCTATTTCTGTTCTCAGCACTGACTCAACAGCTGCACAAGAGCTCGGCATGTTGGCTTGGATTACACCCTCTCACCCAGATCTCCGGCAGTTTGCGGGCAAACCTCCTGAGCAGCCTTGGGTGATGAAACCTATCGTGGTAGCAGGAGAATGGGACTGTGAATTCTCAATCCCCTATCCCCACCCCTTCCTTCCTCTCTCAGGGCCTTAAAGTCTAGCAGAAGGAAGCACAGCAGCAACTGACTGGGCAGCCTTTCAGGAAAGATGCAGCCACTCCTGCTTCTGCTGGCCTTTCTCCTACCCACTGGGGCCAAGGCAGGTGAGTGACCACCCCCACCCGCAGAGGCCTGACATCATCCCATAGATTCTTGAGCCAAATTGCCTTGTATATCCCAATTCCGTACTGTTGAGCAAGTTATTTGAATTCGTATTTCCTCAGTTTCCTCATCTATAAAATGAGAATAATATTAATACCGACTTTGCGGAGTTGCCATGAGAGTTAAATAAGTTAGAGTACTTAAATGTCTTGGAATTGCCCGCACACTGTAAGTGCTATAAAAACTTGCTTTGTATAAATAATTCGGCAGCATGTGTCAGAGTTTACCTAGGAGGTAAGAATACAGCAGTAACAGTACCATCAGCTCATGTCTAGATTTTTAAACACCAGTCCCACCTGGTCTTGAATTGGACTCAGAGGGCTCCGGGAAGCTCCACGAGGATGAAAGTATAAGGGAACTTCAGGAACAATCCTGTATTTACAGCAAAGCATCTCCTCAATACCTGAGGCTGAAGCTGGCCTTGCCTGGAACAAGGGTTGTTCTCCCTCTTTTGGAGAGGAGAAGGGAGCTGAGGCCTAGGGTGGGGAAAAGAGCTCCTTTCAAGACAGCAGTGTTTCCTGTAGAACCCAGGAGCCCCCTCCCAATCTGGTGCCCCATAGACTCCAACCCTCAGCACCATCTCCTCCCTCTCCTGCACCTTCTCTCCTGCCATCTCCATCTTCCAGCCTTTCTGGAGCCACCAATCTGGTACCCACACTGCAGGTTCAGCAAGCATAGAGTTAAGTGCCAAATGCTTCCTTCCAGGGGACATCATCGGAGGCCGGGAGACCAGGCCCCACTCCCGCCCCTACATGGCGTATCTTCAGATCCAGTCTCCAAGAGGTTGGATCAGCTGCGGAGGGTTCCTGGTGCGAGACAACTTTGTGCTGACAGCAGCTCACTGCTGGGGAAGGTGAGGAGTTAAGTAGCTTCCTGGGCAGCCAGGAACACAGCCCTGGGGAGCTCTTCAGAGCATCCGTCTGAAAGAAGGGTTGTAGCAACCAAAGGGTGAAAGAGGGACCAAGTGAGTCTTTGTGGGAGGGAACAGGCCAGTGTAAACGAGGAGGAAAGGAGGATATGATCAAAAAGAGCAAGAGGAAGAGATGGAAGACACATATTGGGGCTCAAAATATAAACTCAGGCTATTTATCAATTTAATCCGGGGCAGCAAACCTGAAGGCAACTACCACTCTGTCATCCCTAGCTCAGAGGTGCTGAGAAAGAGGATACAGCTGAGCCCCTGGGCCCTCCCATCCCCTCGATTCTGGTTAGCTGCAGTCTTGCCCTCCTGGTGCTGTCCGCCTACCCTGCAGAGCTGGTGGACCATAGCTCCTGCAGCCCAGACCTACCTCTTGCTTTTGCAGCTCTATAAATGTCACCCTGGGCGCCCACAATATCCGGAGACGGGAAAACACCCAGCAACATATCACTGCGCGCAGAGCCATCCGCCACCCTCGATATGATGAGCAGACCTTCCATAATGACATCATGTTATTGCAGGTACCACCTACCTGGCTCTCTGGCTCCTTCCTAGTGTGTCCAGGAACAATGGAGGAGGAAGTGAGGGCAAGGCTTCAGGGTAGCGGGGAGGATATGGGGCGTGTACTGCACCAGCGACCCCTGAGCCTTGGCTGGAGGCCCCAGCTGAGCGGGAATGCCTACATTCTTCCTCCAGCTGAACCGAAGAGTCAGACGGAATCGAAATGTGAGACCAGTGGCTCTGCCTAGCACCCAGGAGAGACTGAGACCCGGGACGCAGTGCACTGTGGCTGGCTGGGGCTTGGTCAGCCAGACGAGGAGAACAGACACACTCCGAGAGGTGCAGCTGAGAGTGCAGAGGGATAGGGAGTGCCTCCGCCTCTTCCCTTTCTACGACGGCGGAAGGCAGATTTGTGTAGGGGACCAGCGGGAACGGAAGTCTGCCTTCAAGGTAACGCATGGGCTTTGGCCAACACACCCCGGGATAGAGGGGCCCATGCAGAGCCAGGGCAGTGCGAACAGATTCCATCCCCACAGCCTCAGCCTGGGGGCCAGATCAGGGTGAGCTGGGGACTGATTTCCCCATCAACCTGGTCTCTGGGGGAATAGGAGGAAGACTCACAACATATACATAGGAAACATTCTCCTGGAGAAGGGGGAGGTAACTTGACTCGGATTGGGCTGGAGACAGTAACTCAGGCGGAGCTGAAGTCCTGCGACCAAAAGGGTCCAGAGGCTTGGCTCTGCACCCCACCAATCTTCCATCTCACATGCACCCAGTAGTTGAAGGGGCCCACCCACCCCTGCCTTCTCTGAGAGCCCGGAGCTCAGGGCAGCAGGAGCAAGGAGGCCTGTCTCAGTCTCCCTTCCCCTCTCTACCTACAGGGGGACTCCGGAGGCCCCCTGCTGTGTAACAATGTGGCCCACGGCATCGTCTCCTATGGAAGATCGTCAGGGATTCCTCCAGGAGTCTTCACCAGGATCTCAAGTTTCCTGCCCTGGATAAGGAGAACAATGAGAAGCTTCAAACAGCTGGATCAGATGGAGATCCCCTTGTGACTGACTCTTCTTCTCGGGGACACAGACCAGCTCCACAGGGTTGCCAGAGCCTTAATAAACGTCCCCAGAGTATAAATAACCAATTCCTCATTTGTTCATTAAACGTCATTCAGTACTTAGTTTGTTTGGATTGCTACAACAAAATAGCACAAATTGGGTGGCTTATAAATAACAAATTTATTTCTCACAGGTTTAGAGGCTAAGAAGTCTAAGATCAAGTCACTAGCTGATTCAGTGTCTAATAAGGGCCCATTTTCTGGTTCACAGACAATCATTGTCTCCCTGTGTCCTCATATGGTAAAGGGGCAAAGGAATTCTCTGATGTCTCTTTTACAAAGGACCTAGACCCATTCAAAGAGCTCAGCTCTTACGACGTAATTACATCCCAAAGGCCCCACCTAATGCCATCACATTGGGGATTAGGTCTGGGAAACATAGGGAAACACTGTCTCTACACAAAATTTTAAAATTAGCCAGGCATAGTGGCAAGTGCCTGTAGTCCCAGCTACTTGGGAGGCTAAAGTGGAAGGATTACTTGAACCCAGGAGGTTGAGGCTGCAGTGAACCATGCACTACAGCCTGAGCGACAGAGCAAGACCCCATCCCAAGAAAAAAAAAAAGACTGCCAGGCCAAAAAGACAGAACTGAAATTCCAAAAAAAAGACCTACTTTAGTGTATGAAAAAGGTGGCATCTCAAATCACTGGGAAACAATGGATTTTTAATAAATAGCATTAGAACAACTAGATAGATATTTGGAGGGGATGGAAGGTATAATTGGATCCATTCCTCACACCATACTTCAAAATAAACCTCAAATGGATCACAGATCTAAATGCAAAAACATTAAACCATACAAGCACTGGAATAAAGAAAAAGTAAAGAGATTTGCTTCTTTAAAAATAGTTAATGAGCACCCATGTTCATAACAACACTAACCACAATAGCCGGGGATGGAAGAACCCCAGCATCCATCACCAGCCAGCATACTTGTCCTAAACCCTGTGAAAGAAAATAGACTCTCAGGACCCAAACCTCACTATTCCAAAGGGAAAGTTAAGCTTGGGAACTGACCCACGGTAAAAAAAAATAAAAAATAAAAAATAAAAATAAACAAAAAAAAACTGCTTTCTATTTATTTCCAAACAGCTATAATTCATAATCCTGTGGCATCACCTCATTTCCTCTACTTGCTTTTCCACATGTTTACTTTATCTTGTGTAAGATGTAGATTTACTGAGGCTAATTAGAACCTCACAAGAACATAACCATCTGCCTCATGTCCTACTCTCCCATTTTTACCTTCCTGCTTGCCCTTTCCCCTTTAAATACTGAAGTTCCTAAAACCCTTTAGGCAAAAGCACAGGTCAGAGATGCTCCTGTGGCTTATATTTTTTCCCCTAGTGCATCTTCAACTTTGACTAAATAAACTTCTGTTAGATTGAGACCTATCTCAGTCACTTTGTGGTTTATAACCCTTCCTTACACTATACCAACCCCACTGTATGTATAAGCCAGTGTTATGCCTAGACTGTTTGTTCTTTAAAGAAGACCACCAGAGCCCAGAGTCAAAGCCAAGCGGCAAGGATCTTTACTACAAGTTCGAACTCGGTCCTTCCTTTACACAATATACAAGAGGGCCTCGAACAATGCGAGCATTTGCTTTTTATAGCCTGAAAGTTGCAGGGGAACAAAGAAATTCTTTTGGCTCCTGCGCTTTCAGTAACCTTGAACGGCTGTCTCCTTATCGGAGACTTTCTAGGTGGTGTTTATACTGGGCTCAGGGAGTTTGAGAGATATATGGTGGTGGGATGGGAGGATGGGATGTGTCTGTGCTAGGCTCAGGGAGTTTTGAGCCCGGGGCTGAGGAATGTGCCTAGCTCCTTTCATTCTTCCTTTCTTTTCAGGTATCTTTAGAGCCAATCTTGGGTCTTATAAGTCTGATTCTGTTTCAGCGTTTACAGGTTGGTATTGGGCTCTGAGGACTATGAGTTGTACGGTGTCAAATCTTTCTTTAACAAATTGTAAAATTCTGTTAACAACACAAGGTCTTACAGTAAGCAGAAATAGTAGACTTAGTAGGGGTCTAAGGAAGGGGGCTAACAGAGAAAACATAGAGGAATTCTACCATTGGTCTGCAGCTGAAGCAAACTGCTGTGTTTTTACTTCAGTGCTTAACTTGCGTAACTGTTGGACCTGGTCTTCTACAAGTCCTGATTCATTTATGTAGAAACAACAGTCTTCTTTTAGAAATATACACGTACTACTTTTTTCTGCAGTGAGTAGGTCTAGGGCTCTCCGGTTCTGCAAGGTTACTTGAGCTAGGGACGTGAGCTGTTGCTGAAGGGAGGCAAGGGACTTAGCCAACTCCTCCATAGCAATGGCAAATTGTTGGTACAACTTGTTACTTTCTATGAGGGTGTGACCTAGGGCTCCCCCCGCCAGTCCGGCCGCAATGAAGGATGTGGTGAGGGAGATTCTTGCAATGAGGGGGAGAAATATGGCTTGTGCAGGTCTCAGTCTAGGGACTGGGTGAATAACAGCACTAGTCCAGTTACCGGTATACTTTAGGAACTCGCCAGCAGTTAGTAGAGTCAACTGGGGAACTAATGTGACAGGGAGACACAGTAGGTTATTAACAGAGGGACTAGGTAGGTTCTTAGATAAGGTTCTATTACACCAGAAGAATATGCCTGATGGAGCCTTTAAGGTGATATTAGGGGGCGTTGCAGTGATGCTGCAGAGGCTGGAATTGGTTCCTGAGAAACAGTAGGGAAACTTCTCCTGACTGGGGTTTAGGTATAGGGGCACGTTTAGGATAGGAGCATACGAGAGGTTTCGGAGGTTGTTAGCTTGGGCAAAGGTAGAGGATCTTTATGGCAGAGGGACAGCAGTTAGCGGTGGACGCCTTAGAGTGGCGCACAGAAAGCAGCTAGACAGGCTATGAAGTCCTGTAAGGTTAGCAAGTTCTAGTCCTTCTTGTAATAACTTTAACTAGGAGAAAGGACGTAAGTCTTGTGTTAGTCTGTTTTCTTGTCGTTGGATATTCCTGTGGACTAGGGGCAGTACTTGCACTAGGCCTCACCACAGATAGAGGTGACTGCTAGGCTATGTGGAGGAGGGGGAGTAGTATACAGCCTTATGTTGAGGCGTGGTCTAGCGGGAGTTCTAGGGGTCTCTAACTATCTATGTATATGAAAAATCTTTATCCTGTCTACGATGGAAGGGCCATTTAGGGTCTAACTGTTTTCTCTCTCCTTAATAACGGGGTCTATGGATGTTACAATAGTTATAAGGACAGCCGGCATTTTGGTGCCACTAATAGTGTTTACAATTGTATTTAGTCTGATCAAACTTAAAGCATATTGTTGGTGTCATAGGTTTGGCTATTCGAAACCAGTAAAATTTAGTAGAATTGGGCTGTTGCACCTTGAGGAAGGGCAATCAGCACTGGCTAATAATTTTCCGGGCTTATCAGGTTGCCTAGGGTGGGTTCGGTTTTTATAAAGCCAGAATCTCCAGACAAAGGGATTATGAGCTGGTTTTGTGATTTCTCCAGCGGCCACTAGGGCGACTAACGTTAGGGTTAGACTACTTAACTGCATGTTTGCAGTGAGCTATGCTGCCGGCGCAGGGTGAGTTTTAAGGGGTTGTTCTTAGCTCTGTCCACAGTCCACGTGTCCGGTGCTTCAGCCGCCGCCGTGATTGGTCTTAGAAGATCGGAGGTTGGGTCTACTGGCTTGACATGGGTGTAGTGGATCTACGATGCAATGCCTTCTATCTTCAGGGCGGTGGGTGTGGTCAAGAGTACCTGGAGTGGTCCTTTTTACCTGGGTTCTAGGGTCTCTTGTCGGTGTCGCTTGACTAGGACTTAGTCTCCTGGCTGGTATGGATGGGGTGTCGGCGGGGGACCGGTCTCATATAGTTCCTTCAGCTTGGGCCAGATTTCTTGATGAATTTTCTGCAAGGCTTGTAGGGAAAACAAGAGTTCAGAGACATTTTCTGTTTCGGACTTGAGTAGATCATCTTTTAGGCTGGGAACTAAGGGTGGGGGTCTGCCATACATAATTTCATAAGGAGTAAGGCCTAGTCTGTAAGGGGTGTTACGGGCCTGGAACAGAGCGTAGGGGAGAAGGACCACCTAATTAGCGCCAGTCTCTATAGTCAATTTAGTTAAGGTCTCTTTTAAGGTCCGATTTATTCTTTCTACCTGTCCTGAACTCTGGGGCCTGTAAGCGCAATGCAGTTTCTAATTTGCCTTAAGGATGGAAGCTAAATCTTGACTTACCTTAGCGACGAAGGCCGGCCTATTGTCTGACCTTATCTGGACGGGGAAGCCATACCTGGGGAGGATATCTTCTAGGATTTTCTTTGCTACAACCTGAGCAGTTTCTTTCTTGGTGGGGAATGCTTCAGTCCACCTTGAAAAAGTATCTATAAAGACAAGTAAGTACCGATATCTATATTTTCCTGGCTTTATCTCAGTAAAATCTACTTCTTAGTAGATACCGGGCCTGGTTCCTCTGAGCCTTGTTCCTGTTGTAGCCTGGGATTGGGGGTAGGCGTTGTTAAGCTGGCAGACTTTGCAACTTGTCACGATGTTGCTGGCCATCTCGGCTGTATGTCTGAATTTGAGCTTAGAGCGTCTGATCAGGTCTATCATCCGCCGAGCACTTAGGTGGGTGGTTCGGTGGATGTGTTCTAACACTTGTTGTCTTAATTTTTCTGGTAGGATAGTTTGGTCATTAGTATCAGTCCACCACCTATTCTGGATCTGTTTCAGGGGAAGTTTGTCAATCCACTGGAGATCTTGTTCTGAATAATCAGGGAAATATGGCAAGTCCTGGGGGCCCGGGTCAGGGAGCTGGAGTGCAAGGAGTTGGCTGGGAGCCTTCGCCACCTTTCTTGCAGTTTGGTCCGCCAGAAAGTTGCCTTGAGCAGTTGGGGTAGTTAGTTTCTGATGCCTTGGGCAATGCACAATGGCCAACTTTTCTGGCCTCCATGGGGCTGTTAGCAGGGCTAGGATTTCTTGCTTGTTTTTTATCTCCTTTTTTTTAGCCGTCAGTAACTTCCGCTCTTTGTAAATGGCCTCATGTATATGCGCCGTTGCAAAAGCATATCGGCTGTCTGTATATACCATCAGCTTCTTCTCCGCCTTTAAGGTAAGAGCTTGGGTGAGAGCTATCAGTTCGGCCTTCTGGGCCGATGTCCTCGGGGGCAGGGGTTCTGCCTAGATTACCTTAGTCTCTGAAGTCACTGCCGCTCTAGCGTACCTCTGGCCTTGATTCATGAAGCTGCTCTTATCAGTGAACTAGATGAGGTCGGCGTCAGGAAGTGGGCGGTCCTGCAGGTCTTCTTGAACTCTGTGCAACTGAGTTAGTATCTCGGTGCAGTCGTGGAGTGGGGCGTCTAGGTCCGGGTTGGGCAGCAGCGAGGCAGTCTCTTACTCAGTGGCTAGCCTCCTTGCAGTAGGCACATTGGTCTTTTCTCAGATTATCATGCCTGGGGGGGCCGCCTAGGTTGGGTGTACTCTGGCTGTAGATGTTTTTTTTTTTTTGTACTACTGCTGCCAGGACCTTGGTTCAGTGGCCTTAAATTGCCTTTCCTCTGGAGTATCTCTGTTATTATAAACCTGCTGGGCTATCTGAAGGAGGTCTGAACTGGCTTTCTTCCTCGAAGCCTTTTAATTTTTGAGTTTTTAATATCTGGGGCTGCCTGATTTTACTTAATGACATTACAATAGCTGCCTGACTCTGGAGCCTCTAATCTATGGGGGTACTGTCTAAAAGCTTCTATTAATCTTTCTAAGTAGGTGGCTGGGCTCTCTGCCTTTCTGTAGAATAGAATATACTTTAGCCAAATTAGTATTTATGAGCAGCTGCCTGAGACCTGCCATTAGAGTCTGGCGATAAAGGCATAGCCAGCCCCGCTTCTGCCGTGTTGTAGCGCCTTATGCCGCCTGGCCGAGGAAAGCACGTGCTTATGAGGTCGGGGTTGGCAGCTCTAGTTGACCGCCGTCCTCCGGGACCAGCTTTAGCTTCTAACTGTATTCTCTCGCCTCGGGTGGTAAACAAGATTCGGAGGAGCTGCTGATAATCATCTTTGGCGGCCAGGGTTAACATGACACTATCTAGTAAACCAGTAAATCTTTTTGGGGTTGTCTAAAAACCGAAAGCACTCTTGAGTCTTCTAGTTATACAGATCACTACAGAGAATGGCCAGTACTGGAGCCTGGGGATTCCTGTGTCACCTGTGGGGTCTTATTTCTGAAGGTAAAGCTAATTATGGAGTCAGGGCTGGGGGGCTAGTTCGCTAGCAAGGCCACTCTGGCCGGCCTTTCTCAAAGTTACTTTCCTTTAGCTGGCCCAGAGTGCCGCCACCTCCCTCTGCCTGCTCTTTTCCTTTCGACTTTGTCCGACTTTGATTGATTGACCCATGGTCTTTGTTCATTCACGCGCGCTCTCTTTCTCTGTCATCCTGTGTCCTTTCTTCTTCACACTCAGTCTCTTTCTCTTTCTGTCTCTCTCTCTGACTCTCCACGTCTGCCATTTCTTCCCCTTTCTCTTTCCGATTTCCTTTCTCACTTTTTCTCTTATGGTCTCTCTTTTACTTATTTTCTCCCTCTCCCCAGTCTCACTTTCTATGTCTCTTCCTGTAAAGGAATGTGGGTTAGAATCCTTGTAAAGGAAATCCGTGCTGGAAGCCGGGAGCGCGGGGACTGGGGCCGGGAGGCGCGCGGCGCCGGAAGCCGGGAGCCCGGGGACCGGGGCCGGGAGGCGCGCACGGCGCCGGAAGCTGGGAGCGCGCACACCCAGGGACCGGGGCCGGGAGGCGCGCGCGGCGCCGGAAGCCAGGCGCGCGCACCTGGGGACTGGGGCCGGGAGCGCTCGCGGCGCCGGAAGCCGGGAGCGCGGGGACCGGGGCCGGGAGGCGCGCGCGGCGCCGGAAGCCGGGAGCCCGGGGACCGGGGCCGGAAGCCGGGAGCGCGCGCACCCGGGGACCGGGGCCGGGAGGCGCGCGCGGCGCCGGAAGCCAGGCACGCGCACCCGGGGACCGGGGCCGGGAGCGCTCGCGGCGCCGGAAGCCGGGCGCCCGGGAACTGGGGTCAGATTCAGACCGCAAGCGCGCACCCGGGAACTGGGGTCAGATTCGGACCGCACGCGCGCACCCGGAGAGCGGGGTCAGATTCGGACCGCACGCGCGCACCCGGAGACCGGGGTCAGATTCAGCTGTTGCCTGGATCGCGAACGCACTCCGGCAACTCTGATCGCAATTTAAATCAGAAGAGAGCCAGGGGACGTCTCCCACTGGTCTCCACCGGCCGTCTTATAGCGCATCCGCCAAGACTGTGCCAGCCTCAGTTTCAGACCTCGCGAGTCACAGATTCAGATTCAGAACAGACACACAGACACAGACAGACAAAGGGAGACGAGCCAGCTCACCTATCAGTAGATCGATCTCAGCAGATCCGTTGACTAGGGGTCTGGTGGGCTTGGGGAATCCCGGACAGGCCCCCAGATGTTATGCCCAGACTGTTTGTTCCCTAAAGAAGACCACCAGAGTCCAGAGTCAAAGCCAAGCGGCAAGGATCTTTACTACAAGTTCGAACTCGGTCCCTCCTTTACACAATATACAAGAGGGCCCCGAACAATGCGAGCGTTTGCTTTTTATAGCCCGAAAGTTGCAGGGGAACAAAGAAATTCTTTTGGCTCCCGCGCTTTCAGTAACCTTGAACGGCTGTCTCCTTATCGGAGACTTTCCAGGTGGTGTTTATACTGGGCTCAGGGAGTTTGAGAGATATATGGTGGTGGGATGGGAGGATGGGATGTGTCTGTGCTAGGCTCAGGGAGTTTTGAGCCCGGGGCTGAGGAATGTGCCCAGCTCCTTTCACCAGCATTTTCCTCACCAATGTGATGAAGATCTGTCTCAGAATTTTTGATACTCTGAAGGTATATAAAACATCTCACAAAATGTTGACCAAAATAACAATACATTTGCCCTGAAGATTAGCCCATGACTGTCTACATCAATATTATATTCAAAGAAAAGATTACTGAAATCACATAATTTAAAATTAAGCTTTAAACACTTTCTGAAAGTAACTACACAGAATCATCCAGGAAGTTTTCCTAGGTAAGTAGAAATATTAATTACTCCTTTCAGTGTGACATTTACTATCTAAACTTTTGCAGCTTTCATAATCTTAAATGAAATAATCCCTGAACAGACATTTTATCAAATCTAACAGGCTATATACGAAAATGCTTTGGTGAATTTGACCATTATTTTATGTGTATCTCTTATCAGAAAGTCATTTGTCTAATATTCAGTGTAAGCCATTTATCAACAAAATTTTAATCAATAATACATCTTTAACAATCCTCAGTCATTCTCTCTGTATTTACTAACTGCCTACTCATAGGAATTATCTATTACTGGCATACTCTGGGGGTAACAGTCTCATTATTAAATGTTTGCACTGACAAATGGAAAGAATACTTGCTGGTGAAGAGAAAGAAGGAGGGAACAGTAGTAGAAAGGTCCCCCATTCAGCCCTTCTTCCCTGTGGCATTTACTTAGAGCCTCAGAGCACTGCCCAGTCTCCGGACTCAGTCCCCAGGAAGCCCCACGGGCATTCATCTCATCTTCAGGTCTTTCTCTACCAGTCAGTACTTCCAAGGCAGCTCTTTGTCTCTGCTACCCTGCTGAAAAGGTCTCTGCAGACCCCAGGGTACTCACCTCCAGGTGACCATCCCAGAAGCCAGACCCACCACTTCTAACAAATCTGCACTCTTCCCTATTGAGTAAACCTCATGAGCAGAACTTTGGCAAGAAAGTGTTTTGCACAATGAAAACCAATGCAAAAGAACACAATTCTTTCTTTTTCCACGTGCAGACTTTGCACATTAGAAGCCTTACCAATTTGAATGGAAAGTCATAAAATTACGGTAAGCTCAGGCACAGAAACCTCACTGGGAACTTCTTCCCCAGCCCAACAGCTAAGGCAAAAAGGAGAAGGATTGGGTCAGATGATAATATTTCAGAAAGAGAAAATCTTTCTCCTCTCTCTCTCTCTCTCTCTCTTTCTCTCTCTCTCTCTTTCTCTTTCTCTCTCTCTCTCTCTCTCTCTCTCTCTCTCACACACACACACACACACACACACGCATTAACCCACACTAAGCCATTTTCCTTTTCAAACAACTAAAGGCCAGAGAAGAGGGGAGCATAGGAGAAAGAGTCTGTGTAGACAGAAAATCTGAAGATTCTAAGTTTGGCCCTGCCTCTTCCCATTCCATGTGGAGTCTTCAGAGGTCCTACCTGCAAGGCCAGGACTGTGTCTGATATGTACATGTAAATGAGAAATCGCTCTCTACTCCAGAATCTCAAGTGTTGCTCCACAAGATTCTGCAGTTGCCTGAAACTGCTACTCAACAGTACAAAGAAGGACATGGATGACTAGATTCTTGCCAGTGTGTTTTAGGTGAGACCAGTGTTTGACCCTCTTGCATTTATTTTAAACAAAAAGGTTCTAGAGACTTTTAGTTTAAAAGAGACTTTAAGTTTAAAAAACTTAAAGGAAAAGAATTGGGTCAGGTGACGATGTTTCAGAAAGTAAGCAGGTGCTAATCACAAATGCAAGGCAATGTGGTATGATGTTCAGGCTCTGTGAAGACCCAGAATTCAACCACAGAAGAGAACACTACTTCTGATTAACACCAAAGTCCCTGAGAGCCCCATTCATCCCATCTGCAAGTCCAGGACTTCCTTCTGGTAAATGTGGTCATGTCGACTCAGCAACTGCCTAAGAACATGTTTTTTGCAACACCCTCACCATAGACATTCCTGTGGGAGGGAGGAGGCACATGGTGAAAGTTTACATCTTGAGAACCAATAGGCCAGGAGGAAACTGATGGTCACTGAGCCTGCCCCTCCTCACTTTACCTGTTGGGTTGAAAAACGTGGAAGAAGGAGGCACAGGTCACTCCTGAACTAAGCAGCCTATAGAAAATATGCTGATGTTCCTGATCCTCTTAGATTTTCCTCTTCCCTCTGGGGCTAATGTAGGTAACTGACCATCCCCACCCTCAGAGGCTTGACATGTGGAAGATTGGTACTTCCACAATGTACTAATCAGGCTACCTCTGAGATCCACCTTACTTCAGTCATACCCAGGAATTTGCTGTACTCCAGCTCCATTGCAGAGATAATACTCTGAAAAGACAGAAATAAAAATTTCTCCCAAAGGGCAATGATGAGTCATATCCTTTTCATGACTCATCCACCTTGACCAGAAAAGCGATTTCTAATTAAGGTGGCACATGATTCTGGTAGAAAAGTACATCTGAAAATAAGGGCTATAAATCCCCATTCTCCAAACCCAAGAGCGGGCAGCTCTAGCCCAGGAGCTATCATCTGGATTAAGGCTGGAAGAGATATCTTATACTCAGATTCCTAGACATCACCTTCACCTTGTCTCTGTTCTGCTAAACTACTTAGCTCTACTAGGGCAGAAGCCAGACTCTAACTGAACCAGCAAAGTGTTCCCTCATCACTGCTTCCTGGCCTGATGGAGATGAGCCCCAACAAGGCCACTTCCAGCCCATTGCCCCATCTCACTCTGATCTGCAGTCCTTTGTCTTCTCTCCTCTTTATCCCAAAGGCTGAGTGCCTTAGGAAGATAAATCTGTCCTGGTGTTCAGATTCCATTAGAAACTCTCTTCTCCAGCTGTGGAACACACAGCACACCTTGGGACTGTTCATTTGTGTATCCAATAAACATATGTAGAGTGTTTATTACATGCCTGACTCAGGATGAGGTAGAAAGAAGCCAGAGTATTCTGCCCAGTGTATCATGTTTAGGTATTAAAAGACAGCCCTATCCTGGAAGTGAGCAGGACATGGGGTCTGAAAAGCTTTGAACAAAGTAGCAATCATGGTAGGTCAGAGTGTTTTCCAGATTTTCTAGGATGGTCTATTCTGAAGATAGATGCCTTTCCCTTAATATGTATTTGAAGTATATTTGACCCAGAGCAATGACTGAGCTCCTTCATATCTACAGAAAGAGATTGATAACTAGGCAAGGAGTCAGGTCATGCTCTAAGCCTGCCATGATGCCCATAGAAGCCAGGAGCCTCAATCTCAGTGTGCCAGATTCCCTGAAGACTGCTACAGACCATTCCAACCTTTTAATGACCAATTTTTCAAGCCACAGGGAATTTCTGTCTTTTGTGTTCTGTGGACACAGAGATAAAATTTGTGTTTTGGGGGAGATCAAATGGGGTGAAGAAGCCAATTCACACTCCTCACCCTACATGGTGATGGAAAGTTCTAGAAAAAAAAACAGATAGGATGAGATATTGGGGTTTCCTGGTACAAGACAACTTTGTGCTGACAGTAGCTCACTCTCATAGAATGTAAGGAGCAACAACTGGTCCTGGATTTCCTGGGAATTCCTAGCACCGTCCAAGAAACAATAGCCCAGGAAAGTCCCTGAGTGTGGAGCCAATGGCTAATAAGGATGTATCTGAGAATCTCCAAGCTGGCTCAAAACAAATATGGGATGCAGGATTGAAAGGTATGGGAGGGGCTGGGTGGCAGGGGAGGCTACTGTTGAAATGATCATATGGTTTTACTGCGTTATGTTATTAAAATGGTGAATTACCTAATTGAATTTTTAAAATATATCTGGGAACTACAAGTGCAGATTTCTTACATGCCTATCTATGTTGCATAGTGGTGAATCCAAGCTTTTAGCTTATCCATCACCTGAATAGTGAGCACTGTACCCAATAGGCAGTGTTTCAACTCTCACCCCATTCCTAACTACCCACCTTTTGTAGTCTCCAATGTCTATTATTCTATGCTGTATGTCCATGTATATCCGTTCTTTAGCTTGCACCTATAAGTAAAAACACGTGCAGTTTTTGACTTTCGTTTCTGATCTATTTCACTTAAGATAACGGCCTCCAGTTCCATCCATGTTGTTGCAGAAGCCATGATTTCATTCATTTTTATGGTTGAGAAGTATTTCATGGTATATACATTTTCTTTATCCAGTTCTCTGCTAATGGGCTCTTACGTTGATTCAATAACTTTGCTATTGTAAATAATGCTGCAATAAATGTGTAAATACACTTACCTTTTTTATGTAATGATTTATTTCTCTTTGGTTCAGTACTATTCAATAGTGGGATTGCAAGATCAAATGGTAGTTCTACTTTTAGTTCTTTTGGAAATCTTCATACTGTTTTCCATAAAGATGTACTAATTTACATTCCCACCAACAGTGTATAAGCATTCCCTTATCTCTGCATCCTCCTCAACATATGTTGTTTTATGACTTTTTAATAATAGCCATTCTGAATGATGTATGATGATATCTTATTTTGGTTTTAATTTGCATTTCTCTGATGATTAGTAATGTTGAGCATTTCTTCATATGTTTGTTTGCCTCTTCTATGTCTTCTTTTGAAAAATGTTTGTTCACGTCTTTTACACAATTTTTAATGGGTTATTTGATTTTTTTCTTGTTGAGCTGTTTGAGTTCCAGGTAAATTCTGGATATTAGCACTTTAACAAATGCGTACTTTGCAAATATTTTTTCGCATTTGTGTTGGTTGTCTGTT
Organism: Papio anubis; assembly: GCF_008728515.1. Taxonomy (NCBI): domain Eukaryota; kingdom Metazoa; phylum Chordata; class Mammalia; order Primates; family Cercopithecidae; genus Papio; species Papio anubis. The sequence continues at coordinate 81,925,235 of NC_044982.1, forward strand.
TACTCTGTTTATTGTTTCTTTTACTGTTCAGAGACGGTTTTTAGTTTAATGAAGACTTATGTCTATTCTCACTTCTGTTGCATTTGTTTTTGAGGACTTGATCATAAATTCATTGCTTTGGTCAACATCCAGAAGAGTATTTTTCTCTTTTTTTTCTAGGATTTTTATGATTTCAGATATTACACTTAGGACTTAAATCCATCTTGAGTTACCTTTTGCAAATGGTAACTCAAGATGGATCCAGTTTCATTCTTCTGCATATAATTATTCAATTTTTCCAGCATCATTTATTGAAAATAGTGTCAAGATGGCCGAATAGGAACAGCTCCAGTCTCCAACTCCGAGCGCGAGCGACACAGAAGACCGGTGATTTCTGCATTTTCAACTGAGGTACTGGGTTCATCTCACTAGGGAGTGCCGGACAATTGGTGCTGGTCAGCTGCTGCAGCCCTACCAGCTAGAGCTGAAGGAGGGCAAGGCATGGCCTCACCTGGGAAGCACAAGGGGGAAGGGAATCCCTTTTCCTAGCCAGGGGAACTGAGACACACAACACCTGGAAAATCGGGTAACTCCCACCCCAATACTGTGCTTTAAGCAAACGGGCACACCAGGAGATTATATCCCACACCTGGACCGGAGCATCCCAGCCCACGAGCCTCCCCTCATTGCTAGCACAGCAGTTCATGCATCTAACCAAGCAAGGCAGTAGCGAGGCTGGGCAGAGGGCCAAGCACAAGGAGGCTTGAGTAGGGTAAACAAAGCCGCTTGGAAGCCCCAACTGGGTGGAGCCCACAGCAGCTCAAGGAAACCTGCCTGTCTCTGTAGACTCCACCTCTGGGGACAGGGGCACAGCCAAACAACAACAAAAGCAGCAGAAACCTCTGCAGACGCAAAATCCACTGTCTGACAGCTTTGAAGAGAGCAGTGGATCTCCCCAGCATGGGAGGTTGACACTGAGAACGGACAGACAGCTCTGCTCAAGTGGGTCCCTGGACCCCGAGGCAGCTCTAATCCGGGAGACATCCCCACTAGGGCAGTCTGACACCCCACACCTCACAGGGGTGGGACTACACCCCTTGGAGAGGAAGCTTCTAAAGCAAGAATCAGACAGAGGTACAATTTGCTGTTCAGCAATGTTCGGCCTTCTGCAGCCTCTGCTGCTGATACCCAGGAAACAGGGTCTGGAGTGGACCTCAAGCAATCTCCAACAGACCTACAGCTGAGGGTCATCCTGACTAGAAGGGAAAACTATCAAACAGGAAGGACACCTGCCAATTCAAAACCCCATCAGTATGTCACCATCATCAAAGACCAGAGGCAGATAAACCACAAAGATGGGGAAAAGCAGGGCAGAAAAAGCTGGAAATTCAAAAAAAATAAGAGCCCATCTCCCCAGCAAGCGAGCCGCGAGCTCATTGCCAGCAATGGATCAAAGTTTTTCGATGGTCAATGACTTTGACGAAGATAAGAGAAGAAGGCTTCAGTCCATCAAACTTTCAGAGCTAAAGGAGTAATTACGCACTCCAGCGCAAAGAAACTAAAAATCTTGGGAAAGTGGAAGAATTGATAGCTAGAGTAATTAATGCAGAGAAGGTCATAAACGAAATGAAAGAGATGAAAACCATGACACGAGAAATACGCGGACAAAATGCACAAGCTTCAGTAAATCGAATTCACATCAACTGGAAGAAAGATATCAGCCATTGAGGATCAAATGAATGAAATGAAGCGAGAAGAGAAACCCCAAAAGAAAAAAAAGAAGAAAAGAAATGAACAAAGCCTGCAAGAAGTATGCTGGGATTTCGCAAAAAGACCAAATCTACGTCTGATTGGGGTGCCTGAAAGTGAGGGGGAAAAATGGAACCAAGTTCAAAAAACACTCTTCAGGATATCATCCAGGAGAACTTCCCCAACCTAGTAGGGCAGGCCAACATTCAAATCCAGGAAATACAGAGAATGCCACAAAGATACTCCTCGAGAAGAGCAACCCAAGACACATAATTACAGATTCACCTCAAAGTTGAAATGAAGGAAAAATCTTAAGGACAGCCAGAGAGAAAAGGTCGGGTTACCCACAAAGGGGCCCATCAGACTAACAAAGTGATCTCGCAGAAACTCCACAAGCCAGAAGAGTTGTAGAGTGGGGCAATATCTCAACATTCTTAAAGAAAAGAATTTTAAACCAGAATTTCATATCCAGCCAAATCAAGTTTCCATAAGTGAAGGAGAGAAATAAAATCCTTTTGCTGTGATAAGCAAATGCTTTAGAGGATTTTGTCACCACTTCAGGCCTGCCCTTTACAAGAGACCCTGAAGGAAGAACTCAACATGGAAAGGAACAACCCGGTACCAGCCATTGCAAAACATGCCACAAATGTAAAGACCATTTAGGCTAGGGAAGAAACTGCATCAACTAACGAATAAAATAACCAGTTAATATCATAAATGGCAGGATCAAATTCACACATAACAATATTAACCTTAAATGTAAAATGGACTAAATGGTCCAATTCAAAAGACACACACTGGCAAACTGATAAAGAGTCAAGACCCATCAGTCTGCTGTATTCAGGAAACCCATCTGGAAATGCAGAGACATACATAGGCTCAAAACAAAGGGATGGAGGAAGATTCACTGCCAAATGGAGAAAAAAAAAAGCAGGGGTTGCAATACTAGTCTCTGATAAAACAGGACTTTTAAAACCATCAAAGATCAAAAGACAAAGAAGACCATTACATAATGGTAAAGGGATCAATTCATCAGGAAGAGCTAACTATCCTAAATATATATGCACCCAATACAGGAGCAATTCCAGGATTCATAAAGCAAGTCCTTAGAGACTTACAAAGAGACTTAGATGCCCATACAATAATAATGGAGACTTTAACACTCCACTGTCAACATTAGACAGATCAATGAGACAGAAAGTTAACAACAACATCCAGAAATTGAACTCATCTCTGCAGCAAGCAGACCTAATAGACATCTATAGAACTTCCATCCCAAATCAACAGAATATACATTCTTCTCAGCACCACATCGCACTTATTCCAAATTGACCACAATTGGAAGTAAACCAATTCTCAGCAAATGTACAAGAATAGAAATTATAACAAACTGTCTCTCAGACCACAGTACAATCAAAATCAGAACTCAGACTAACAACCAATCAAAATCGCCAACTACATGGAAACTGAACAACCTGGGTTCTGGAATGACTACTGGGTACATAAATCTAAATGAGGCAGAAATAAAGATGTTCTTTTGAAACCAGTGAGAACAAAGATACAACATACCAGAATCTCTTGGGACACATTTAAAGCAGTAGAGGGAAATTCTATAGCACTAAATGCCCACAAGAGAAAGCAGGAAAGATCTAAAATTGACACACTCTAACATCACAATTAAAAGAATTTAGAGAAGCAAGAGCAAACATTATCTGAAAGCCAGTGAAGGCAAAATAACTAAGAGATCAGAGCAGAACTGAAGGAGATAGAAACACAAAAACCTCCAAAAAATCAATGAATCCAGGAGTTGAAGTTTTGAAACGACCAACAAAATTGACAGACCACCAAAGCAAGACTAATAAAGAAGAAAAGAGAGAAGAATCAAATAGATGCAATAAAAAAAGGATGCGGGATATCACCACTGACCCCACAGAAATACAAAACTACCATCAGAGAATACTATAAACATCTCTGCAAATAAACTAGAAAATCTAGAAGAAATGGATAATTTCCTGGACACTCTTACACTCTTCCAAGACTAAAACCAGGAAGAAGCGAATCCTGAATAGACCAATAGCAGGTTCTGAAATTGAGGCAATAATTAATAGCCTACCAACCAAAAAAAAAAGCTAGGACCAGATGGATCTTACAGCTGAATTCCCACTGGATGTACAAGGAGGAGCTGGTACCATTCCCTTCTGGAAACTATTCCAATCAATAGAAAAGAGGGAATCCTCCTAACTCCATTTCTCTTATGAGGCCAACATCATCCTGATACCAAAGCCTGGCAGAGATATTAACAAAAAGACAATTTTAGACCAATATCCCTGATGAACATCGATGCAAAAATCCCCACAAAATACTGCAAAACCAATCCAGCAGCACATCAAAAAGCTTATCCACCATGATCAAGGGGCTTCATCCCTGGATGCAAGGCTGGTTCAACATTCACAAATCAATAAACATAATCCAGCATATAAACAGAACCAAAGACAAGAACCACATGATTATCTCTTTAATAGATGCAGAAAAGGCTTCTGACAAAATTCAACAGCCCTTCATGCTAAAACGCCAATAAATTCGGTATTGATGGAACGCATCAAAATAATAAGAGCTATTGGCGACAAACCCACAGCCAATATCATACTGAATGGGCAAAACTGGAAAAATTCCCTTCAAAACTGGCACAAGACAGGATTCCTCTTCACCACTCCTATTCAACATAGTGTTGGAAGTTCTCACTAGGGCAATCAGGCAAGAGAAAGAAATCAAGGGAATTCAGTTACTAAAAGAAGAAGTCAAATTGTCCCTGTTTGGTGGCATTTATTACGATTGTATATTTAGAAACCCATCATCTCAGCCTAAATCTCCTTAAGCTGATAAGCAAATCTCAGCAAAGTCTCAGAATACAAAATTAATGTGCAAAAAAAAATCACAAGCATTCTTATACACAATCAGAACAGACAAACAGACAGCCAAATCCTCATGGAATGAAATTCCATTCACAATAGCTTCAAAGAGAATAAAATACTTAGGAACTAACTTAATAAGGGATGGAAGGACCTCTCAAGGAGAACTACAACCACTGCTCAGTGAAATAAAAGAGGACACAAACAAATGGAAGAACATACTTACGCTCAGTGGATAGGAAGAATCAATCATTGTAAAAATGGCCATACTACCCAAGGTTATTTATAGATTCAATGCATCCCCATCTAGCTACTAGTGAGTTTCTTCCCTCACAATTGAAAAACTGCTTTAAAGTTCATATGGAACCAAAAAAAGAGCCCACATCTCCAAGACAATCCTAAGTCAAAAGAACAAAGCCAGACGATCACGCCACCTGACTTCAAACTATACTACAAGGCTACAGGAACCAAAACAGCATGGTACTGGTACCAAAACAGAGATATAGACCAATGGAAACAGAACAGAGTCCTCAGTAATAATACCACACACTACAGCCATCTGATCTTTGACAAACCTTGACAAAATAAGAAATGGGGAAAGGATTCTATTTAATAAATGGTGCTGAAAATTGATCAGCCATAAGTAGAAAGCTGAAACTGATCCTTTCCTTACTCCTTATATGAAAAATTGATTCAAGATGGATAGAGACTTGAAATGTTTAGGACCTATTACCATAAAACCCTAGAGGAAAACCTAGGTGGTACTCATTCAGGACATAGGTTGGGCAAAGACTTCATGTCTAAAACACCAAAAGCAACGCAGCAAAAAGCCAAGCAAAGTTGACACACCAAATGGGATCTTAATTAACTAAAGAGCTCTGCACAGCAAAAGAAACTAAATTACATCAGAGGAACAGGCAACCTGGCCAGAATAGGAGACAATTTGTAATCTACTCCATCTGACAAAGGGCTCATATCCAGAACCTACAAAGAACTCAAGGCAAACAAATTTACAAGAAAAAAACAAACAACCCCACAAAAGTGGGCAAAGGATATGAACAGACATTTCTCAAAAAGAAGACATTCATACAGCCAACAGACACATGAAAAATGCTCATCGGCCGGGCGCCGGTGGCTCAAGCCTGTAATCCCAGCATCTCTTTAGAGGCCGAGACGGGTGGGATCAACAGGTCAGGAGAGATCAAGACTATCCTGGCTAACACGGTGAAAACTCATTCTACTAAGAAATACAAAAACTAGCTCGGCGAGGTGGCGGGCTTCGTGTAGTCCCAGGCTACTCGAGGCTGAGGCCGGAGAATGGCGCGTGGAACCCAGGAGGCTGGACTTTGTGAGTGAGCTGAGATCCCGCCACTGCACTCCCCAGCCTGGGCTGGGCGTGAGCCGGTGACCCGCCCCCAAAAAAAAAAAAAAAAAAAAAAAAAAAAAAAAAAAAAAAGAAAAAATACTCATCATCACTGGCCACTGTGAGAAATGCAAATCAAAACCATTAATGAGGGCTCATCTCCTCACACCAGTTTAGAATGGCTTATCATTAAAAAGTCAGGGAAAACAACAGGTGCTGGAGACGCATGTGAGAAATAGGAAAACTTTTACACTGTTCACAGTGGAATTGTAAACTAAGTTCAACCATTATGGAAAAACAGTATGGCGACCTCCTCAAGGATCTAGAACTAGAAGTACCCATATGACCCAGCCATCCCATACCGGGTATATTCCCAAAGGATTATAAATCATGCTGCTATAAAAGACACATGCACACATATGTTTATTGGTAACTACTCATTCACAATAGCAAAGACTTGGAATCAACCCAAATGTCCATCAGTGACAGACTGGATTAAGAAATTGTGGCACATTTACACCATGGAATACTATGCAGCCATAAAGATGAGCTTGTGTCCTTTGTAGGACATGAATGCAGCTGGAAACCATCATTCTTAGAAGTAAATCCATCACAAGAACTGAAAACCAAACACCGCATGCTCTCACTCATAGGTGGAACTGAACAATGAGACTTGGACTCGAAGGGGAAATATCACACACCGGGCCTACTGTACGGAGAGGGGCAGGGGAGGGATTGCATTGGGAGTTATACCTGATAAAATGACGAGTTGATGGGTGCTGACGGGTCGATGGGTGCAGCAAACCAACATGGCACAAGTATACATATGTAACAAACCTGCACGTTATGCACACGTACCCTAGAACTTAAGGTATAATAATAATAATAATAAAAAGAAAATAGTGTCTATTTCTCTAGTATATATTTTTGTTGGTTTCGTCAGCATCAGTTCGTTGTTGGTATGTGACTTTAGTTCAGGGTTCTCTATTCTGTTCCATTGATCTATGTATCTACATTTTTTTATTATACTAATAAAGTATATTATTAGTATAATAATATACTAGTATATTATGAGCAGTGGTTTGTAGTTCTCCTTGAAGAGGTCCTTTACATCCCTTGTAAGTTGGATTCCTAGGTATTTTTCTCTTTGAAGCTATTGTGAATGGAAGTTCATTCATGATTTGGCTCTCCGTTTGTCTGTTACAGGTGTATAAGAATGCTTGTGGGGGGGCGTGCCCAAGATGGTCCAATAGGAACACCTCCAGCCTCCAGTTCCCAGCATAAGCGACATAGAAGATGGGTGATTTCTGCAGTTTCAACTGAGGTATCAGGTTCATCTCACTGGGCCTGTCGGACAGTTGGCGCTGCCCTGCAGGTGCAGCCCAACCAGCGAGAACTGAAGCAGGGCGAGGCATCACCTCACCTGGGAAGTGCAAGGGTGAAGGGAATTCCTTTTCCTAGCCAAAGGAAATTGAGACACACAACACCTGGAAAATCAGATAACTCCCACACTAATTATGTGCTTTACCCAGGGTCTTAGCAAACAGCACACCAGGAGATTACATCCCACACCTGGCCCAGAGGAAGCCACGCCCACTGAGCCTCCCTCATTGCTAGCACAGCATTCTGAGATCTAACTGCAAGGTGGCAGTGAGGCTGGGGGAGGGGCATCCAACATTGCAGAGGCTTAAGTAGGTAAACCAAGCCTCCAGGAAGTTCGAATTGGGTGGAGCCCACCACAGCTCAAGGAGGCCGGCCTGCCTCTGTAGATTCCTCCTCTGAGGACAGGGCATAGTTAAACAAAAAGCAGCAGAAACCTCGGCAGAGGTAAATGTCCCCGTCTGACAGCTTTGAAGAGAGCAGTGGATCTCCCAGCATGGAGGTTGACATCTGAGAACGGACAGACTGCCTGCTCAAGTGGGTCCCTGACCCCTGAGTAGCCTAACTGGGAGACATCCCCCACTAGGTGCAGAATGACACCTCACACCTCACATGGTGGGGTACACCCCTGAGATGAAGCTTCCAGAGCAATAATCAGACAGCAACACTCACTGTGCAGCAATATTCTATCTTCTGCAGCCTCTGCTGCTGATATCCAGGCCAACAGGGTCTGGAGTGGACCTCAAGCAAACTCCAACAGACCTACAGCTGAAGGTCCTGACTGTTAGAAGGAAAATTAACAAACAGAAAGGACACCCACACCAAAACCCCATCAGTACATCACCATCATTAAAGACCAAAGGCAGATTAAACCACAAAGATGGGGAAAAAAGTGCACAAAAGCTGGAAATTCAAAAAATCAGAGCACATCTCCCCCTCCAAAGGAACGCAGATCATCACCAGCAAAGGAACAAAGCTGGACGGAAAATGACTTTCATGAATCGAGAGAAAAAGGCTTCAGTTGATCAAACTTCTCAGCGCTAAAGGAGGAACTACATAACCAGAGCAAAGAAACTGAACACCTTGAAAAAAGATTTGATGAATGGCTAACTAGAACAACCAATGTAGAGAAGTCCTTAAAAGAACTGATAGAGATGAAAGCCATAACACGAGAACTACATGACAAATGCACAAACTTCAGTAACTGACTCGATCAACTGGAAGAAAGAGTAACAGCGACTGAAGATTAAATGACTAAAATGAAGCGTGAAGAGAAGTGTAGAGAAAAAAAGAGTAAAAAGAAATGAGCAAAGCCTCCAAGAAATATGAGATTATGTGAAAAGACCAAATCTACATCTGATTGGTGTGCTTGAAAGTGAGGGGGAAAATGGAACCAAGTTGGAAAACACACTGCAGGATATCTTCCAGGAGAACTTCCCCAACCTAGTAAGGCAGGCCAACATTCAAATTCAGGAAATACAGAGAATGCCACAAAGATAATCCTCAAGAAGAGCAACTCCAAGACATATAATTATCAGATTCACCATGTTGAAGTGAAGGAAAAAATGTTAAGGGCAGCCGGAGGGAAAGGTCAGGTTACACAAAAAGGGAAGCCCATCAGACTAACAGCAGATCTCTCGGCAGAAACTCTACAAGCCAGAAGAGAGTGGGGGCCAATATTCAACATCCTTAAAGAAAATAATTTTCAAACCAGAATTTCATATCCAGCCAAACTAAGTTTCATAAGTGAAGGAGAAATAAAATCCTTTACAGACAAGCAAATGCTTAGAGATTTTGTCACCACCAGGTCTGCCCTACAAGAGATCCTGAAGGAAGCACTAAACATGGAAAAGAACAACAGATACCAGCCATTGCAAAAACACGTCAAAATGTAAAGTCCATCGATGCTAGGAAGAAACGGGATCAACTAGTGAGCAAAATACCCAGCTAATATCATAATGACATGATCAAGTTCACACATAACAATATTAACCATAAATATAAATGGAGGAAATGGTCCAATTAAAAGACACAGACTGGCAAATTGGATAAAGAGTCAAGACACATCAGTTTGCTGTATTCAGGAGACCCATCTCACATGCAGAGACACACATAGGCTCAAAATAAAGGGATGGAGAAAGATCTACCAAGAAAATGGAAAACAAAAAAAAGCAGGAGTTGCAATCCCAGTCTCTGATAAAACAGACTTTAAACCATCAAAGATCAAAAGAGACAAAGAAGACCGTTACATAATGGTAAAGGGATCAATTCATCAGGAAGAGCTAACTATCCTAAATATATATGCACCCAATACAGGAGAACCCAGATTCATAAAGCAAGTCCTTAGAGACTTACAAAGAGACTTAGACGCCCATACAATAATAATGGGAGACTTCAACACCCCACTGTCAACATTAGACAGATCAATGAGAAAGAAAGTTAACAACAACATCCAGGAATTGAACTCATCTCTGCACCAAGCGGACCTAACAGACATCTACACAACTCTCCACCCCAAATCAATAGAATATGCATTCGTCTCAGCACCACATCGTACTTACTCCAAAATTGACCATATAATTGGAAGTAAAGCACTCCTCAGCAAATGTACAAGAACAGAAATTATAACAAACTGTCTCTCAGACCACAGTGCAATCAAACTAGAACTCAGGACTAACAAACTCAATCAAAACCGCTCAACTACATGGAAACTGAACAACCTGCTCCTGAATGACTACTGGGTACATAACAAAATGAAGGCAGAAATAAACATGTTCTTTGAAACCAGTGAGAACAAAGATACAACATACCAGAATCTCTGGGACACATTTAAAGCAGTGTGTGAGGGAAACTCATAGCACTAAACGCCCACAACAAAAAGCAGGAAAGATATAAAACTGACACCCTACCATCACATTTAAAAAAACTAGAGATGCAAGAGCAAACACATTCAAAAGCTAGCAGAAGGCAAGAAATAACTAAGATCAGCACAGAACTGAAGGAGATAGAGATACAAAAAACCCTCCAAAGAATCAATGAATCCAGGAGTTGGTTTTTTGAAAAGATCAACAAACTTGATAGACTGCTAGCAAGACTAATAAAGAAGAAAAGAGAGAAGAATCAAATAGATGCAATAAAAAATGATAAAGGGCATATCACCACCGACCCCACAGAAAATACAAACTACCATCAGAGAATACTATAACATCTCTCTCAAGAAATAAAACTAGAAAACCTAGAAGAAATGGATAATTTCCTGGACACTTACACTCTCCCAAGACTAAACCATAGGAAGGAGTTGAATCCCTGAGTAGACCAATAGCAGGCTCTGAAATTGAGGCACACTAATAGCCTACCAACCAAAAAAGTCCAGGACTGATGGATTCACAGCTAATTCCTACCAGAGGTACACGGAGAGTTGGTACCATTCCTTCTGAAACTATTCCAACTAATAGAAAAAGAGGAATCCTCCTTAACTCATTTTATATAGGCCATCATCCTGATACCAAAGCCTGGCAGAGATACAACAAAAAGACAATTTTAGGACTAATATCCCCTTATGAACATCGATGTAAAAATCTCACAAAATACTGGCAACCTAATCCAGCAGCACATCAAAAGCGACTGTCCACCATGGACAAGGGCTTCATCCTGATGCAAGGCTGGTTCAACATACACAAATCAATAAACATAATCCGGCATATAAACAGAACCAAAGACAAAACCTACATGATTATCACAATAGATGCAGAAAAAGGCCTTTGACAAAAAGTCACAACAGCCCTTCTACGCTAAAACTCTCAATAAATTCGGTATTGATGGAATGCACCTCAAAATAATAAGAGCTGTTTATGACAAATCCACAGCCAATATCATACCTCTCAATGGGCAAAACTGGAAGCATCTTTGAAAACTGGCATTAAGATAGGATGCCTCTCTCACCACTCCTATTCAACATGGAAAGCTAAAGTCTGGCTTAGCAACTGTAGCAAGAGAAAGAAATCAAGGGTATTCAGTTAGGAAAAAGAGGAAGTCAAATTGTCCCGTTTGCAGATGACATGATTGTATATTTAGAACCCTATCGTCTCAGCTAAAAAATCTCTAAGCTGATAAGCAACTTCAGCAAAGTCTCAGGATACAAAAATCAATGTGCAAAAATCACAAGCATTCTTATACACCAATAACAGACAAACAGAGAGCTAAATCATGAATGAACTCGCTCACATATTTCAGAGAATAAAATACTTTTAGAATCCAACTTACAAGGGATGTAAAGGACCTCTTTCAAGTGAGAGAACTACAAACCACTGCTCAGTGAAATAAAAGAGGATTACTAAACAAATGGAAGAACATACCATGCCTCATGTATGTGGGAAGAATCACATAGGAAAATGCACATACTGCCCAAGGTAATTTATAGATTCAATGCCATCCCATTAAGCTACCGGAGCGACTATCTTTCAGAATTGAAAACTGCTTTAAAGTTCGGCAAGCGGAACCAAAAGACCCTGCATTGCCAAGACAATCCTAAGCCAAAGGAACAAAGATGAGGCATCACGCTAACCCGACTCTCAAACTATACTACAAGGCTACAGGAACCAAAACAGCATGGTACTGGTACCAAAACAGAGATATAGATCAATGAAACAGAACAGAGCCCTCAGAAATAATACCACACATCTTACAGCTTTCCTCTGATCTTTTGACAAATCTGACAAAACAAGAAAATAGAGGTTATCTCCCTATTTAATAAATGGTGCTGGGAAAATTGGCTAGCCATAAATAGAAAGCTGAAACTGGATCCTTCCTTACTCCTTATACCTAAAATTAGTTCGAGATGGATTAGAGATCAAATGTTAGACCTAGTACCATAAAATCCCTAGAAGAAAACCTAGGTAATACCATTCAGACATAGGTATGGCAAGACTTAAGGTCTAAAACCAAAAGCAACAGCAACAAAGCCAAAATTGACAAATGGATCTAATTAAACTAAAGAGCTCTTGTAATAGCAAAGAAACTGCTACCATCAGAGTGAACAGGTTCCACAGAATGGAGACAATTCTTTTGCAATCTACCTATCTGACAAAGGGCTAATATTCGAACCTCTAAAACACTCAATCAAATTTACAAGAAAAAACAAACAACCCCCATCAAAAAGTGGGCAAAGTATATGAACAGACACTTCGCAAAGAAGACATTCATACAGCCAATAGACACATGGTTGATGCTCATCGTCACCGCCATCAGAGAAATACAAATCAAACCACAATGAGATACCATCTCACACCAGTTAGAATGGCAATCATTAAAAACTCAGAAACAACAGGTGCTGGAGAGAGGATGTGGAGAATAGGGAACACTTTACACTGTTGGTGGGAGTGTAAACTAGTTCAACGATTGTGGGAAAACAATATGTGGCCATTCCTCAAGGATCTAGAACTAGAAATACCATTCGAACAGCCATCCCATTACTGGGTATATTCCAAAGGATTATAAGTCATGCTGTTATAAAGACACATGGACATGTATGTTTATTGCAGCATTATTCACAATAGCAAAGACTTCAATCAACCCAAATGTCCATCAGTGACAGACCAGATTAAGAAAGTGTGGCACACATACCACTATGGAATACTATGCAGCTGCAAAAGGATGAGCTTGTAAGCCCCTTGAAGGAGATGGATGCAACTGAAACCACTACCCCAGCAAACCATCACAAGAACAGAAACCAAATACCACATGTTCTCACTTATCGGTGGGAATTGAACAATGAGATCAATGGACACAGTGAAACATCACACACTGGTTCCCATTGTGAGGGAGGTGGGAGGTATAGCATTAGAGATATTCTAATGTAAATGATGAGCTAATGGGTGCAGCACACCAACATGGCACATGTATATATATGTAATAAACCTGCACATTGTGCATATGTACCCTCAGAACTTTGTGCATAATAATAAAAATAGTAAAATAATAAAATAAATTAGGCCGGGGCCCGTGGCTCAAGCTCAATCCCAGCACTTGGGAGGCCGAGACGGCTGATCACGAGGGTCAGGAGATCGACCATCCTGGCTAACACGGTGAAACCCGGTCTCTACTAAAAAAATACAAAAACTAGTCGCATGCAGGTGGCGGGATGCCTCTGTAGTCCTAGCTACCGGGAGGCTGAGGCAGGAGAATGGCGGGAAACCGGGAGGCGGAGGCTTGCAGTGAGCTGAGATCCGGGCCACAGCACTCCAGCCTGGGCTGCATAGAGCAAGACTGGCCTCAAAAAAAAAATAAAAATAAAAAAAAATAAAAAATTAAAAAATAAATTAAAAAATAAATAAAAAAACAAATTTAAAAAGTAAAAAAAAGAAAGCATTTAACGAAAAAAATAAAAAAGAAGTGTAAAGAACAGGATCAAACAGTTCTAAATACCTTAGGAACAAATAAGGAATCTTAACAAATGTTAAAATTATATTCCAATTTTCAAAAATTCCAAAAATTCACCTTGTTGATGAAACTGTTGGGAAACTGACTCTCTCATACTCTGATGATGTTAAAACAAAGCAATTCCCATATGGAGGCAATTTTGGTGATACCAATAAAATTAGATATAAATCTACCACCTGACCCAATTAAAAAATAAATAAATAAATAAATAAAACAAAAAATAAATAAATAAATTTTAAAAAGTAAAAAAAAAAGTATTTAAGTCATAGAAAAAAATAAAAAGAAGTGTAAAGAACAGGATGAAGGAGACAAGCAAGACATAACAATCCTGTGCTGTGGGTTTCCTGGAGCAGAAAGAGGATACTAGTGGGACAGCTGGCAATTTTTAAGAATGTCTGTTAAATGACAATATACCAACATTAATGTCCTAGTTTTTGTATTTGTATTGTGGTTACATAAGATATTAGCATTAAGGAAAACTGAAGTTTTAGACTTTTCCATAAATCTAACAGGATTCCAAAATAAAAAGCTAAAAAATTTTAAAAGAAGTAAAACAAAATGAAATGTCTTGCAAAAAAAAAAAAAAAGAATTAGAAAAGCAAGAGTAAACCAAATCCAAAATTAGTAAATGAAAAGAAATAATAAAGATCAGAGCAGAAATAAATGAAATTAAAATGAAGCAACAATACAAAACACCAGTGAAACAAAAAGCTGTTTTTTAAAAAAGTTAAACAAAATTGACAAATTCTTACCCAGGTTGACTAAGAAAAACATGAGAGAAGATACAAATAAATAAAATCAGAAAAGAAAAAGAGACATTACAGCTGATACCACAGAAATTCAAAGGATCATTAATGGCTACTATAAGCAACTATATGTCAATAAATTTGAAAATCTGGAGGAAATGGACAAATTCCTAGACATGTACAACCACCAAGAGTGAATCAGGAAGAAATCCAAAATGTAAACAGACCAATGACAAGTCACAATATCAAAGCCATAATAAAAAGTCTTCATAAAGAAGAGCCTGGGACCCAATGCCTTCACTGCTGAATTCTACCAACATTTATGTAAGAACTAATACCAATCTTAATCAAACTATTCCTAAAAACAGAATAGGAAGGAATACTTCCAAACTTATTCTATGAGGCCAGTATTACCCTGATAACAAAACCAGACAAATATAGATGAAAAGGAGAAAACTACAGGTCAATATCTCTAATGAATATTGATATGGTTTGGCTATGTCCCCACCCAAATCTCATCTTGAATTCCCACATGTTGTGGGAGGTACCCAGTGAGGGGTAATTGAATCATGAGGGCAGGTCTTTCCTGTGCTGTTCTCTTAATAGTGAATAAGTCTCATGTAATCTGATTATTATATGAGGGGGATTTTCCCTGCACAAGCTCTTTTTGCCTGCCACCATCCATGTAAGATGTGACTTGCTCCTCCTTGCCTTCCACCATGATTGTGAAGCCTCCCCAGCCACGTGGAACTGTAAGTCCATTAAATCTCTTTCTTTTGTAAATTTCCCAGTCTCAGGTATGTCTTTATCAGCAGTGTGAAAATGGACAAATATAGTAAATTGGTACCAGGAATGGGGTGCTGATGACAAGATACCCAAAAATGTGGAAGCAACTTTGTAACTGGGTAACAGGCAGAGGTTAGAACGGTTTGGAAGGCTCAGAAGATGGGAAAATGTGGGAAAGTTTGGAATTCTCTAGCTACTTGTTAAATGTCTTTGACAAAAATGCTGATAATGTTATAGACAATGAAATCCAGGCTGAGGTGCTCCCAAACGGAGATGAGGAACTTGTTGGGAACTGGAGCAAAGGCAACTCTTGTTATGTTTTAGCAAAGAGACTGGTAGCATTTTGCCTCTGCCTTAGAGATCTGTGGAACTTTGAGCTTGAGAGAGATGGTGTAGGGTATCTAGTGGAAGAAATTTCTAAGCAGCAAAGCATTCAAGAAGTGACTTGGGTGCTGTTAAAGGCATTCAGTTTTAAAAGGGAAAAGAGCATTAAAGTTTTAAAAAATTGTAGCCTAGGCCGGGCGCGGTGGCTCAAGCCTGTAATCCCAGCACTTTGGGAGACCAAGGTGGGCAGATCACGAGGTCAGGAGATCAAGACCATCCTGGTTAACACGGTGAAACTCCATCTCTACTAAAAAATACAAAAAACAAGCCGGGTGAGGTGGTGGGCACCTGTAGTCCCAGCTACTCGGGAGGCTGAGGCAGGAGAATGGCCTAAACCCAGGAGGCGGAGCTTGCAGTGAGCTGAGATCTGGCCACTGCACTCCAGCCTGGGTGACAGAGCGAGACTCCGTCTCAAAAAAAAAAAAAATTGTAGCCTGACAATGCAATATAAAAGAAAATCTCATTTTCTGAGGAGAAATTCAAGCCAGCTGCAGAAATTTGCATAAGTAATGAAGAACCAAATGTTAATCCCCAAAACAATGAGGAAAATGTATCCCAGGCATGTCCAAGGTCTTCACAGCAGCCCCTCTCATCACAGGCCCAGAGGCCTAGGAGCAAAAAGTGGCTTTGGGAACAAGGCCCAGAGTCCGCATGCTGTGTGCAGCCTAAGGACTTGGTGCCCTCCATCCCAGCTGCTCCAGCATCGCTGAAAGAGGTCAACACAGAGCTTTTGCTGTGGCTTCAGAGGGTGCAAGCCTCGAGCCTTGACAGATTCCATGTAGTGTTGGGCCTGCAAGTGCACAGAACTCAAGAACTGAGGTTTGGGAACCTCCACCTAAGTTTCAGAAGATGTACGGAAACACATGGATGTCCAGGCAGAAAATTGTTGCAGGGGCAGGGCACTCATGGAGAACCTCTGCTAGTGCATGGAGAAGGGAAATGTGGGCTTAGGGCCCCCACACAGACTCCCTACTGGGGCACCACTTAGTGGAGCTGTGAGAAGAGGACCACTGTCCTCCAGACCCCAGAATGGTAGATCAACTGACAGCTTGCACTGTGTGCTTGGAAAAGCTGCAGACACTCAATGCCAGCCCATGAAAGCAGCCATGATTGGGGGCTATACCCTGCAAAGCCACAGGGGAAGAGCTGCCCAAGGCCATGGGATCCCATCTCTTGCATCAAGGTGACCTGGATAAGAGACATGGAGTCAAAGGAGAACATTTTAGAGCTTTAAGATTTGACCACCCAGCTGGATTTTGGACTTGCATAGGGCCTGTAGCCCCTTTGTTTTGGCCAATTTATCCCATTTGGAATGGCTATATTTACCCAAAGACTGTACTCCCATTGTATCTAGGAAGTAACTAACTTGCTTTTGATATTACAGGCTCATAGGCGGAAGGGACTTGCCTTGTCTCAGATGAGACTTTGGACTGTGGACTTCTGAGTTAATGCTGAAATGAGTGAAATGAGTTGAGACTTTGGGGGACTGTTGGGAAGGCAAGATTGTTTTGAAATGTGAGGACACGAGATTTGGGAGGTGCCAGGGGCAGAATGATATGGCTTGGCTGTGTCCCCACCCAAATCTCATCTTGAATTTCCATGTGCTGTGGGAGGGACCCAGTGGGAAGTAATTGAATCATGGGGGCAGGTCTTTCTTGTGTTGTCATGGGATAGTGAATAAGTCTCATGAGAGTTGATGATTATATAAAGGGAAATTTCCCTGTATAAGCTCCCTTTGCCTGCTACCATCCACATAAGATGTGACGTGCTCCTCCTTGCCTTCCGCCATGATGGTGAGGCCTCTCTAGACATCTGGAACTCTTAATTCCATTAAACTACTATCTTTTCTAAATTGCCCAGTCTTGGGTATATCTTTATTAGCAGTGTGAAGATGGACTAATACAAATATTGATATAAAAAATTCTCAGCAAAATACACTAAATCAAATTCAAAAATATATTAGAAAGATCATTCATCACAATGAAGTGAGATTTATCCCTGGGATGCAAGGATGGTTAACATATACAAATCAATCAATATGACATCACATCAACAGAATGAAGGATAAAACCATATGATCTTTTCAATTGATGCTTTAAAAAAAGCATTTGATAAAATCTAACATCTCTTCATGATAGAAAAACACCCAAGAAAGTGGGATAGAAGGAACATACCTCAACATAATAAAAACCATATATGACAAACCCACAGTTAGTATCATACTGAATGAGGAAAAACTGAAAGTCTTTCTTCTAAGATCTGGAACATAACAAGGATGCTTATTTCCACCATTGTTATTCAACATAGTACTGGAAGTCCTAGCTAGAGCAATTAGACACAACAAAGATAAAAGGCATCCAAATCAGAAAGGAAAAAGTCAAATTATCCTCATTTGCAGATGATACAATCTTATATTTGGAAAAACCTAAAGACTCCACCAGAAAACTATTACAGTTGATAAGTTCAGTAAAGTTGCAGGATACAAAATCAACTTACAAAAATTAGTAGTATTTCTTTATGACAACAGTGAACAATCTGAAAAAGAAATTAAAAAGTAATCCCATTTACAATAGCCACACACAAAATTAAATACCTAAGAATTAACTTAACCAAGGAAGTGAAGGATGTCTATAATAGAAACTATAAAACATTGATGAAGGAAATTGAAAAGGACACAAAACTGGAAAAATATTCCATGTTTATAGATTAGAATAATCAATGTTGTTAAAAGGTCCATACTACCCAAAGCATTATACAGATTCAATGCAATCCCTGTCAAAATACCAATGACATTCATCACAGAAATAGAAAAATCAATCCTAAAATTTATGAAGAACCAAAAAAGACCCCAAATAACCAAAGTTATCCTAAGCCAAAAGAACAAAACTGGAGGAATCACATTACCTGACTTCAAATTAGACTACAGTGCTATAGTAACCAAAACAGCATGGTACTGGCATTAAAATGTGCACATAGACCAATGGACAAGACTAGAGAACCCAGAAACAAATCCACACACTTACACTGAACTCATTTTCAACAAAGGTACCAAGAACACACACTAAAGAAAAGACAGTCTCTTCAATAAAAGGTACTGGAAAATTGAATATCCATATGCAGAATAATAAAATTAGACCCCTATCTCTCACCATATACAAAAATAAAATCAAAATGAATTAAAAATTTAAATCTAAGACCTTAAACTATGAAACTACTATAAGAAAACATTGCAGAAAGTATCCAGGACATTGGTCTGGGCAAAAATTTCTTGAGCAATACCCCACAAGCACAGGCAACCAAAGCAAAAATGTACAAATGGGATCATATCAAGTTAAAAAGCTTCTGCACAGCAAGGGATACAATCAACAAAGTGAAGAGACAACCCACAAAATGGGAGAAAATATTTGCAAACTACCCATCTGACTGGGGATGAATAACCAGAATATATAAGGAGCTCAAATAACTCTATAGGAAAATATCTAACAATCTGATCAAAAAAATGGGCATAAGTTTGAATAGACATTTCTCAAAAGAAGACACACAAATGGCAAACAGGTATATGAAAAAGTGTTCAATGTTATTGATCATCACATAAATGCAAATTAAAAGTACAATGAGATATCATCTCACTCCAATTAAAATGGCTTATAACCAAAAGACAGGCAATAACAAATGCTGGTGAGGATGTGGAGAAAAAGGAACCCTTGTATACCGTTGGTGATAACGTAAATTAGTATAACCACTATGGAGAACAGTTTGGAGGTTCCTCAAAAACCTGAAAATTGAGCTACCATGATCCAACAATCCCACTGCTGGGTATATACTCAAAAAAAAAAGAAAAGAATCATTATAATGAAGAGATATCTGCATTCCCATGTTTGTTGCAGCACTGTTCACAATAAATAAGATTTGGAAGCAACCTAAGTGTCCACTAGCAGATGAATGGATAAAGAAAATGTGATACATATACACAATGAAGTACTATTCAGCCATAAAAAGGAATGAAATTTAGTCATGTGCAGTGACATGGATGGAACCGGAGATCATTAAGTGAAATAAGTCAGGTACAGAAAGAGAAACATCGCATGTTCTCACTTATTTGTGGGGTCTAAAAATCAAAACAACTGAACTCATGGACATAGAAAAAAGAAAGAAGATTATCAGAGGCTGAGAAGAGGGGACAGGGCGGAGGTTGGGATGGTTAATGTACCAAAAACATAGAAAGAATAAATAAGACCTGCTATTTGATAATGCAGTAGGGTGACTACAGTCAATAATAACTTTATTGTGCATTTTTAAATAACTTAAAGAATAAGTGCATTGTTTGTAACTCAAAGGATAAATGCTTGAGTAGAATGGATACCCCATTCTCCATGATGTGCTTATTTCATATTGCAGGTCTGTATCAAAATATCTCATGTACTCCTCAAATATATACACCTACTACGACCCACAAAAATTTTTAAAAAGGAAGACCTAAGGAACCAACCTTGGGTTAAGATGAGGTTTAATGGACATTTTGTGGACACACATATGCCTTGAGAGGGGAAATATATAAACTATAGCATCAAATGTCTTCCTAATTGAGAGCTAAATCAGAATCATAAGAAATTAACTAGGTAACTTAAAATTGCCCATCTGATAGTCAGCGACATTTTTCCCTAGCATCAACCCAGGCTTTTTTAACAAGTGGTTAAATTTTAAAATGAACTAAATCTCAAAATGTTGGGAAGATTTAGTGCTACTTAAATCTATATCTCTTTAATTTGGAAGAAATCAGAGTCTCACATAGTGTTTTTACATGAAAGAGGGACTTTGTTTTGCTAAGTATAAATATTTGCGATGAAAGAAATCAGACCAACTTGGAAATACCATGCAAACTTGAAAGCACAATTTTTATAGTACATCCATATTACAAATCAACTTAGTTCCAATTCTGACCAGCTTCTCATAAGAGGAACCACAGGAGAAAACAAATGCACTTCCTGTACTAGTGTTTGTGTGAAATAAAGGATCTTAACAAGTATTAATTCATCTATGAAGTGCTAGAATTTTATAGATGGTGCTGAAAAAAAAAGGGTATGGATTTAGGAATCACCCTTGGGGTCTGGTTGCTAAAATAAAAGACAGGGTTTAGAGGGGGAAAAAGTTCTGCTTGGCCGTTCTTCCATTGCTATAAGGAAACACCTGAGACTGGAAATTTTCTAAGAAAAAGAGGCTTAATTGGCTTACAGTTCTGCACACTGTACAAGCATGCCATTAGCATCTGCTCAGCTTCTGGGGAAGTCTCACGGAGCTTTTACTTGTGGTAGAAGGTGAAGTGAGAGCAGGCAGGTCACGTGGTGAGAGCAGAAACAAGAGAGATGCGGGAGGGAGGTGCCACACACTTTAAAATAACCAGATCCCACAAGAACTCACTCACTGTTGCAAGGACACCACCAAGCCATGAGGGCTATGCTCCCATGTCCCAAACACCTCCCACCAGGCCCCACCCCCAACACTGGGGATTACATCTCAATATGAGATTTAGATAGGACATCCAAACTATATCACTATTCATGACTAAATGTAGCAACAGATTCACATCCAGGGAATTCTCTTGGCTTACCAATTGCCCTATCATCCAAAACATGTGTAAACATGTTTTTATACAAATGAAAAATGAAAGAATTTATGACCAGTACAATTGCACTATAGAAAATGTTAAAGAAAATTTTTCAGGGAAAAAAATAAAAAAAACTTCAGATGAAACCTCAAGTTTGTAAAAAGGAATGAAGAGCACCAGAAATTATAACTATTGGGTAAATGTAAACTTTTTACTTCTTTAAAACAGGATGGCTTAAAGTAAAAAATAAAAACAAAAAGTTATGAGGTTCAGAACATATGTATAAGAAAACATAATGATACTTCAAATGTAATGTATCTGTATCACGTACTATCATTAGATAGCACAAGGATAGACAGGGAAAATAGAAATGCACTGCTATAAGGGTCTTGTATGATATGAATTGGTATAATATTCCTTGAAGGCAGACTGTGATAAGTTAAAGATGTATGTTGTAAACTCTGGAACAAACTTTTTGAATTTTTATGTGTTTTTTAACTTTTATTTTCGGTTCAGGTGTACATGTGCAGGTTTTTTATATAGGTAAATTGTCATGAGGGTTTTGCATATGGATGATTTCACCGCCCAGGTGTTAAGTATAGTACCCAATAGGTAGTTTTTTCATCCTCACCCTTCACCCTCCCTCCACCATTAAGTACACCCTGGTGTTTGTTGTTCTCTTCTTTGTGTCCATGTGTACTCAATGTTTAACTCCCATTTATAAATGAGAACATTTGGTATTTGGTTTTCTGTTCCCATATTAGTTTGCTTAGGATAATGGCCTCCAGCTCCATCTGTATCGCTGCAAAGGACACGATCTCATTCTTTTTTATGGCTGCATAGTATTCCACAGTGTACCTGTGCTACATTTTCTTTATTCAGTCCACCATAGATGGGGATTTAGGTTGATTCCATGTCTTTGCTATTGTGAATAGTGCTGTGAGGAACATATGCATGCATGTGTCTTTTTGGTAGAACAATTTACATTACTTCGGATATATACCCAATAATGGGGTTGGTGGGTCAGATAGCAATTCTGATTTGAATTCTTTGAGAAATTGCCAAACTGCTTTCCATGATGGTCAGACTAATGTACATTTCCACCAGCAGTATGTAAGTCTTCCCCTTACTCCACAATCTCGCTGGCATCTGCTATTTTTTTACTTTTTAGTAATAGCCATTCTGGCTGTTGTGAGATGGTATCTCACTGTGGTTTTGATCTGCATTTCTCTAACGTTTAGTGATGTTGAACATTTTTTCATATGCTTCTTGGCCATATGTATATCTTCTTTTTAAAAGCATCTGTTCATGTTGCTTATAGATTCTGGTTATTAGACCTTTGTTGGGTAAATGGTTTGCAAATATTTTCTCCCATTCTGTAGGTTGTCTGTTTGCTCTGTTAATAGTCTTTTCGCTGTGCAGAAGCTCTTTAGTTTAATTAGGTCCCATTTATCAATTTCCGTTTTTGTTGCAATTGCTTTGACTCTTCGTGATAAAATCCTTACCAGATCCTATGTCCAGAATGGTATTTCCTAGGTTATCTTCCAGGGTTTTTACAGTTTCAGGCTTTTACATTCAAGTCTTTAATTCACCTTGAATTGGGTTTTGTATGTGGTGTAAGGAAGGGGTCCAGTTTCAATCTTCAGCATACGGCTAAGCAACTATCATGGAATGCTTTTCCATTTGTTTGTGTCATCTCTGATTCTTTGAGCAGTGTTTTGTAATTATCATTGTAGAGATCTTTTACTCCCTGGTTGGCTGTATTCCTAGGTATTTTATTCTTTTCATGACTATTGTGAATAGGATTGTGTTCTTGATTCAGCTCTCAGCTTGGATGTTGGTGGTGCATAGGAATGCTACTGTTTTGTGTACATTGATTTCATATCCTGAAACTTTGCTAAAGTTGTTTACCAGACCAAAGAGCTTTTAGGCAGAGACTACGGAGGTTTCTCGGTATAGAATCACATTATCTATAAACCGGGATAGTTTGACTCCTTCTCTTCCTATTTGGATGACTTTCATTTCTTTCTCTTAACAGATTGTTCTAGTCAAGACTTTCATAATACATTAAGTAGGAGTAGTGAGAGAGGACATCTTAGCTTTTTCTGGTTTTCAAGGGTAATGCTTCCAGCTTTTGCCCATTCCCTATGATATTGGCTGTGGGTTTTTCATACATGGCTCTTATTGTTTTGAACTATGTTCCTTAAATTCCTAGTTTGCTGTGGGTTTTTAACATGAAGGGACATGGAATTTTATCAAAAGCCTTTTCTCCATCTATGGAAATACTCTGTGGTGTTTGTTTTCAGTTCTGTTTATGTGGTGAATCACAGTTATTGATTTGAGTATGTTGAACCTACCTTGCATCCCAGGGATAAAGCCTACTTGATTATAGTGGATTAGCTTTTTGATGTGTTGCTAGATTTGGTTTTCTAGTATTTTGTCAAGGATCTTTGCATCTATGTTTATCAAAAATATTGGCCTAAAGTTTTCTTTTATTGTTGTGTCTCTGCCAGGTTTTGGTATCAGGAAGATGCTGGCCTCATAAGATAAGCTGGAAAGGAGTCTGTTCTCCTCAATTTTTTTGGAATGGTTTCAGTAGGAAAGGTAAAAGCTCTTTTTTTGTACATCTGATAGAATTTGGCTGTGAATCCATCTGCCCCTGGGCTTTTTCTTGTTAGCAGGCTTTTATTACTGATTATATTTCTGAACTCATTATTGGTTTCTTTAGGGATTCCATTTCTTGCTGGTTCAATCTTGAGAGCTTATGTGTTTCTGGGAATGTATTCATTTCTTCTGGGTTTTCTAGCTTGTGTGCATAAAGGTGTTTATTGTTTGTTGTAGTTTCTGAGAGGTTTTTTGCATTTCTGTGAGGTCAGTGGTAACATCTTCTTAGTCACTTCAGACTGTGTTTATTTGGATCTTCTCTCTTTTTTCTTTATTAGCCTCACTAGCAGTCTGTCTTACTAATTCTTTCAAAAAAAAACAAACTCTTGCATTCATTCATCTTTTGTATGTTTATTTGTGTCAATTTCCTTCAGTTCAGCTAGGATTTTGTTATTTATTGTCTTCTGCTAGGTTTGGTGTTGGTTTGCCCTTGGTTCTCAGTTCTTCTAGTTGGGATGATAAGTTGTTCCTGTGATATCTTTCTAACTTTTTGATGTGGGTGTTTAGTGCTATAAATGTCGCTCTTAACACTACTTTAGCTATATCCCACAGATTCTGATATGTTTTATCTTTGTTCTCATTGGTTTCAAAGAATTATTGATTTAAATCTTAATTTTGTTATTTACCCAAAAGTCATTCAGGACCATGTTGTTTAATTTCCATGTAATTACATAGTTTTGAGCAATATTCTTAGTATTGATTTCTATTTTTATTGCACTGTGGTCCAAGAAGGTGGTTGATATGATTTAGGATTTTTTTAATTTGCTGAGAATTGTTTTATGTACGATTGTATGGTTGATTTTAGAGTATGTGCCATGTGTAGATAAGAACAATGTATATTCTGTTGTTTGGGGGTAGAGAATTCTGTAGATGTCCACTAGGTCCATTTGGTCAAGTGTCGAGTTCAGGTCCTGAATATCTTTGTTAGTTTGTTAGTTTTCTGCCTCAAAGATCTGTCTAATACAATCAGTGGAGTGTTGAGGACTCCCACTATTATTGTGTGCTTATCTAAGTCTCTTTGTAGGTCTCTAAGAACTTGCTTTGTGAATCTGGGTGCTCCTATGTTGGGTGCATATATATTTAGGATAGTTAGATCTTCTTGTTGAATTGAGCCCTTTACCATTACATAATGCCCTTCTTTGTCTTTTTCTATCTTGTTGGCTTAGTTTGTTTTGACTGAAATTAGAATAGCACTCCCTGCCTTTTTATGTTTTAAATTTGCTTGGTAGATTTTTCTCCACACCTTTACTTTGAGCCTATGGGTGTTGTTGCATGTGAGATGGGTCTCTTGAAGACAGCATAACATTAGGTTTTGCTTCTTTATCCAACTTGCCACTCTGTGCCTCTTAATTGGGGCATTTAGTCCATTTACATTTAAGGTCAGTACTGACATGTGCAGATTTGATCCTGTCATCATTTTGTTAGCTGGTTATTATGCAGGCTTGTTGATGTGACTGCTATACAGTGTTGCTAGTCTATGTACTTAAATGTGTTTTTGTAGGGGCTGAAAACAGTATTTCCTTTCCATATTTAGCACTCCCTTCAGAGTGTTTTTCTTTATTTTTTCTGATTGAGTTATTTTGGAGAACTGGTCTTCAAGCTCTGAGATTCTTTGCCCAGCTTGTTCAATTATGCTGTTAACACTTGCAATTATATTCTGAAATTCTCAAAGTGAGTTTTTCAGCTCTATCAAATCACTTTGGTTCTTTCTTAAAATGCTCATTTCACCTTTCATCTCTTGTATCATTCTATTGTATTCCTTAGAATCCTTGGATTGAGTGTCAACTTTCTCCTGAATCTCAATGATCTTCATTCCTATCCATACTTCTGAATTTTACTTCTGTCATTTTATCCTGGTTAAAAAAACATTGCCAGGGAACTAGTACAGTCATCTGGAGGTACAAAGACTCTGTTTTTTGCATTGCCACAGTTCTTGCACTGGTTCTTTTCAACTGTGTGGGCTGATGTTCCTTCAGTCTTTGAAGCTGCTGTCCTTTGGATGGGATTTTTTTTTAATTTTGCTTTTATCTTCCTCGATGTCCTTGGGGATTTGATGGTGGGTCCAGTCAACTGGCTTCATTTCTGGAAGATTTTAGGAGACCAAGGCTCAGCTCAGCACTTCTGGGCTGCATGCACTGACTCTAGAGGGCTGATATTAGGCTCCTGGTTTTGTTTTCTGGTCCCTAGAGGTTAGGAACCTGCTACACTGGAGGGGTCAAGGTGTTCCCATACCTCTGGTAACAATACTCCAATGGGTAGCACTAGCCAAAGGGCTTCATTGGGCAGTGGCAGTGGGATTCATGCTTGTTGGCATGTGCCAGCAGCAGTGGTAGCACAATGAAATGCATGCTTATCAGCTGGGGTAGAGTACTGGCAAGTACAGGGCTTGTGGCCTTCACATGCACATTCACACTGGCAGCAAGGGTAGTGCCTAGAGCAACCATTTTAGAAGAATAAAACAGCAGGACTCAGAGGTACATGCCTGTAGTCTCAGATACATGAGAGGTTGAGGCTAGGGGACCACTTGAGCCCAGGAGTTTGAATCCAGCCTGGGCAACTCAGTGAGACTTCATCTCTTTAAAAAAATTGATTAGAATGTCCCAAGAATAAAACAAAGAGGTATAGTTTGCAAGCCACTTGTGATGATTACACAGGATCATAACAATACTAAATTAGACCAGGCACCATGGGTCATGTCTATAATCCCAGCATTTTGGGAGGCTGACATGAGTGGATTGCTTGAGCTCAAGAGTTCAAGACAATCCTGGGCAACATGGTGACACCCCATCCCTACAAAATTAGCCTGGCACAGTGGCAAGTGCCTGGAGTTTCAGCTACTTTGGGGGCTGAGACAGGAAGATCGCTTGAGCCTGGAAGTTTGAAGCTGCAGTGAGCCATGTTTGTGCCACTGCATTCCAGTCTGAGTGATAAAGCAAGACCTTGTCTCAAAAAAAAAAAAAAACTAAATTCCAAAAAGTCAAGAAAATGGGGAGGTGGAACAAAAAGCATATGAGACAATAGAAAAAAAATAACAAGATGGTAGATTTAAACACAATGATATTAATAATTATGTTACAAATAGTCTAAATACTCCAATTAAAAGGCTATGATTGTCACACTGGAAGAAAAAGACTTCGCTTTATAAATAAAATAATTCCCTAAATCCCAAAATTATGAAGTCATAGAGTAGAAACCCAGCTAGAATGTAGCCTCAGCAGATCTACAGTCAACATGTAATAGAAGCAAGAAATAAATATTTTTATTGCTGTCAAAAGCACTGTAATTTGGGAGTTGTTTCTTCCCCACAGCATAAGCTAGGGAAAGCTGACTGACAACCACATTGTAGCGTGGAGACTTCTATATGTTTAACACTCAATGATTAATTTTTTAAGTCTTTTGGAAGACAAAATTAAAAGGAAACTGTCTAAATCATATCAATTCTATCTTCCATAAGCGTAATATTTTAAGGCATTTACATTCAGTAAGAAACATTTAAAAATGTCTATTACTATTTCTATTTGATATTGTATGGATGTCCTAAGTAATGCAACAACAAAAATAAGGATTTGGAAATTGAAAAGGAAGACATAAGTTGCTATTTCAAGTAGAAACAACTGCTGTCTTTAGATAGCAATCCACATATAAGAGAGCTCAGCAAAACTGATGGATAAAAGGTCAAAATATAAAAATCAATACATGTCTTATAAACCCACAAAAACAATCAAATTATTGTAGTAGATTACATTATATTTCAAAATATGTGCTGCTCCTCTCCACAGTACACCTCCTTAAGAAAAGATTGTATGTCCCCACAGCAGTAATGCCAAGCTGGGGCATGTGACTCATTTTGACCATTGCCATGTGAGCATAGTGACTTATTCCACTTCTGCAAAGCAGCTCTGTCAGCCACCACATGACTTGCCTGTTTGTTTTTCACTCTGCCACAAGACCAAAATATTTCATACAGAAGCAACAAAAGAGCAGTGAACACATAAGAAGAATAAGATAAAATTTATGAATGTATGATGTGGGAGGGGTGGAATATACCTAACTTTTTTACTGTCAAATTCTGTTAGTTTGTGGTGACAGAATGAGGTCAGTGTGATAACAGAAATAGTTGAATTTATAAAACAGACCTGCACAAATCAAATCTTACTCTACAGCAAACTATTAATAATTTTTAAAAATGCAGGTACACATTAATCATTCTTTCCAGAGGAAGCTGAAACCATTAGATGCTCCTGCCAAAAAAGTCTGTGCCTCCTACATTAGGTCAGTCCAGAGTATCTCCTCTCCCCCATCATCACCCCCAACCAAAGGGCCATAATAACTTGGATAAGAGAAGGACCTGAGGAGCCCTGGAGATTGAAGGCCAAGGCATGGGACCCTCAGGGCCTTATCTCTACCAGAAAATTCTTAAGGCCCGTCCCTTACTTCCCTTAGACCAGGGCTACCCTAAAGGAGCCCACTGCCTGTACCAAGAAGTCCCTGGACAATTGAGCAGGAGAAATGTCCCTAAAGCCCCAGACACACTGTCCACTGAAGCACAGTCAACTCAGCTCTCATGTCCAGCCCAGCATTCCCCATGGGATCAGGGACTACTGGCTTCCTAGCCACTCAGTGGCCTCAGCCCCTTACAGCCTATTCTTCCTTAGTCTTAGTCCACAGCCTGGCTCCCAGAATAAGACTCTCTTGCCAGCCCCTCTTGAGTTACAGGAGATTCTTTCTGTGGAATAACAGGAAGGCTATGCTCTTACCATTAGTTATCAAATAAATTTTATATGCAACTAGCACATGCCCAGCACTGTGCTAGGCACGGAAATCCAGTGGTGCACAGAGTAAACACTCCCTGCTCTCACTAACAGTTAACATTTAAGGTGTCCTGGATCTGAGAGCCACAGGTTCGTGTCCCATCTTCTGAGTCCTATATGGCCTAGACCTCATTAGATGTCTATCAGAATTTAAAACCTTCTAATTTCAGAATAATTACCATGCCTCTCATTTGTAAAGAACACTATACTTAAAGCTTAAATCACCTCATTGATCCTAGAAATATATCTTGTTGGCACTAGAATAAAGGATTGTTTGCTTAGTTATCACCTTCTTCCACTACTGTGCTCTGTGGAGCTACAGGAAGTGGGAAGGAAGAGAAAAGCAACCAGTTAACTATTCCCAGCCCCACAGTCCTTCACTTCAATCAGAAGAGCATATCTCTATCTCTTTTAGGTATAGGCTTAGTGTGAAATTTCCTTTGAAAAGGAGATCCCTTTTACTTTTTAAAAAAGGAAAAAGCTTTGAAACCCACTGATGGAGAACTTCCTCCTTTGGGATATAAAGAAACCAAGGCAGAGAAAGGAAAGTGACCCCAGACGGCCATTTATTGAGTTACCCACAAAGCCAGGTTTGAAACCTTGGTCTCCCAACTGCAATGCCAGTGCTCTTCCAGCCCAGAGATGTGACTTTTTAGAGGAGCAAGTGGCCTTCAAACTCACTTAGCCACCTCCTTCCCCAATAGCTTTCATCCCAACCTCCCTGGTCAAGCAAACATCTGGCTACTCAGATGCAAACCTGGACAAATAATATACAGAATTCAACCATTTTCCTTTTACACCCTACATAAAACCATGTGTACAAGGAACACATGTGCCATCTAATGGTCTGTATAATGCTTAAAGACAGTTGTCACACACACTTTCCTCCATCCCCAATGCAGGGAAATTCTACTGAGTTCTAAGTTAAACACCTCTACTCTCCACCCCTATCAGTTTTTCACTGGTCCCCACTATGAGACAGTTGGGAGTACATTTACCACATAAGACCTTCTCTTCCTGAAACTCTCCCCAGAGCTTACGGACGAAGTTCTAGGATGAGATCCTCTTGGATTTTGTGCAGGTGATACTGACATAACATGACAAGCAATGTAGCAAAGATCATCACTGGGAGAAAGGCATGTTCTATACTCCAGTGGGAGCTCAAATGAGGATCCAGCCCAAGAATGAGCTAGGGGCCAATCTTCCTAATATGGCCACCATTCTTCTTATGCAGCGAACTCTGTATTTAAAAAAAAAAAAAAAAAAAAAAAAAAGGGTAGACACAGGAGTCTCAGGCCTGGGGTGTCATCCTTATCTTGGGACTGTTTTATGTTTCCTTTGGGGGAAAGCATGACTTCTTTTATCAGTTCTCTGAAACAGCTGACTGACAGGATAGAAAAAGGATCACTTCCATCCAATTTAGAACCTTCCATGACCTTCATGAAGCTGATAAATAAAAAGTGATGAACTTGAAACAACCAACATCCCTATCTGGTTTTCATCTATTTCCAAGTGACTCCAAGGATTTCCCCCACTTCAAGAAGAACCCTGGAGAAAGCTGATGACTTCCACCCAGAAATGTGTTAAATGCAAATAAGACTAGTAACGATTTCCCCCAAGGCTCACCAGAACTAAGAACTCCTCAAAAACTGCACCTTAAACGATGTCCAGACTTCACACATTCATCCCCACTGGCTACGCAGCTTAGAGGCACGTTTAAAGAGTATATCATTTACATTGTGGAAGCCCAAAACAACAGAAAAGAAAAGGAGATGTGGAGTTAAATGAGTTACTCCACTACCATCACAGTAGCTCCCCTAACAAAGCCTTCACAAAGCCTTCTTTTACCTGGGTGTAGGTCTGCTCAGGAACCCTGAAAGCTAGAACTCCTGTCTATGTCTTGTTTATATCACCATATGTCCCCATTACCCAACATATTCTGGACACTCTTTTGGAGAACTGGGGCCTGGTTCCTAACCTCTTACCATAGCCCTACTGCCTTCCTCTGTATTTCCCATCCTTACGTTCTGAACTTGGCAAAATACAGTTAACACACCTCAGTAGCCATATTAATCTCCTAAGTCTTCAGGAATGATTTTCTTACTAACTCTCATCACCTCTCAACCTCACACAATCCAGTTCAGGTCATGAGAAGATTGTGCAGGTGTCCTACATTGCATGGTCAGAGGCAGCTTCTATAGGTATAAACTCAGCAGTGTAATTCAACCACAGTCAGAGAGGGCTCCCCATGTATAAATTACTCTGCTAGGTTCTAGAGATTCAAAGATAAACAAGATAAAGTCCTTGATTGAGACACCCAAATTATCGTAGAAGCAGTGGATACACAGAGGGTTATCTATGACAATACAGTAAAAGGTACAATAGATGTAGGTGTAAATTGCTGTTAGAACGTACATAAGAAAGAACTTTACTCTGTCTTAGTGAAGGAAGAAGGCAGATGAATGTCAGGGGAAAGTTATAGTCGAGCTGAGTTGTGCAGAATGATGAAGAGCTTTCCAAAATCCTCAAGAGGGGAGGGCCCTTTCAGACAGAAGAAAGAGTACAAGCCTTGGTCCAAAAATGACAGAAGAGCATGATGTGGGAGAGGAAGAGGAAGTGCACTGAAGGACCTAAAGGAAAGAGACTGAAGATGAGACTGGAGAAGGGGGCTGGATTTCTTTTGTGAAGCCCTTTACAGGGCAGGCTAAGGCATCTGAATCTGATCCTATAGAACAATACATTGGGAAGCCCTTCCCTGGGTGAAGATACAGGAGCTAATAGATTTATCCTTGTAACATTTGCCCAGTGGGATTTCATAATTGTTATGGACCAGCAATTACTATGTTTCCCATTTTTCTTCTGAACTTATTATGGTTGAGAAATCATAGAAAGAAAAATATATAAAATAGAAAAAGATGTGTAAGAGCCACGTGGAAAATAGTAAGAAGTTCTAATGTAAAATGAAATTCAAGTCTTAAAAGGGGAAGAAAGAGAATATAAAACAGAAACAATATTTGAAGTTCTGAAGACCAAGAAATTTTCAAACTGGTAAAATATATCAAGCTACAGAATTTTTAAAGTATAAATTTTAAAAAGAAAAATGAAAAACACACCTTGCCATATTATAGTAAAATGCTGAAAACATTTTAGTAAAGTAAAAAAGGAGCAATAAGACTGGCATCTGGCTTCTTATTATAAAAACAATGGAAGCCATAAGACAATATAATATACTTTAAGGTGCTGAACATATATGTATAAAGTTTTTTAAAATAGTTACCAACTTAATATTCTATATCTAAAGAACATATTCTTTAATGCTGAAGGTGAAATAATAATATTTCCAAATATATAGAAAACTGACAGAATTATTTGCCAAAAAAACACTAGAAAAATATTTATACAAAGTTATTCGAACTAATAAAATATGTTTTCAGCTAAATTACTCAAATGTAAGAATGAATCAAATGCAAAGAAATGATAAATATATGAGTAAATCTAAATAAATATTATCTATATAAAGCAATAACAATAATGTCTTAGTAAGGTTTTAAATATGTGGCAATGATAACATAAGTGATTAAAGGAAACTGATTAAGTTAAAATCTTTTAAGGTTCTTGAATTCTCCAGGAAGTGGAAAGAGTACTAACATAGACTACATTTAATAAGTCAAGACTTTATTTTTTCATCTCCAGGGTAACTATTAAAAGAATAGAAAAATAACATA
The DNA here is from genome assembly GCF_008728515.1 of Papio anubis. Lineage (NCBI taxonomy): Eukaryota > Metazoa > Chordata > Mammalia > Primates > Cercopithecidae > Papio > Papio anubis. The sequence goes on from NC_044982.1 coordinate 81,957,774, forward strand.
TAATTAGTAAGTGGAAACAGAAGCCAAATTAAATGATTAAGAAATTAATCCAGAGGAAGATAAGAATAGAAAGAAAAAGGACATATAACAGATGAAACAAATAGAAAACAGGTAGTAAGGTAGTAGATTTTACATCAGCTATATCAATTACTACCTAAATAGAGCTGTGGTAAGAAATGAATGGCAAAGCATATGAAAAGCATTTAATGCAGTGCCTAGTACAATGTATAGTAAGTGCTCAATGAATATTAGGTATCATTTTTTAAATGCACCTAAAATGCACCCCAAAAATAATCTAATTAAAAGACAAAATGATCATATTGGATTGAAAAACAGCTACACACTACTTACTAGGAAAATGCCTTAAATATAATAATACAGAAAAGTTGAAAGTAAAAAGATGAAAAAATAGATCACTTGCAAACACTAACCAAAAAGTAAAACTGATCTAACTTCACAAAGAAAACTTTAAAGACAGGAATATTACTAGAGATTTTAGAAGACATTTAATCATGTCAAAAAGTCAACTCGTTGAGAAGACATAATAATTCTAAACCATGTGCATCTAATAATATAACTTTGGAATATATAAAGCAATAATCAACAAAACAAATCCTCAAACATAGTGGAATGTTTTAACACATCTCTATTTGTACAACAGGCATCTCTATTGATATACAGGCAGATTAAAATATCTACATGCATATTGAACACCTCTTGTGCCCTGTCTCACATTCTCTTGGCCCACATTTTTACTCCAGTCATTGCCATAGCAATCAGCTCCCCACAATGCAACTGGATGGCACCTTGCCTCCACTGCATTATGCATCTCCCACTTTCTGACCTGGAATGTCTCTGCTGCCTCTATATGGAACACTTGCAAAAATGTTCTCATTTATTTTGATATATGCACAAAATCTATATGTACAAGTGAGTTAATCTTAAAATTAAGAATTTTTGTTCATCAAAAGATAAGAGGGTGAAAAGGCAAACCACAACATTGAAGAAAACATTTGCAATGCATGTATTTGACAAAAGACTCATATCCAGAATATACAAAGAACTACAAATCAGTAAGAAAAATCCAGACAATGCAATTTTTAATGAACAAAATTTTAAATACACACTTAGCACAATAGATATTGAGATGGCCAATATATATGTAAAACATCTTTCAACCCTATTGGTCTTTAGATAAATGCAAATTTAAAACCACAATAAGATACCATTACCCAACCTCCGGAGTGCCTACCATAAAAAGTTTTGACATCCTAAGTGTCAGCAAAGTAAACCAACAATACCAAAACTTTTGGACACTGCTGATGGGAGTGGCACAATCACTTTGAAGAAAAAATGTTTTGTTCAATGTATGCTTATGTTGAGCACGGCAATTCCTTTCTAAAGATACATGCAACAGAAATGTGTACATCTACGTACCAAAGATACGAATAACAAAGTTCAGAGCCGATCCATTCCCAATAGCAACAACTAAATTAGAAATAAGACAAATTTCAATATCCAGTAGGATTAATATATAAATTATAGTATAATCATTTAATGGAAGAATAATCATCAATCAGAATTAAGGAATAACATTTCACACAAACACATGGATGAATCTTTACAATAATAATGTTAAACAAAAGGAACCAGACACAAAACTGACTGATTGATCCTATTTACATAAAGTTTTAAAACAAACAAGTAAAATTAATCTAAGGTAACGGGAGTCAAAGTAGAGGTTACATTTCAGGAAAAGAAAGGCAGTGTCTGAGAAGGAATTCTGAGATGCTGGCAATGGTCTATTGTCTGATCTACGTTGCAGTTTCATAAGTGTGTCACTTTGTAACAAAACGTTGGGACTACACCTAAGATTTGTACACTTTGGTATGCTTGTGTCATTCTTCAATAAAAAGTTCATTTTAAACTGCCTGAAAACACCATATGTTTGTGTAGCTGTAGTGCAAAAAGAAGTCTCATAAGCTGCTGGAAAGAGCATAAATTGGTACAATGATTTTGGAAACAGTTTGGGATTCCCTATTAAAGTTGAAGCTATGTGTATGCTTTGACCAAGTGATTGTATTCCTAGATAACAGGCCATAAAGACATGTTCAAATGTGCACCAGGTTACATGTTCAAGAATGCTTTTCCCGGTATTAGATGCATAATTTAAATGGGATCTAATTAAACTAAAGAGCTTCTGCACAGCAAAAGAAACGACCATCAGAGTGAACAGGCAACCTACAGAATGGGAGACAATTTTTGCAATCTACTCATCTGACAAAGGGCTCATATCCAGAACCTACAAAGAACTCAAACAAATTTACAAGAAAAAAACAAACAACCCCATCAAAAAGTGGGCAAAGGATATGAACAGACATTTCTCAAAAGAAGACATTCATACAGCCAACAGACACATGAAAAAATGCTCATCATCACTGGCCATCAGAGAAATGCAAATCAAAACCACAATGAGATACCATCTCACACCAGTTAGAATGGCAATCATTAAAAAGTCAGGAAACAACAGGTGCTGGAGAGGATGTGGAGAAATAGGAACGCTTTTACACTGTTGGTGGGATTGTAAACTAGTTCAACCATTATGGAAAACAGTATGGCGATTCCTCAAGGATCTAGAACTAGATTTACCATATGACCCAGCCATCCCATTACTGGGTATATACCCAAAGGATTATAAATTATGCTGCTATAAAGACACATGCACACGTATGTTTATTGCAGCACTATTCACAATAGCAAAGACTTGGAATCAACCCAAATGTCCATCAGTGACAGATTGGATTAAGAAAATGTGGCACATATATACCATGGAATACTATGCAGCCATAAAAAAGGATGATTTTGTGTCCTTTGTAGGGACATGGATGCAGCTGGAAACCATCATTCTTAGCAAACTATCACAAGAACTGAAAACCAAACACCGCATGTTCTCACTCATAGGTGGGAACTGAACAATGAGATCACTTGGACTCGGGAAGGGGAACATCACACACCGGGGCCTATCATGGGGAGGGGGGAAGGGGGAGGGATTGCATTGGGAGTTATACCTGATGTAAATGACGAGTTGATGGGTGCAGCACACCAACATGGCACAAGTATACATATGTAACAAACCTGCACGTTATGCACATGTACCCTACAACTTAAAGTATAATAATAAATAAATAAATAAATAAAAAAGAAACGAGACAGAAGAAAATGTCCATCATCTGTAAAATTGATAGTTAAATTGTAGTATTCACACAATGGAAACAATGACCTACACACAACAACATAAGTAGATCCCACATACATAATATTAAGTGAAAGAAGCTAGTTACAAAATAATACATACATATTATCCCATTTATATAGTATTCAAAATAGACCAAACTCTATTTTATAGAGGTACATATATAGATGGTAAAAATATAACTATTTCACTTTTCCAAACTCAGGAGCCAAATAGATTCAAAAAAGTAAGAAATTATCACAGAAGTCAGTCAGGCTAACAGTTACCTCTAGTGGAGGTATAGAATTGTGATTGGGAAGCATACAGGGCTTCTGAGAGCTGTCTATGTTTCTATTTCTTAACCTAGGTAATGGTAATACAAGCATCTGCTCTATAATCATTCTTTAAACTGACAGGTACACTGTAAGTCCTTTCTGTATAGGTGATATATTTCACAATTTAAAAACAAAAAATAAGCCAGGCATAGTGATGAACACCTGTAGTCCTAGCTACTCAGGAGGCTGAGGGAGGAGGATTGCTTGACCCCAGGAGTTCAAGGTTGCAGTGTGCTATGAATGTGCCGCTACACTCCAGCCTGAGTGACAGAGTAAGACGCTGTCCCCCGCCCAAAAAAAAAAAGACAGGAGGGAGGAGCAATCTAAATGACCATGGATGAATGAATAAAGCAAATGTGCTATATACATACTATGAAATATTATTCAGCCTTAAAAAATGAGGAAATCCTGTCATATGTTAAAGCATGGATGAAACTTGAAGACGTTGTGTTAGGAGACGTAAGCCAATCACACACAAGCAAAAAAATTTTTAAACTGCATAGTTCCCCTTACATCAGGTATTTCAAGTAGCCAATACTCATAGAAACAGAAAGCAGAATGGTGGCTGGGGAAGGGGGAAATGGGGAATTATTCAATGGGTATAGAGTTTCAATTGTGCAAGATGAAAGAGTTCTAGAGATCTGCTGCACAGCAGGGTGCATATAATTAACACTACTGTACTGTACATTTAAACATGGTTAGGTTTGTAAATTATATGGTTTTTACCATGATTTTATGTGTTTTTTACCACAATTTTAAAAAACTGACCTATAAGACAAAACTCTACATTTTCATGGCACATAAGCCCTTCCTAACCCAGCTCTTCTCCAGCCTCATCTTCCGCCATTCCTGCCCTTTTTCACTCAACTTTCTGCTGGATACTTTATGTAGTTCCACAAACACCCGTCCTTTCTCTTGCCCTCTTTGCATAGGTTACTCTGCACAGAAAGCCCCATCTCGGCCGGGCGCGGTGGCTCAAGCCTGTAATCCCAGCACTTTGGGAGGCCGAGACGGGCGGATCACGAGGTCAGGAGATCGAGACCATCCTGGCTAACACGGTGAAACCCCGTCTCTATTAAGAAATACAAAAAACTAGCCGGGCGAGGTGGCGGGCGCCTGTAGTCCCAGCTACTCGGGAGGCTGAGGCCGGAGAATGGCGTGAACCCGGGAGGCGGAGCTTGCAGTGAGCTGAGATCCGGCCACTGCACTCCAGCCTGGGCGACAGAGCGAGACTCCGTCTCAAAAAAAAAAAAAAAGAAAAAAAAGAAAGCCCCATCTCAATGTGGCCAATGATAAATCTAACCTATCCTTGAGATCTCAGCTCAAATGAGGCTGTCACTGCTTTCCCAGGACAGACTCGAAAGCTTCTCTAACCACCCCACAGCACATTATACATCTCTCACTGAAGCACATGGCTATTTGTGCTGTAGTTATGAGCTTGCAGATTATGATTTCCTTTGTCTCACCAGGGTCTGGTATCTAGGAACTGCTCATCCATCTACTTTCTCATGGTAAAGTGAGTCAGTGAGTGAGTGAGTGGCATTTTATTAGAACCCCAGAGCTTGGGAGGAATAGAGAATTTTGATAGCCAGGCTAACACAAATATTGTCATTGAAAGAACTCATAAGACAGCAGAAGAAAAAGAATAGAAGGTTGAGGCTGGGTGAGATAGTGCCAGTCATATATCAGGTGCTTCTCAAGGAACCCAGGCCATACAGAAAAGGTTATAAAAATTAGGGGAAGCTGAGCAACTGCAAGAATGCATAGAAATAGTGGCACGTGAGGTCCCACAACACAAAATGAGGATGCACCTAACTGCCCCAGCATAACATAGAAAGGATGTTATCATTCTCACAAGGCTGGGAAACCCCAGGACACAGAACCACTGCTCCTCAGAGTAGGGCCTGGGAACAGAGTGGTGGCTCCCAGAATCCCTCAGATGCTGTGATAGGATTGGGGCAGGTGGAAGACTGTTCCAAGTGTTGAGAGGTCCTCTTTTTATTTCTTTGGCCTTTTAGAGTACTGGCGTAACTTAAAGGAAGACAATTCTGGTTCACAAACTCTTGGAAGAGGTTAGTGATCTTGGGGCCAATAATGTCAATACTGGTAACTAACTTTGAGTACTTACTATGCCTGATACTTTCCCAAAACAATTTTAATCCTCACTATCATTAAGCCCATTTTATAGATGTGGAAGTGGGGAGCTAAGAGAGATAAAGAAACGCACCCAAAGTCACAAAGCTAGTAAAGGGTGCTACCAGGATTCCAATGCAGTCTGATTCCAGAGCTCTTAACTATGTATTTAATACTTACTTTACCTCATTCCCAAATGCATGGTGTGAATAAGGCTTTTGTAGGAAAAAGATGTACCCTTTCCCAAGTCTCGACAATGTGATCTTTGCTGTTAATCAAGAACATTTGTCCTGAGAAATTCACCGCTCCTTTCTCCTTATGACATTCCTCTTACAGGCACTGAAAAATCAGTCTTTCAGAAGAGGTCTTGATATTTAGAGCACTTCCCTATGGCAGCATCAATAGACTAGCCAAATGTTCAGAACTGTGTCAGTCATGCATAACTGCTAAGGGAAGGAGAAAGTTTTTCCTGGATGTATGTGTTAAGAGATAAGGAAATACAGGAATAAAGAGCAAATGAAAGGCTGAATCATTATCTGGGACAACACTGATTTCAGATCCTGGAGGGCTAAATCCACGACTACTCAGAACTCCTGAGTAGGCTGCCTCCATTCTTGGCAACAACAACAAATCAAATGAGTTTCATGTAGGCATGTGAAAAGGACAGTTTGTGACATTACAGACCTCTTCTAAATCTCACCAGATATGAGATCACCATTGATAGATTTGATTCTAAGATGTAGAGAACTTTCCGTTGCTGGCCTTGCCAGTGCTGAAAGCTGATAGAGGGAAGGGCAGCATCACAAGGTTTAATGAGAGAAGCATCCCAGATTTAAGGGTTTCTACCCAAACCCATGGGAAAGGGATGGTTTAAGGACTGCTTAGAATGAACACTGAAGGAGACTGGTGAAAGGAAGTAAGACAGAACAGGAAACAACATAAACCCAACTGTTCTCGGGTCTGCAATGAATCTGCAATGGAAGCAAGAAAGCAAAAGGGTTGGGTGCAGTGGCTCACTCATGTAATCCCACCACTTTGGGAAGCCGAGGTGGGCAGATCACTTGAGGTCAGGAGTTTGAGACCAGCCTGACCAATGTGGCAAAACCCAGTCCCTATTAAAAGTTCAAAAAACTAGCCAGGCGTGGTGGTGCGCACCTATACTCCCAGCTACTACACCTATACTCGCCTGTGAGGCCTGAGACTATAAAAATCCTAGAAGAAAATCTAGAAAAAACTCTTTTGGACATTGGCCTAGGTAAAGAATTTATGAATAAGACCTCAAAAACAAATGCAACAAAAACAAAATTAGAAAAATGGGACTTAATTAAACTAAAGAGCTTCAGCACAGCAAAACAATCAACCTACAGAATGAGAGAACCTACAGAATGAGACAGACCTACGTACAGACAACATATAGAGTGAGAGAAAATACTTGCAAACTATACATTCAATAAAGGACTAATATGTAAGAAACCCAAACAAATCAACAAGAAAAAAATACAAATAACCTCATTTTAAAAGTGGGCAAAAACCATGCACAGTGGCTCATGCCTGTAATCCCAGTATTTTAGGAGGCTGAGGTGAGCGGATCACTTGAGATCAGGAGTTTGAGACCAGCCTGGTCAACGTGGTGAAACCCTGTTTCTACAAAAAATACAAAAAATAGCTGGGAGTGATTGTGGGTGCCGGTAATCCCAGCCATTTGGGAGGCCAAGGCAGGAAAATCACTTGAACCTGGGAGGCAGAGGCTGCAGTGAGCCAAGATAGCGCCACTGCACTCCAGCCTGGGCAAAAGAGTGAGACTTTGTCTCAAAAAAAAAAAAAGAGCAAAGGACATTAACAGACATTTCTGAAAAGAAGACAAACAGCCAAAAAACATATTTTAAAAACTCATCACTAATCATGAGAGAAATGCAAATCAAAACCAAAATGAGTTACCATCTCACACCAGTCAGAAAGGCTATTTAAAAAAAGTCAAAAAAAAAAAAAAAAAAAAAAAAAGCCAATGCTGGCAAGGATGCAGAGAAAAGGGAATGCTTATTCACTGTTGGTAGGAGTGTAAATTTCCTACGAAAAACAGTATGGAGTTTCTGAAAGAACAAAAAATAGAACTAGCATTCAACCCAGCAATCTCACTACTAGATATCTACCCAAAGGAAAAGATATAATATCTCAAAGATTCCTGCACTTGTATGGTTATCACAACACTATTCACAATAGCAAAGTCATAAAATCAACCTAAGTGTCCATCAGTGGCTGACTGGATAAAGAAAATATCTAACCACACACACATACACACACACACACACACACACACACACACACACCCCATGGAATACTATGCAGCCTTAAAAAAGAATGAAATCATGCCCATTGTAACAATATGGATGGGCCTAGAAGCCATTATCCTGAGTGTAGTAACTCAGAAACAGAAAATCAAATTCTGCATGTTCCCTTTCATAAGTGGGAGCTAAACAATGGGTACACATGGACATGGAGATGAAAATAAGAGACACCAGGAACTCCAAAGCAGAGGGATTGAAAAATTTCATATTGAGTACAATATTTCACTAGAAGCCCAAACCTCACCATTACACAATATATCCATGTAACAAACCTGCACATGTACCCACTGAATCTAAAATGAAATTAAAATAATGTTAAAAATCATAATAATACAAATCATGCCTTATAAAATTGAGAGAAATGGTTTGTTGTTGGTTTTGCTCTGCTTCTACAGTCCAGGACAGCAGGATGATGTAAGGAAAGATCATGCAATTGGATATAAGTTCAATACCTAGTTATGTTTACGCTTACAAAATTTTGTCAAGTGATTGAAATTATCTAAGACTTAGTTTCTTCATCTGTAAAATAAAAACAATAATACTTCTCAGGGTTGATTTGAGGGTGAATGAGATAAAGCACACACCTGAACTCTCCCATACATCATAGGTTAAAAGATGCACAATATTTCTCATTTTAATTTCTTCACAACAGAAATGAACCCGGTAATTAATGACACATTATTGTTTAATTTAGAAAAAACTTTATTCTTCCTCAGTGGCACATAAAATAATCAGAGTCCAGGGTAACTTCAAATAATGACAGCTGCAGATATCAATTTATTCTCAAGCCAAGTGTGACTCTCAATGCGCAAGTGGTAACCCCAACCCCTCCAGAGAACACAACTGTTCTCCTTTATACGTTCCATTTTTTTCTCCATTCATTGGACTAACTCTTCCTCCCACAACCCCTATTACTCATATTAGTGGAATGGAAAAAGTATGAGCTTCAGAACCAGACAAATTAAGTTTTGGCTCTGCCGCTATGTGACATTCTGAACGTCCACTGAGTGCCACATAATTGTGTATAATAATACTAACCCCAAAAGACTGTTAATAAAGATTAAATGAGAAGATACATGGAAAGTCCTAGCAGTGCCAAACACATTGTAAATTCACCCTTTGCTTTTGGTAAAAGAATCCAAACATAATAAGCTAAATATTATATAATTCCATTTATGTCCAGAATAGGCAAAATACATAGAGACAGAAAGTAGATTATTTGTTGCCAGGGGTTGTGGGGAGGTGGACAATGGGAGTGACTACTCATGAATACAGGTTTCTTTATGGGGTGATGAAAATGTCCTAGAGTAAATAGTGTTCATGATTGCACAACCTTGTGAGTTTACTAAAAGGCACTGAATTGTATATTTTCAAAGGGTGATTTTATGGTATGTGAATTACGTTTCAATAAAAATATAGAAAGAAAGAAAAAAATAAAAAATAAATTCTCCCTTTTTCCTTCCTCCTCACACCACCACATTCCTTTCTTCTGATTGTTAGAATTGAAAGAAGGGCTGATACCTAGATTAGGGTCTGGCAAACTATGGTCTGCAGGCCAAATCAGCCTCCCACTTTCTTTTGTAAATGAAGTTTTACTGCAACACGTTCATATCCAGAGTTTACAAATTGTCTGTGTTTGCTTTTGTGCTACACAGCAGAGTTGAATAGTTGCCACAGAGACCATTTGGCTCTCAAAGTTGAAAGTACTTCCTACCTGGTGATCTACAGAAAAAGTCCCTAATCCCTGCTTAGAATGGGCACTACAGCACCTAAAACTCTCGCCTCCATGTGTTCCACTATCTACTTCTAGAGAGCTGCTCTGAATGACAAGCGTGCATCCCTCATCCTAGTACTCTTGGGAACTGACCGCAACTTCTACACCACCAGAGCAGAGAGTAGAGTCATAAGAATTTCTGATGAGGAAGATAACCATGCCAGCATGAAAGGCAGAAATGAGATCAGGCGGTTTCTGTGGCTTCAAGCCCTCCCCTTTCTTCTACTTCTAGGGCTATAAAAGCAGGGCCCAGTGAATGGGTGACAGAAGAACTAACCATGGTCAGCATGGGCAGTGTCACAGGGAAAATGCAGGCCCTGATCATTTTGCTGGTCTTCCTCTTGCCTCCTGAAGCCAGATCTAGTGAGTCCAGGGTGTAACTTCCTCTCCTCTAGGTCCTCAGCCCCTATTCCAAAATCTTTAACCTGGGTCAGAAAAGAGCCTAAAATAATGCTGCAGGATATCTTTGCTTGTGTTCCAAAGGGAGATCTCTACCTAGAAGAGTCATATTCTTTCCTGCAGTTGATTCGAGTGTCCCAGGGACAAGAAGACTAGGGTGGAGAAAGAATTAGAAACTGGCTTTGGAAGTTTCCCTTAACCTACTTTGTTCAAAATGCCACCGATTCTTATCCACGGCCTTTCTCTCGTATTGAGGAGGGCAGGATAAGGACATGATGAAATGTCTAAAGGAAATGACAAATCAAGCTGGGTAATGATTCCATGAATGTTTAATTTATAATTATTGATTTAAAGAAAAAATATTTTTTGCACTCTTAAGTATGTATGTTATGATTCTCAGTTTTAAAAAAAATTAACATGAACCATAACCAGAGAGAAGCCATTTTTTTCTGTAGCCAGGTCATACAGAAGAACTGTGCTCCTCACCAGCCTTTAGGGATGCACTTAGGTGATGGGGTGTGTCCAGAAAATCCCCTTCAAAACACACATTGAAGGCCTGTTTGTGACTGCCATTTCTACTGCCCACTGACCCATTCCCTGAGCAGCCAGTGCCCCTTCCTTACTTCAGTCATTAACTGATAGTGAAATATTGATTTCTCCACCTTTGGTAGTATTAAAGATCATTAAAGGGAATGTTTGAAATTATGAAAAAGAACTTCAAGTTTCAGGGGGGAAAAAAGGTTGGGGGAGAGGAGTTTCCTAACAGGGATCCCGGTTAATACATAATCAATATGCAAGTTTATTTATACATCTCTCCATGTCCACTCCATCTGTATCTTGCCGTTCTTGACCTGCATTTCCATCCTTCTTACCTTCCCCAGAGGACAACTCATTTTCTTTGAACAACCTGGCATTTCCCAGAAAAAAAAAAAGTGAAGGGCTGGGAGCTGTCTGTTGTCCTGATTTGCTCCCTCTGCCTTTCCTTCCAACTGTGGTTGGAAAGAAGCACCATTGAAAAATCCCTAAACGACCCCTGCAGGCTCTACCCTGTGGCCGTGGACACATGCTGTTGATACCACCTGTCTTGTGAGTCTCACATAACTTGCCCTTTCACGCTATCTACCCCATCAGCCTTACCAAAACCATACTTGCATCCTGGGCCGCATCTGCCCTTCAAGAAACTAAGGAATCTCCTTGCAACCAAGAATGACTAGACCAATGAGACACACTTTAAGGCCCCAGCACAATATAAAAATCCCACAATATAGTAATCTCAATAAGGAGCTATCAGGCCATTGCAGGACCATCTAGAATACAACTAGAGTATAGTTCCTTTCAATCCAGGAACAATACTGTAACATCTTGGCTCACAGGAAGCAGAAGTGAAGATGATGAGGATCAGGGCTGAGCCTGTGAGCACCGGCTCCACTCCTGCCACCAACCACAGATTAAACAAGCATCATGTGGACCCCTGGGATGGAAAGAATAGCTGTTGCCTTATCAGCGTCCCCCACAGCCCACCCAGAAAAGATAAAGTCATCATGGCTACAATGTTACAGAAGATGATGGCCCAAGAAGTAGGCCTGCTTAACTGAAACTGAGAGTGATAAGGGGAGCGGTAGCATCTCAGAGACTACAGCAGAAGCCATCCACATAAAAGAGCTTTGCCCAAACTTATGATAAAGGACACCCTAAGACTCTCCCTACTTTAATACTAGCCCATTTCAGAAATGGTGAATGGAAAGAGAAATCTTACGAAGAACCCCCCAAAAGAGCAAAATGTTTTTAGGTTTGTGCTAAAGAGCCTGGAAAAGAAATAAGGACACACACACTGAGAAATCTTCCTCCTGCCCCAACACTGGGAATAATCTCCCAGGATCTCTCCATATCTCATTCTCCTGGATACTCTGTTCATTCAGAAATATTGTGCAGAGTGCAGTAATTCAAAAGTGAACTATTGTGTTAAGAGTGAAGGCAATATAGTAAAATAAATCAATTTGAAAGTAATTCTCTTAAATTGCTTTATAGATGTTTAATGTAAGCTAGTAGCTGTTAAATGTAAACCTTAAATTCAGAAAAACTTGGTCATTCAGAAACTATAGAAACAGGCAGGACTTACTGCAAGGGCAAACACAGAGTGAGCTCCAGCCTGCTTCAGGAAAATCTGCCAATACCATAAAGGACGTACTCTGTCTGCTCCACTGCACTACTGCTCGGTCTGAGCCCATGCCATCAGCTGTCCTTGACCCACAGGAGTGCTTTACAAGAGACTGCAAAATTCATGAAAATTTCTAGGTGTTTTATACCTGCCACCTCGAGGGTTAAAACAATTTGCATAGAAATGTTCAATCAAGAAAGACACAGTCATTACTCAAAGAACAATAAACAGCCTGGCAGCACATGAATGAATAGAAAAAAGATGTTATATGCAAAGCATGGAATAACCAAAGTCCATAACGGATGTTAATCTGTAATGTGTTTAGGAGAATTTAGAGGAAGTATAAGATTTATTCTTTCATCAAAAAAAATACAGCCAATGAGGGCACATCTATCAATTATCCATCTAACATTTATTAAGAACCAATCATGTGGCATTTCATATTGAGCATCATATTTAATTCTCAAAAAAAGCCTTGTACTGTATCATTCTTCAGATTTTATGGATGCAGTAACTAAGGTTGAGAACTTTAAAAATTTTCCTAAGTTCAGACACATAGCTAAGTGGCAGAACCAAGATTCAAACTCACCCCATCTAACCGCAGAGCAAACTGCATGCTTTAAATGTCAAAGTGAATAATAGCACAGTTAATACATCTTTGGGAACTCAGACAAGGGATGATCCCTCTGCATTATAGTTACTAAGGAATCATTGCCATTATTTAAATGCCAGTGCTTCTACATCAGGCCCAAATTTTCTGTCCTACTAACTGTTAATCAAGACTCGATTCAACCTCTACTTGAGTATCTGCCGCGATGAGAAATCACTTACCTCCACTGACCACACATTTATTTCGTAACAACAGATTGTTAGTAAGTTCTTTCTATACATACTCAACAGCTGCTTCCCAAGATGCTGTAGGATTATGTCTAGAGTCGAACTAGCCGGAAGCAATTTCCAAAATACACCATTGCACTGTGCAGCAGAGGTCCCACTACCCCTTTGTTGGCCCAAACATTCTAGGCAGCACTGGACATCTGAATCATCAATTATTTCCACAAACCCTTACCCCTCTGTGGTTTGAGGGTTTCCATAAACCACTCACCCTCACTAGAAGAATTAATTCTACATGATAATAGCTCCCTCATGTTACTCCCTTCTAAGTCAAATTGTACACCTCTTTATCTGATAAACAGAGTCTAAGTCACATGACCTAAATGCAAGAGGAACTGGGAATGGAAGTTTGTGGATTCCACCTTAGTAAGGCAAAAATTATCATTGGGAATTCCTCTAATACAAGAAGGGTGTTCCAGAGACATTAAGGAGCCACATAAATGGAAAATGTCTACTACAATCCATCACTTGGCTGCCCAACATCAACATTCATTCTTTTGCCATACTTAAAGTTTCCAAGAACAAAAATTATCGCACTGAACGTAATCTTTACTATCTTTTATATAAAGGAAAATTAGGCTTGACTCAGCAGAACTGAAATAACCCAGTGTCAACAGTTACTGCTTTTAACTTCAAGTACTGTGAAGTACCTAGAGTACCTAGAGAGGTGATACATGCTCCAACAATAGTTTGATCACATTTTCAATTTGATATTCTCTAGTCTCCCAACTTGATAACTGTACACTAATCCATAAAGTTCACTACCAACATGCTATATATAAAATAACCAAAGGGGCTTCGAAGAAGAATGAGAAAGAGGAAATACCTTAAAATACACAGGTATACATATGACAGAGAAAAGAAGAAAATGTGAGCAGATAGTGCAGTCCTCATTTCTGAAATTGGTCCCCTGACTGGGGCTATACCTATTCCATTTCCTCACCCTCAGCCAGGCAGGTGGAACAAAACTTAAGTCTTGGTGGATCTGAATCTTGATGCTGTGGAGCTGTCATACTAGTCCCAGACTACCTACCTCTCAATTTATCATTATATCAGTGAAAACAAACACCTTTGATTTGTTTAAGCCTCTGCTTTTTTTGGTCTAACTGATGTAAGACCACAGGACAAGACTTCTCCAGCTCTGGATTCTCTTCTGTTCTGCTAATGGTGGAATGCCCAGAGTAGGGTTGCCAACTTTAGCAAATAAAAAATACAGGATTCCCAGCTAAATTCAAATTTTAGATAAACAACAATTTTGTAGTATTAGTATGTCTCATTCAATATTTGGACATACTTAACTAAAAAATGATTTGTTGTTCATCTGAAATACAAATTTAACTGGGCATTCTGAATATTCTCTGGCAACACTTGAACGAATGAAGAAAGTGGTATAAGGACACCTAAGAAGACCAGATTTGAAAAGACATTAGGAATGTGTGTAAATATCTTATTCTAGAGAGAGTTAGAGCTGTAGGTAGAACTTGGGAAATTAAGTTAAAAGCAACAGAGGGCCTGGCCAATATATACTAAGGAGTGGATCACTCTGGTCACAAGCCCAAGCTGAGACCAAGGGCATAGCAAGATGATTTGGAAAAGGCACTTATACACTACACATCCCCATCTTTTGAACTGAATGCCTTGTAAATCTCCAAGAGAAATGACAGTCCACCATGTGGACTGCCTTCTCTAAGTCCAGGGAAAATAACAGCTATGTGCTTGAAACCCACTTCTGATATTATAAGGTGTGTGGTCTTGGTCATGTTAATGTGTCTGAGTCTCAATTCTACAATTGTAAAGTGACAGTAATGGTGTGTCCCCAGGTTGTTGTGGAAAGCTTGATTCTTAATGTGACAGTAGGAAACCCCAACCTCTCTGGAGCAAACACCCTTCTATATCTTTACTTCCCCTCCACATTGGCAGGACTCTATTCCTCTATTTCTCTCTAGTGCTAGAGCAGAAAGGACCCTTGATTTGGAATCAGAAAAACCTAATCTGAACCATAAGCTATGATAGCTGATCTAAAAATTTGACTATCATGACATGATAATGATCATAACGGTAATACATATTGATAGGGTTGCTATGAAAGTAATAATATATCTAAGAGTTGTGACAATATATGATATGCCAGACTCTCAGAAAATGCTAATTCCAATCCCAATTGCTCTTTGCATAAATTTCTGTCCTAGGGTCTGTTCCTTTTCCACATCTAGCTTCCTTGGATCTCTCTTCTGCCAAAAACACATGGTTCAGAGGAGAGAGATCCAGGTCAATGTTTTTCAAATTACAAGGAATTATCCCTTTAAGTGGCATTGTTGCTCAAGTTTTGACATGTAGTGGAATGGAGTGGAGTGGAGTGGAATGGAAACTAACAGAACATCGCAGAAGGTTAAGATAAAGATTGTTTTCTGAAACCTTTGATTTTTGCTTACGTACTCACACATACATATGTGCATGCATTGGGACTCTGCAATATACATTTCTGACTATGGATCATAGCCATAAAAATCTTTGCACTGAACATTCAGTGGGCCTTTCACAAGCTGCCCTAACTGGGAAAGAAAAACATGGCCCCTCCATTTCCTGCCCCCAACTCCAGAAAAAGCACCATGGTTGAGGGTACATCTGAGAAGCCAGCACTTGGGAGTTCAGGGCTCAAGTTCCTCTCTAGAAAAACACAGGGTGATTCTGGGGGAACTTCTGATCATAAACACAGCCAATTCAGAGTGAGAAAAGAAAACATGACCACGCAGTTCCTGTGGTTACCAGCCCTGCCCCTCTCTTGCCTGCTGGGTATTATAAAACCCAAGACTGGAAAGGAAAACCAGCATTTGCTCAGGCAACCTCTCTGGGAAGATGCTGCTGCTTCCTCTCCCCCTGCTGCTCCTTTTTTTGTGCTCCAGAGCTGAAGCTGGTGAGTATCGGGGTTCTTCCCTCTGAAATCTGCAGTATCAGCTCCTGAAACAAATATGTTTAGTCTGAAAATAGCTGACTCTTGAACAGCGTTCCAAGATCTCTCTTCAAGAGTCCCAAAGGGAAATTTCCACTTGGGATGCACGCCACCCCACCCACTGCCATTCTCTACAGCCTAGGACAGCTCCCAGGAACAAGGAATTTTACCTCAATTGTGGAAAAACCCAGAGCAAGTGGAAGGAAAAGGGGTATCCCCAGGAAAACAGACATGTCCTCTTAATCTTCTGAGCATCAGGGCTACCCATTACCTTGTTATTTGCTGACTCTGTGACCATGCTCACGAGCTGTGGAGAAATCTAAAACAGGAACCTGGACAGCGGATCCTACACAGAGAGAGAGGAGGGTGGGCCAGGGCAAGGTGGGAGTGGGGGAAATCTGAGGTGAAAACATCTGAATGGAGCAGAGGCAGGACCAGCTGTTGCACCTGGAGGAAAGAATGGATTTCACCTGGAAGGTTATGAGTGGGAAAGATACGAAATATAGGAGACAGGAGAGGGAAGGTGGGCAGAACACAGAGTAAGAATGAGATTCCAGGGAAGCCTCGCTCAGCTTTAACCCAATTTGTCCATTCATTGGAGAGAGTATTAAAACCCATGTTTAAACCCTGGGGTGCTCTGTTCCAGGGGAGATCATCGGGGGCACAGAATGCAAGCCGCACTCCCGCCCCTACATGGCCTACCTGGAAATTGTCACCTCCAACGGTCCCTCAAAATCTTGTGGTGGTTTCCTGATAAGACGGAACTTTGTGCTGACAGCCGCTCATTGTGCAGGAAGGTGAGACAACAGGGTCCATTTATCTCCAAATGGGAGGTGAACAACCAGAGTAGCAACCAGGGTTACACCTGCACTGGGGCCTGAAGAGGGGGTCCTGGGTCTGGTCAACTTTCAGGAGAGGGAAGACTTGGGCTGAAAGACTTTAGTCTGTGATTGAATAGCTTCCTTGAGCCTCAGTCACTGTGAGCTAAGCTCCCCTTCGGAGGAGAAGGAGGCCCTGTCCAAGGTCCCTCTTGTAGCAGTAGCACCCCTCACCCCTACCGAACTCAAGGCACACAGTTCACTTTTCAGGGCCCCACCCAGTCTCAGGGCCACTTCCTCTATGGCCTTTTCAAGAACACTGGCCTCTAGTTCTCAGGGTCCTGAACCCATCATTTTATGGGAGGCAGAGAACAGGGTCCACATGAGACCCTCACTTTTCCCTTTAACTGATATCTCCTGCTTCAGGGGGCTGGCCCTCATTCAGGGTTCCCTGAATCAGGAAGTGTGAACCCTGTCCCCTGAGTCCTCCATGGTCTGTTCATTCCCCAGTAATTCCAGGGGTCCTAGAAATTGTGTCTCTTCCCTGAGAAAGCTCTTTCATGAGTAAAATCTGAGCCCCTAAACGCCACAAGTGGCCCATGAAAAGGGAGATGGGTAGAGTCCGGGGACCCAGTGAGAGACTTTAGTCCCCTTTTCTCAGAATGAGCTCACCTCAGGAGAAACCCCAAGCCATCCCTGTCACTCCTTTTCCTTCCTTATTCCTCACAACAGGTCTATAACAGTCACCCTTGGAGCCCATAACATAACAGAGAAAGAAGACACCTGGCAGGAGCTTGAGGTTATAAAGCAATTCCGTCATCCAAAATATAACACTTCTACTCTTCACCACGATATCATGTTACTAAAGGTGACAACACCTCTCTTCTCCTTTTCCACTTCCCATTCTCCTAAGCTTCTCCTTCAGGTCCTCGTTGCCCTGAATTTTTCTTAGGACTTGACTCTAACATGAAGCTACTCACCTTGTCCCTCCCTGTTCACCTCCAACTGTCCAGAACCCATTTCGAGGACTGACAGTCCTTCATTCCCTTCACAGTTGAAGGAGAAAGCCAGCCTGACCCTGGCCGTGGGGACACTCCCCTTCCCATCCCAATTCAACTTTGTCCCACCTGGGAGAATGTGCCGGGTGGCTGGCTGGGGAAGAACAGGTGTGTTGAAGCCGGGCTCAGACACTCTGCAAGAGGTGAAGCTGAGACTCATGGATCCCCAGGCCTGCAGCCACTTCAGATACTTTGACCACAATCTTCAGCTGTGTGTGGGCAATCCCAGGAAGACAAAATCTGCATTTAAGGTGATCCTCCAACTAGGTTTCTTCTCCAAAACTCACTGTTCAGGGACCAGAATGCTCTTAGAAGGAGATTGGGTCAGAAGGTTGTCAGCCAGTGACAGAGTTGGCATCACAGGGATTGTCTGTCCTCCTATGGCCCAAGACAGCCTCTGACCATCCATTCCAGTCTACTGCACTGGGGGCATGGGGTGACATGAAGAATGTGGGTGACTGTCCCAAGAAAGGAAGAAGGGGCATCAGAACTAGATGTGTAAGTGAGGAGCCCCAGCTCCCGGGTCTGATTTGACTTTAGGTCTCACTGTGACTCCAAGCTGGCTGGCAGACAGGAGTGGAAGACTTCCTGGGCTTACCTTCTTCTCTCTCTCTCTCTCTCTCTCCTCCCCCTCCAGGGAGACTCTGGGGGCCCTCTTCTGTGTGCTGGGGTGGCCCAGGGCATCGTATCCTATGGAAGGTTGGATGCAAAGCCCCCTGCTGTCTTCACCCGAATCTCCCATTACCGGCCCTGGATCAACAAGATCCTGCAGGCAAATTAACCCTGGATCTTGAGCCAGCCTTAAAGGGAACCTGGAACTGGACCTGACCAGTAAAGTGTGTGCCACTCATTCTGGCCTGCCCTTGGTCCCTCAGCCACAACCCTGAGCCTCCAGAAGTATCCTACAGGTCACAGAACTCTCAATAAACCTCAGTGAAGACACAGCTTCTAGTCATGAGTGTGTGTCCCCTCTCTGCTGCTCTCTTCTCCTTGCACATAGCGACCTGATTCCCAGCCCAAGCACACAAGGATTTGGAAGGGGTGTGTCTGTGTGTGTGTATGAGAGAGAGAGAGAGACAGAAAGAGAAAGAAAGAGAGAGAGAGAAAAAAAAATAGGAAATAATGAAGAAAAAATTGAGAAAAAAGAAGAGATTTTCCCTGGAAAGGCGGGATCCATATTTCCAGCATGAGAAATGCCACCAAATCCTTCCTTGCCTTAATTATCACCGCTATACCAGTTCTGATTTATCTTTAGTAATACTCAGAATCACTAAGAACATTTTGAATTATAAACAAGATATAAGATGTTTACAGCATCCCTGGCATCTTCCTACTAGATGCCAGTTGCAACACCCCCTTCTCCACTGCAAAGTTGTGACAACCAAAATGTCTCCAGGCATTGCTAAATATCCCCAGGAGAGGGAGGGAGGAGGAAAGAAAGATCACTCTCTTTCGTTGAAGACTGCTGGTTTAGATACATGATATAAAGAAGGCAGTTGATACCACACAGGGCCCTCCTCATAGCCCACATTGATAAGAAAAGATCTTCCCTCTGTGAAGCTTTCATCTGATATGCAGAGAAGATTGCCTTCCACTCACTTATTGTTACAAAACAGATACTGAGAACAGATTAGAGGAGAGACAGCATCACAAGGTCTGTATGAGCAACACCCATCCACAAATGGCTTCACCCAAACCAGCAGGAAGTCCACAACCTAGAGCCTGCTCAACACAAACCCTTGTCAGGGGAGACTGACTGGAGGAGAGAAAACAGGGCAGGACAGGGACACAACAGCCAGAGCCTGAGGCTGGCAACACCCATCACTTCTGAAGGTGTGCTGAACACCTTTGGCCAAGTGAACTATTGCTAGGAATTTTCTTTAAGAAAAAATCAAAGACATACACAAAGATTCAGTCATAAAAATTTTTTTTTTTTTTTTTTTTTTTTTGAGACGGAGTCTCGCTGTGCTCCCAGGCTGGAGTGCAGTGGTGTGATCTCGGCTCACTGCAAGCTCCGCCTCCCGGGTTCACGCCATTCTCCCGCCTCAGCCTCCCAAGTAGCTGAGACTACAGGCGCCCGCCACCTCGCCCGGCTAGTTTTTTTTTTTTTTTTTTTTTTTTGTATTTTTAGTAGAGACGGGGTTTCACCATGTTAGCCAGGATAGTCTCGATCTCCTGACCTCGTGATCCACCCGCCTCGGCCTCCCAAAGTGCTGGGATTACAGGCTTGAGCCACCGCGCCCGGCCTCATTCATAAAAATTTTAATCGCAGCATTTTTAATAACAAAAATCTGGAATCCCAGACATGGAGGAAAGCTTCTATGACAAACTTGTATGAATGAATATTTTAAATTCACAAGCTTTGTGTTAAAAACATTTAATATGGAAAAATTCAAGAAAATTCAATATATTCAATATAATGTAATGTTTTTACAAAGCAATATGAAAAATCTTCCTAGAGTAGAATCTCAGTTTGGTAGCTATATGTTTTACATATGCACAGGAAAAAATTGGAAGTAATTACATCAAAATAATTATGGGGGTTATCTCTACATGATGGGATTAATAGCTATTCTGATTTTGTCTTTATGCTGGCTCCAAGTCCCATCCTTGTATTCTAACTAGTGAGGATGCAGCACCACTCATGGCTCCACCAGTGGATAAATGCATATACCCATCTTCAGAATCCCATTGGTCAGGGTTTTCTGCATGGGAACAAAGCATCCTTCCATTTCCAGGTGCATCACTCAGCCCATTCAGGAAGCTACCACAGAAGCTAAGTCCTACAGGTTCCCTCAGGTTAGTGAGTAGTCTTTTCTGGTAATTGGTGTCAATGGTCAATTGCAATCTTCTGAAAATCTCCACTGCCACAGCTGGTCCTAGAGTCCTAATTGATATTTTGCATCTCACTTCCACCACCCACTCTAGGTGCCCCCCTACAACCATCTAGCAGTTTAGTAAGGCTGAGCTGTAGTCTGATGGAGTGACCCAGAGCTCCACCCTGAGGGGACTGAGTTGTTAGTTGCTTTGCACTTGTTAGGTTTGGGTTGTTGTAACTGCCCATTTACAATTATCAGTGAGCACAAAAGTATAGGGGATACTTCCAGGGAATTCCCTCAGTTGCAGTCATACTCTTATCTTCTCCCATTGCATTGCAGCAACCCTAGCTTCTCATGGTAATTAAGGCCAATTATTCTAGCCATAAGGCAACTCTTTCCTTTGCCTGCTGGTCCACTGTTATGAGGAGTCCCAAACGGCTGAGTGATAGTCACAACTTCCAGTTCACTGGAGCCTTTCCCACCTGCACTGGAAAAAGCATTTTCTTCCTGGAAACTTAGACCTCTAAACTGGCAGAATTTGAGTTTGCAGGAACAGGAAGATACAAATTCCACAAGTAAGTGCCTGGGAGTGATAACTAAAGGGATCAATTCCACTTCTATCCCTTGATTCCTAGACTCATATATTCTAGCTATGTGGGACACTGAACCATAAATTGGTTATTGATTCAGCATATGTATCACATCCTGGAAAGCAGTGCTCCAACTTCCAACCCTACAGGGTGTCATCTCTGAGCTGGCACCTTAGCTGAGCTTTCAACAGGCCAGCTCATAATTCCACTAGGTTGACTGCTTCTGGGTGGCATGGTATATAATAAGACCAATGAGCCCATCATTTTACATTATTTGCCATAAAATGAGTCCTTTGCTCTGAGGTAACATGTGTGAGAACCAGGTTGATGGATTGGGAAATCTGTAAGCCCTCATATGGTGGTAGTGGCAGAGGGATTTCAGACAGAGAAGGAAAACTCATGTCTAGAGCAGGTATCAATGGTGATAAAGATGAATGTCCATCCCCTCCAAAGTAGAGGGGTCAATCTCTCACTGGATAGCCACCTGATCTCTCCAAAAGCAGTGCCATCTCAAAGACTCAGCGATAGTCTCTGCTGCTGGCAAGTTAGGTGATTAATAGTGGCAAGACCCGAATTGATATTGGTGAAAGAGAGTGTCCATGTTCTTGGACCCATGAATAGCCTCCATTCAATCTCCATGACCACTCTACTCTGATCATGGCCCATTGTTCCAGCAGCGAGGTGATCAAGAAGAGAATGTGGCTGACATCCACAAGCCATATCACCTCTTTACCTGGTTGGGAGTCTCTGTGAGTCCATTTGGTCTGGTGCTCAGGCACAGCAACTTCTCCTTAGCAGACAGCACTGTGCAAGTGGAGTTCTCGGTCTGTGGTGGCAGCAGCAGTGGCAGCAATGAGCAGGGATTTATGACCATGAGAACAGAGTGAGTTGTCACTAGAGTCACTCCAATCTAAAAGCAAAGCAAGCAGTCAACGCAAGTGGAATCCAGGGGAGCTGGGATGGTGTATAAACTGGACCAGGTGCACTGGTCCTTACCTAGAGATATAGTTGGGACCCTCCAAAAACAAGCTCACCTTTATTCTGCTGATAATTAGATCATTCTGAGCAAAGTATATTGTCAAACAGTGGACCTAATTATGTATATAAATATCATCTATTAGAGTGAGTGAAGGAGCGGGTTGAGGAGGTAACACCAATGGTGGATGAGAAAATAAAAACTGCCCACCTGAAAGCCAGAAACAAGTGAATCTGAACAGTGCAAGGAATGGATTTTAGTAGACATTGTTGATGCCCTTCCCAGGACCTCTTAAGCAGGTGATGCACCCATTCCCCAGCTGTTGTGAGTCATAGCCATCAACCAATATCCATGTCCATGAGTTCATATATATCCTTTCCCTGAGCCACTTCTCTCCACACAAAATAGATGCCCAAATTGATTTTTGACATGGCTGCCAAGGACACACAATAGGGCAAGGACAGTCTATTCAATAGATGGTGTTGGGAAAACTGGATGTCCACATTCAAAAGAATGAAATTAGACCCTTGTCTCACACCATATACAAAAATAAACTCAAAATGGATTAAAGACTTACATATAAATCCTGAAATTGTAAAACTACTAGGAGAAAACATGGGGGAAAACTCCATGGCATTGCTCTGGGCAATAAATTTTTGGATATATCCCAAAAACACAGGGAACAAAGCAAAAATAGACAAATGGGATTGCATCTAACTAAAAGTCTTCTGCACAACCAAGGAAACAATCAACAGAGTGAAGAAACAATCAATAGAATGGGAGAAAATATTTGCAAATCACACATCTAATAAGGGGTTAATATTCAAAATAAATAAAGAAGTCATCTCAATAGCAAGAAAGCAAATAACCCAATTTTAAAATGGGCAAGGAACCTAATGACATCTCTCAAAAAAAGAAATACAAATAGCCAATAGGTATATGAAAAAATGCTCAACATCACTGATCACCATAGAAATGCAAATTAAGCCACAATGAGATACCACCTATTAAAATGGCAATTATCAAAAAATAAAAGATAACTGATAAAGAAGATGTAGAGAAAAGAGAACACTTGTACACTGTTGATGGCAATGTAAATTAGTATAGCCATTATAAAAAAAATGGAGCTTTACCCAAAAATTAAAAATACAATTGCCATACAATCAAGCAATCCCATTACTGGATATATATTTAAAGGAACTGAAATCAGTATGTCCAAGAGATATCTGCACTCCCATGTTTATTCATAATAACTAAGATATGGAATCAACCTAGGTGTCCATCACTGGATGAATGGATAAAGAATACATACATACACACACACACATACACACACAGAGTGGAATACTATTATCCATCCTTAAAAAGAAGAAATGGTGTCATTTGCAACAACATGGATGAACCAGGAGGACGTTATGCTAAGTGAAACAAACCAGGCACAGAAAGAGAAATGCTGCATAATCTCGGTCATATACTCTTAAAAGCCAAACTCATAGAAATAAGTAGAATGGTGGTTACCAGAGCCTGGGGTATGGGAGAGGTACAGGAGGAGACGACCTTCCTGGTTCTGAAGTCCTTCTACTGCTGTCACAACCATCCTACTCCAAAGGCGCAAACATCAAGGGGCCTCCAACAGCTCTCCCTGCTTGCCTCAGAGCTTGGGAATCCCAACTGCAAATCTAGTTGTAAGTGCAATATAGTGTGAATTGAAGAAAAAATAATCTTCAAAAATGTACATATACTTTGATTGCAACAGTATGGAAAACTATACATTTTAGGGAAAAGTGGAAAGTATCCTTCAAATATAGAGGTAGTTTTCTCAGAATTGTAACTTAAAGGATGGCTTATTTATTTATTTATTCTTATTTTTATTTTTTATTCTCCTTAAAATTGTTTTTATTTTCACAAATTGCAAAAAAAATGAAGAAACACAAAAATGCAGAGGGGCTTTCTCAAACATTTGCTTAGATGCTCAGCAAATGGTCTTATTTTCTGTTTTTCCCATACAGAGCACATTCCCCAGGAAGCAGGGAAACCACAGGACATGGTACCCTGTCACCCGGGGCAGAAGATGGGGAGTGAGGAGGACATACTCAGGATCATCCAGAGCCTGAGCTGGGAGAAACTACCTAGGAAAATCTTTAAGAATGCCCTGAGGCCAGTGGCTGGGTCTGCCCTGTAGTGTGAACCCAAAGAAGACAAGTCTCTCTTGGTCAAGGAGTGTGGAAAGAGCCGTTGGTGGCACACTGGCCTCTTCAGCCAGCCCATCCATAAAAGACAAGATCAACCATCATTGCAGTTTTGATTCAGTGATTCAGAGAGTGACACTGACTGTGTTAACGGAGGCTAGGATCTGATAAGGGGAAGAAAAATGTTCCAGCATCTGCAGATTTAGCCTAGATATGAGGGGTTTTTCCTCCATGCAATGGGAAGGGACCTGCCCAACACAAACACTGGACAATTATAGTCCAAAACAGCCCAGTTTCCCTGGGTTCTGCGGAAAAGGCAGAGACAGAAGTAAGGAGGCCAAACACGGACACCACCAACTCCCGACCCTGACCCTGACCCAAAGCTGAGCCTTCACCTAAGATACTGCAAACTGTTCCCCTCCCTCCATTCCACCATTCCCTTAACTATTTTGTACACTCACAATCCCACTTGATATAGAGCAAGGGGTAATAGAGAAACAGATTTCCCTTATATGTGTCAAATTATTTTAAAGTGGTTATATAGTAAATGATAACAAAAAAAACTGAAAAGAGAAACAAAGAAGGCTTATCCTACTGTAAGAGTTTGTACAGAGTACAGCTCCAGAATGTTCAGGAACATCTGATGCTTGTAAATATTGTGCTCTGACAGCTTCATAGCACTCTTCTCTCCGCACACTGCCCAACACACTTGAATTCTTCTCAGCCTCTGCCCCTCCCTAAGAAAAGTTCTTGCAAACATATACGTTCTTATAAACAGAGATTTGTCTCCTCATGGCCATTTGATAGTCAAATCAAAAATGATTTATCTAGTCTTCAACAACCTAGGTAAAGAGAGATCAGCAAACTTGTGGGTGAAGCAGAATAAAATCAGGATGAAAATCACCTCTGTGTAAAACAGGACATAGCGAGGGCCTGCAAACTGCACACCTGTAATTCACTGGTGTCATGGCAGAGGTCCAAAACATGTGATATGTGCACTCCTGACCTTCCCTGACAAGGGTTTCGACTCAATGGGCAAACTCATCATTTACCTGTGAAAAAGTTTTATGAGCAAAACATAATTAAAGGAAGGAATTTAACAACACTAAAGGTCTATTTCAAGAGACCTATTGTACAACATGCTGGTCACGGTTAATAACAATGCATTTTGAGAACTGAAAATCATGAAGAGAATAAATTCTAAGTGTTCTCAGCACAAAAAAAGATAAGCATGTGAGGCATTGAATATGTTCATTAGCTTGATTTAGTCATTCCCCAACACATATGTGTATCAAAACATCATGTTGTACACTGTAAATATGTACAATTTGTATTTGTCAATTTAAAAATTAATATTGGCTGGGTGCAGTGGCTCATGCCTGTAATCTCAGCACTTTGGGAGGCAGAGGCTGGCAGATCACTTGAGGTCAGGAGTTCGAGACCAGCCTAGCCAACATGGTGAAATCCTGTCTCCATTAAAAATACAAAAATTAGCCGGACATGGTGTCGTGTGCCTGCGGTCCCAGCTACTTGGGAGGCTGAGGCACGAGAATCACTTGAACGCAGGAAGTGAAGGCTGCAGTGAGCCGAGATTGTGCCACTGCACTCCAGCCTGGATGAAAGGGCGAAATTCAGTCTCAAAAAATAAATAAATAAATAAATAAATAGTGATAGTAATAAATAAATAAAACTGGAAAAATTAAAATTTGAAAAACTTTTTAAATTTTTTTCTTTTTTTATTATACTTTAAGTTCTAGGGTACATGTGCACAATGTGCAGGTTTGTTACTTATGTATACATGTGCCATGTTGGTGTGCTGCACCCATTAACTCGTCATTTATGTAGGCATATCTCCTAATGCTATCCCTCCCCCCTCACCCCACTCCACCCCATGGCCACTGAATACGAGCATTTTTTCATGTGTCTGTTGGCTACATAAATGTCTTCTTTTGAGAAGTGTCTGTTCATATCCTTTGCCCAATTTTTGATGGGGTTGTTTGATTTTTTCTTGTAAATTTGTTCAAGTTCTTTGTAGATTCTGGATATTGGCCCTTTGTCACATGGATAGATTGTAAAAACTTTCTCCCATACTGTAGGTTGCCTGTTCACTCTGATGATTGTTTCTTTTGCTGTGCAGAAGCTCTTTAGTTTAATTAGATCCCATTTCTCAATTTCGGCTTCTGTTGCTGTTGCTTTTGGTGTTTTAGAGATGAAGTCCTTGCCAATGCCTATATCTTGAATGATATTACCTAGGTTTTCACCTAGGGTTTTTATGGTTTTAGGTCTGACATTTAAGTCTTTAATCCATCTTGAATTAATTTTTGTATAAGGTGTAAGGAACAGATTCAGTTTCAGCTTTCTACATATGGCTAGCCAGTTTTCCCAGCATCATTTATTAAATAGGGAATCCTTTCCCCTTTGCTTGTTTTTGTCAGGTTTGTCAAAGATCAGATGGTTGTAGATGTGTGGTATTATTTCTGAGGGCTCTGTTCTGTTCCATTGGTCTATATCTCTGTTTTGGTACCAGTACCATGCTGTTTTGGTTACTATAACCTTGTAATATAGTTTGAAGTCAGGTAGTGTGATGACTCCAGCTTTGTTCTTTTGGCTTAGGATTGTCTTGGCAATGCGGGGTCTTTTTTGGTTCCATATGAACTTTAAAGTAGTTTTTTCCGATTCTGTGAACAAAGTCATTGGTAGCTTGATGGGGATGGTATTGAATCTATAAATTACCTTGGGCAGTATGGCCATTTTTGTGATATTGATTCTCCCTATCCATGAACATGGAATGTTCTTCCATTTATTTCTGTCCTCTTTTATTTCATTGAGCAGTGGTTTGTAATTCTCCTTGAAGAGGTCCTTCACATCCCTTGTAAGTTGGATTCCTAGGTATTTTATTCTCTTTGAAGTAATTGTGAATGGGAGTTCATTCATAATTTGGCTCTCTGTTTGTCTGTTACTGGTGTATCAGAATGCTTGTGATTTTTGCACATTGATTTTGTATCCTGAGACTTTGCTGAAGTTGCTTACAGCTTAAGGAGATTTGGGGCTGAGACAGTGGGGTTTTCTAAACATGCAATCATGTCATCTGCAAACAGGGACAATTTGACTTCTTCTTTTCCTAATTGAATACCCTTTATTTCTTTCTCCTAACTGATTGCCCTGGCCAGAACTTCCAACACTATGTTGAATAGGAGTGGTGAGAGAGGGTATCCTTGTCTTGTGTGAGTTTTCAAAGGGAATCCTTCCAGTTTTTGCCCATTCAGTATGATATTGGCTGTGGGTTTGTCATAAATAGCTCTTATTATTATCTTGAGATACATCCCATCAATATCTAATTTATTGGGAGTTTGCAGCATGAAGGGCTGTTGAATTTTTTAGAAGGCCTTTTCTGCATCTATTGAGATAATCATGTTGTTTTTGTCTTTGGTTCTGTTTATATGACGGATTACATTTACTGATTTGCGTATGTTGAACTAACCTTGCATCCCAGGGGTGAAACCAACTTGATCATGGTAGACAAGCTTTTTGATGTGCTGCTGGATTTGGTTTGCTGGTATTTTATTGAGGATTTTTGCATTGATGTTCATCAGGGATATTGGTCTAAAATTCTCTTTTTTTGTTGTATCTCTGCCAGGCTTTGGTATTAGGATGATGCTGGCCTCACAAAATGAGTTAGGGAAGATTCCCTCTTTTTCTATGGATTGGACTAGTTTCAGAAGGAATGGTAGCAGCTCCTTTTTGTATCTCTGTTAGAATTCGACTGTGAATCCATCTGGTCCTGGACTTTTTTTGGTTGGTAGGCTCTTAATTATTGCCTCAATTTCAGAGCCTGTTATTGGTCTATTCATGGATTCAACTTCCTGTTTAGACTTGGGAGGGTGTATGTGCTCTGGAATTTATCCGTTTCTTCTAGATTTTCTAGTTTATTTGCATAGAGGTGTTTATAGTATTCTCTGATGATAGTTTGTATCTCTGTGGGATCAGGGGTGATATCCCCTTTATCATTTTTTATTGCATCTATTTGATTCTTCTCTCTTTTCTTCTTTATTAGTCTTGCTAGTGGTCTATGTATTTTGTTGATCTTTTCAAAAAACCAGCTGCTGGAGTCATTGATTTTTTGAAGGGTTTTTTGTGTCTCTATTTCCTTCAGTTCTGCTCTGATCTTAGTTATTTCTTGCCTTCTGCTAGCTTTTGAATGTGTTTGCTCTTGCTTCTCTAGTTCTTTTAATTGTGATGTTAGGGTGTCAATTTTAGATCTTTCCTGCTTTCTCTTGTGGGCACTTAGAGCTACAAATTTCCCTCTACACATTGCTTTAAATGTTTCCCAGAGATTGTGGCATGTTGTGTCTTTGTTCTCACTGGTTTCAAAGAACATCTTTATTTCTGCCTTCATTTCGTTACGTACCCAATAGTCATTCAGGAACAGGTTGTTCAGTTTCCATGTAGTTGAGCAGTTTTGAGTGAGTTTCTTAATCCTGAGTTCTAGTTTGGTTGCACTGTGGTCTGACACAGTTTATAATAATTTCTCTTCTTTTACTTTTGCTGAGAAGTGCTTTACTTCTAACTATGTGGTCATTTTGGAATAAGTGTGATGTGGTGCTGAGAAGAATGTATATTCCGTTGATTTGGGGTGTAGAGTTCTGTAGATGTCTATTAGGTCCACTTTGTGCAGAGCTCAGTTCAAGTTCTGGATGTCCTTGTAAACTTTCTGTCTCATTGATCTGTCTAATGTTGATAGTGGGGTGTTAAAGTCTCCCATTATTATTGTGTGGGAGTCTAAGTCTCTTTGTAGGTCTCTAAGGACTCGCTTTATCAATCTGGGTGCTCCTGTGTTGGGTGCATATATATTTAGGATAGTTAGCTCTTCTTGTTGAATTGATCACTTTACCGTTATGTAGTGGCCTTCGTTATCTCTTTTGATCTTTGTTGGTTTAAAGTCTATTTTATCAGAGACTAGGATTGCAACCCCACTTGTTTTTGTTTTCCATTTGCTTGGTAGATCTACCTCCATCCCTTTATTTTGAGCCTATGTGTGTCTCTGCACGTGAGATGGTCTCCTGAATACAGCACACTGATGGGTCTTGACTCTTTATCCAATTTGCCAGTCTGTGTCTTTTAATTGAGGCATTTAGCCCATTTACATTTAAGGTTAATATTGTTATGTGTGAATTTGATCCCATCATTATGATGTTAGCTGGTTATTTTGCTCATTAGTTGATGCAGTTTCTTCCTAGCTTCGATGGTCTTTACAATTTGGCATGTTTTTGCAGTGGCTGGTACCAGTTGTTCCTTTCCATGTTTAGTGCTTCCTTCAGGAGCTCTTGTAAGGCAGGCCTGGTGGTGACAAAATCTTTCAGCATTTGCTTGTCTGTAAAGGATTTTATTTCTCCTTCACTTATGAAACTTAGTTTGGCTGGATATGAAATTCTGGGTTTAAAATTCTTTTCTTTAAGAATGTTGAATATCGGCCTCCACTCTCTTCTGGCTTGGAGAGTTTCTGCTGAGAGATCCGCTGTTAATCTGATGGGCTTCCTTTTGTGAGTAACCCGACCTTTCTCTCTGGCTGCCCTTAACATTTTTTCCTTCATTTTAACTTTGGTGAATCTGACAATTATGTGTCTTAGAGTTGCTCTTCTTGAGGAGTATCTTTGTGGCATTCTCTGTATTTCCTGAATTTGAATGTTGGCCTGCCTTGCTAGGTTGGGGAAGTTCTCCTGGATGATATCCTGCAGAGTGTTTTCCAACTTGGTTCCATTCTCCCCATCATTTTCAGGTACACAAATCAGACCTAGATTTGGTCTTTTCACGTAGTCCCATACTTCTTGGAGGCTTTTTTTAACTCTTTTTTCTCTAAATTTCTCTTCTCGCTTCATTTCATTCATTTGATCTTCAATCACTGATACCCTTTCTTCCACTTGATCAAATCAGCTACTGAAGCTTGTGCATGCGTCATGTAGTTCTCATGCCATGGTTTTCAGCTCCATCACGTCATTTAAGGTCTTCTCTATGCTGTTTATTCTAGTTAGCCATTTGTCTAATCTTTTTACAAGGTTTTTAGCTTCTTTGAGATGAATTCAAACATCCTCCTTTAGCTCAGAGAAGTTTGTTATTACCGATCTTCTGAAGTCTTCTTCTCTCAACTCGTCAAAGTCATTCTCCGTTCAGCTTTGTTCCATTGCGGGCGAGGAGCTGCATTCCTTTGGAGGAGAAGAGGTGCTCTGATTTTTAGATTTTTCAGCTTTTCTGCTCTGGTTTCTCCCCATCTTTGTGGTTTTATCTACCTTTGGTATTTGATGATGGTAACGTACAGACAGGGTTTTGTTGTGGATGTCCTTTCTGTTTGTTAGTTTTCCTTCTAACAGTCAGGACCCTTAGCTGCAGGTCCATTGGAGTTTCCTGGAGGTCTATTCCAAACCTGTTTGCCTGCATATCACCACCAGAGACTGCAGAACTGCAAATATTGCAGAACAGCAACTGTTGCTGCCTGATTGTTCCTCTGGAAGCTCCATCTCAGAGAGGCACCCAGCCATATGAGGTGTCGGTCAGCCCCATCTGGGAGGTGCCTCCCAGTTTGGCTAATGGGGGGTCAGAGACCCACTTGAGGAGACAGTCTGTCTGTTCTCAGATCTCAAGCTCCATGCTGGGAGAACCACTACTCTCTTTAAAGTTGTCAGACAGGGACGTTTAAGTCTGCAGAAGTTTCTGCTACCTTTTGTTCAGCTATGCTCTGCCCCCAGAGGTGGAGTCTACAGAGGCAGGCAGGCCTCCTTGAGCTGCGGTGGGCTCCACCCAGTTTGAGCTTCCCAGCTGCTTTGTTTACGTACTCAAGCCTCAGCAATGGCGGGTGTGACTCCCCCAGGCTCGCTGCTGCCTTGCAGTTCGATCTCAGAGTGTTGTGCTAACAGTGAACAAGGCTTCCTGGGCATGGGACCTTCTGAGCCAGGCGTAGGATATAGTCTCCTGGTGTGCCATTTGCTAAGACCATTTGAAAATTGCAATATTACATCAGGCGCAGTGGCTCATGCCTGTAATCCCAGCACTTTGGGAGGCCGAGGCGGGTGGACCACGAGGTCAGGAGATCGAGACCATCCTGGCTAACACAGTGAAACCCTGTCTCTACTAAAAATAGAAAAAATTAGCGGGGTCTCGTGGTGCACACCTGTAGTCCCAGCTACTCGGAGGCTGAGGCAGGAGAATGGCGTGAACCCAGGAGGCGGAGCTTGCAGTGAGCCAAGATCACGCTACTGCACTCCAGCCTGGGTGACAAAGCGAGACTCCATCTCAAAAAAAAAAAAAAAAGAAGAAGAAAAGCAAAGCTCAGTATTTGGGAGGGAATGACCCTGATTTTCCAGGTGCCATCTGTTACGACTTCCCTTGGCTAGGAAAGGGAATTCCCTGACCCCTTGTGCTTCCTGGGTGAGGCAATGCCTCACCCTGCTTTGGCTCACAGTCCGTGGGCTGCACCCACTGTCCTGTACCCACTGTCCTGCACTCACTGTCTGACAAGCTCCAGTGAGATGAACCTGGTACCTCAGTTGGAAATGCAGAAATCACCAGTCTTCTGTGTCACTCATACTGGGAGCTGTAGACTGGAGCTGTTCCTATTCAGCCATTTTGGAACCTCCCCCTTCAGCAGAGCTAAATTTTTTTTAAAGACCTACTTTTTAAAAGGCCATTGGATTAATTTTTTTAAAAGGCCATTGGACAGTCACAATCTCCATGACCTCTCACAAGAGCTGCATGGGCCACATGAATCTTCACACTGATATTTTGTATTCACTCATATTTTTATAAATAAAGTAAGGCTAAGAGAAGCTATAAAGCTTTGCCAAGGGCAAAAGCCAGGGCACCCAGGATTGGAGCCCTATACATTGA
Organism: Papio anubis; assembly: GCF_008728515.1. Lineage (NCBI taxonomy): Eukaryota > Metazoa > Chordata > Mammalia > Primates > Cercopithecidae > Papio > Papio anubis. The sequence goes on from NC_044982.1 coordinate 81,990,322, forward strand.
ATTATTGCCTACTGCGTGCCTTAAATGGCCAAAAGAGTGGTACAACTTGCATGGGAGCTTAGGGAAAGGAAAAGCCCAAATGCTCCACAGTAGCTAAAGAAGATTGGAATCATAATCCCTTGGGGATGGACAGGACCATCAAGACTGGGCATGATGCCCTTCTCCAGTGTTTCAGTACTCTTTATGATGTCCCCAACTGGTTGAAGACCCTGCTTGAACATCTCCAATGATGGAAACTCACTGCTTTTCCCTAGGCAGATATGTCCTGATGTCATAAAGTAGCTGATTGTTAGTTCTGCTTATATAGATCTCACAGCTGCTTCCAAAATACCTTCCAACCCTAGACCTGATCCCATCCCTCCTCTTGTCTCCAGTAAAAAAACATGTTCTGTCCCTAACAGAGAAGTTCATACACAACCAGAAGTCTGGTATCAAATCTCAGCTGAGCTTTCTTTTCTCAGAAGCATCATCCCTGGGTCTTCCACCCTTTTCCCAAGCTTCTAGTTTCTCTCACAATTTTAATGTGCTCTAGTTTGTCACTGTTACTTTGAAGTACTCAGGGCTGGCCAGACATGGTGGCTCAGGCCTATAATCCCAGCACTTTGGGAGGCCAAGGCAAGTGCAGCATCTGAGGTCAGGAGTTCAAGACCAGCCTGGTCAACACAGGGAAACACCATCTCCATGAAAAATACAAAAATTAACTGACCACGGAGTTGCATGCCTATAATCCCAGCTGCTCAGGAGGCTGAGGCAGAACTGCTTGAACCCAGGAGGCAGAGGTTGCAGGGAGTTGAGATCACCCCACTGCACTCCAGCCTAGGTGACAGAGCAAGACTCCACCTTAAAAAAAGTAAAATAAAATAAAGTACTTAGAGCTGGCTACAATGTTTAAGACAGCACAATCCAGCATCCTGCTCGTTGAGCCTGTCCTGCACAAGGTTTTAAGAACATGGTTGCCAAAATTTTTAAAATCAGGAAATCTCATGGGAAAATCCAGATTGCTGGCATCTCCTGAACATCAGGTCTGGCAATCATTGACCCATATTCCTGTATAGCAAGAATCAGTTGGAGCTGAAGGCTGCTCAGTTTAGAAGGAACACGCAACCATCTATTTCCCACACAGGAAATCCAACCTCCCCTTATTTGCTTCCCCAGCACAGAGTGTCAGTTTCCATGTATCATTGCTGTTATGCTGTTGCTTTTCTTGCAGTTAGGAGAAAAATGAAATTTTTCTTGACATTTTTCTGTATTGAACATGGAGAACGATAAATATAGATTGAGAGAGCTGGCCATGTGCTTCAAAAAAAGTGTGGTGAGCACATACGGCTTTGTAGGAATAAAGATTCTTCCTATGGGTTTAATGTTTAATATGTAAACAAAGTTACACATTAATTTAATGTGTACATATTAAATTAAATATAATGTAATACAGTTAAATTAACAGCTCACTGCACTAGTGCAGTTACCATCCTGGTTCCTGTAGGTATTTTACCTGATCAGAGTAGAGCAGCCTCAAGTTGACTTTGCATCCAAGTGAAACCCCGTGTGTTCTTGACATATGCAACTGTTAAGGCATCCTTACTCACTTTTATTCTTGTGCAGTTGGTCTTTAAACCAAATAAGAGACTCTATATCTATCCTTTAAGTATATACATATAGGCCAGGTGCAGTGGCTCATGCCTGTAATCCCAGCACTTTGGGAGTCCAAAGCAGGTGGATTGCCTGAGGTCAGGAGTTCGAGACCAACCTGGCCAATGTGGTGAAATCCCATCTCTACTAAAAATACAAAAATTAGCTGGGCATGGTGGCAGGTGCCTGTAATCCCTGTAATCCCAATGAGACTCTGTGTGTGTGTGTGTGTGTGTGTGTGTGTGTGTGTGTGTGTGTGTATGCTTTCCATTGCATCTCAAAGGCTGTCGAAAGCACTAGGTAGCCCAAGAACAAAATCAGAGCCTTTTGATAGTTTGAGATTGCTTCTTAAGACACCTGATAAATAAAATAAATACATAAAGAGAAGAGAAACTTTAAAATATATATGATGCTACAAGAATTGACCAGATAGATCCATGAAAATGACTAGAGAGCTCAGATAATGGCTTTAGCCTATAGAAAACATTTGGTATATAGTAAACACAGAAACCGTGGTAAAATAAATGGTGCTGGGTTAATTTCTTAGCCATTTGGGAATAAATACTAATAAGCTATTACCATACATGTGACAAAGCTCTTGGCCACCCCAATCCACAGCTCCAGTATACTGGGCTCAGATATGATTTGGCTTATTGGTTATGTGTACTTCAGGAGGGTCATCAGAGACCTCACCTGCTCCCCTTGTGACCAGCTATTTCTCCAAGAGTCCATCATATTGTACCTGTTTATCATGAAACAAAAAGATCTCTCACAGCTCACAGTTACTACTGATACCAGAAAACATAATTTGACCCTTGAAATGCTTAAGCAGCCAGTTTATCAATCAACTGTGAGGAATGAAAAAAATCTATTTCCATCTTTGAAAGTCTCAAAAAAATGGCTTTCCAAGTACCCTTTCTCAGAAAGCTGCTGGGAGCTAGACATGACAAAATAAGGAGTAAATGAAGAAAAGATAGATATGCATCAGGAAACTAGGGTTCAATAACAAAAGAGAGGTACCAGGGAAGTAATCAGCCCTCTCTGCAAAACTTAACCACTGAGGCGGTGCTTAAGGCCAGGTCAGCAATCACACAGAGGCACAGAGGAGAGAGGAGTCAGTTCTGCTAAAGGGAACAGGACACTAGCTCTAAATCCTGAGCCCTGGGACAGAATAGCTGTTGACGTCTAGGAAGAAACAAGCCTAAATGTTCTTTATCTTGATTACTTATGGCTGTTGAGGGGAAATCTGACTTCATGAAACCACAGCTTTAAGGTACAAACCCAGAGTAACTGTGGTTTTTCAGAGCCAGGACCGCACTATATTCTCCCATTCCAGTCCCAGGTCAGCCACGTTCAAAGAATGCCCTAAAGGTGACCTTGGCCTTCCCTCTTTATTCTAGGATGTCAAGAGCAGTGTGGAGGAGCTAGAATGTCAGCCCAAGGCCCTCCAGCATTTCTTCCCTGAGATTAGTCCACACACTCTTAGAACCCCTGGAGGCTGTCCTGATGTCCCAAGCATGCAAGACTCTCACTATGCAAAACAGGCTTCCCCTGATCTTTACAAATTTCTCCAGCTGTGCCGACTGTCCGAAAAGGGAGAAGGACTGGAGAAAAGCCGTCCTCTCTCTGCTGTGAGTCCTAGCAAGTGAGGGGAGAAAGAGGAGCCAGGATTTGCCTTTCTAAGCTGCTAAAGCAGGAGTTCGCCCAAAGGCTCTAACGCTCACCCAGCCTAGGAGCTGGAGCATGCAAGGCAACCTCCAGCCTGCAGTGTGGGTAGCGGGGTTCTCCAGACCAGCCGAGAAAAAGGTGCTGCGGCTCACAGGCGGAAAGGAAAGGCAGAAAGGCCTCTGCTACCTCCAGCAGATGCGGTGTCCCTGAAGATAAGAGGTCTCCTCCAAGATCAGTGCCATTTTTACTGCCCCAGGAGATAAAGTGACTCTGGGGAGCTCTAGAATTAGACTTTACCCACAAGAGCCAAGAATGAGAAATTTTGAGATGAAGCTGGGAAGTCCTCTATTGGGGCATTGAGTAGTAGAGATGGTCCCCTTCAAGCTAAACTGTGGACTTTCTTCACCTTCCCCAAAGGAAATAGTTAATGAGACTCCCTGGGAGGGAAAAGCACCAGGGTGAAGGTGCTAGTACCTGGGGCTTAAGTGGCCTAAAGAGGGTAGGAGGCTGGACTACTGGAACCACAGCACCTAAAGGGGCCTCGAGAGTTGTGACTCAGCCTCTGGCCATCCTCCCAGCTTAACCTCACACTAGCAGCTAACAGAGGCCTCTCCTTCAGCCCCTTCCTTGGGGAAGAGGAAATAGAGTCAAAAAAGGAGGAACTAGGCACAGTGGTTCACACCTGTAATCCCAGCACTTTGGGAGGTTGAACTGGGAGGATCACTTAAGGCCAGGAGTTTGAGACCGGTCTGGGCAACATGGTTAGACCCCACCTCCATCAAAAAAAAATTAATTAGTGGGGCATGGTGGTGCACACCTGTGGTCCCAGCTACTCAGGAGGCTGAGGCAGGAAGATTGCTTGAGCCCAGGAGGTTGAGGCTGCAGTGAGCTGTGATGGTACTAGTACACTCCAGCTTGGGCAACAGAGTGAGACCCTGTCTCTAAAAACATAAAATAAAATAAAACATAAAGAAGAGGAAGGTCTGTGGTCCGAGTTCACTTCCCATGAGAGTGGGGTTCCGGGTTCTTCCTCCTATCTTCTCTCAGGTCTCCATCTGGCTTCCCTGGGTAAAATGGGAGCAGAGCATTCGCCCAGCCTCAGCAACTCACCTCGTGGTTGAGTCGCATTCTGTGGAGTTGAAACAAGATGAGTGCAAGCGGCCCCTGCCTTCTCTTCTCGCCCAACCAAGCCCCCTCGTTGCTGCCCACCCAAGTTCTGCGGACGTGCACCCACTTCTTCCATGCACCCCTGCAGTGCCAGGCCCCTCTGCCAGGGCTCCTCGGGAGAGAGGAATCTCCCTACCTCGTCTCCTACATACCCTTACCCCTCTGAATGGCAGAGAAGACGGGGATGGGGTGGGAAATCGCCTGAAGGAGGCGCACACTGAGAGGCACAGCTTGGGGCCCCGTTGGGGTCCTACCCTCTCACCCCTAGGGTGAGAAAGTCCGCCCAGGGGCAGGACTTTCTCCCAGTCACAGGGGCTGGCTGCTGGGAAGCCCCCAGGCCCACCGTCTATGCCCCTCTCTTCCCTGCCCTGCTGACCTGCCAGGGCCCAGAACCCAGCTCAGCCGCTTGCGTCCCGGATGCCTGTCCCCCTCCAGGCACGCTGAGGTTGTTCAGAGCGCTGTCTCCCCTCCCGCCACCAGCTCCTGTCCCCTAAGACCGTCTTGACCTGCGCAACTTCCTCCCAGGTTCCAGCGGGGCCTTTCCACTGTCCCATGCCCTAGCTGAGCGGGACCAGGCCTCTGGAGCAGGCAAGACCTCTCCGCACAGGAAACTCAACCCTTCACATCCAGCCCAGCACTGGGTGGACTCCGGACCGCTGACCGCCAATCACAACGCAGCCTCTGCTACTTTCAGCCTGCCCTGCCTTTGGGCTAAGGCTCCCCCAGCTGGCCACCTGGAGCATAGCACCTTTCGAGTGAAAATGTTCCTGGGCCACAGCCCTGCCATCAATCAATAAACAAATCCTCCTGAGGGCCAACATCGTCCCAGGCTTACAAAAGTGAATATGCCTGGTTCAGTACTCGCCCTATCAGAGACCACGGTGTATGAGACTTGTGCCTGTTGTTACTGTCTCAGAGGAGCACAGCTTGTCCAAGATCTGGTTGGGGAAAAAAAATTGTAATAACCTTGTTTTGAGAAAAATATAAGATGTGAAGGGATGTCATTTGTATAGAATAATACAAGGTCACATATATTATCTCATTTCATCCTAGAATCACTGTATGATTAGAGCTGAAACACTCAAACTTATCTTTGAAATGTACTGTGCCATAGTGGTTAAGCATGCTAGCACTGAAACCAACTGCCTGGGTTCAAATCCCAGCTCTATCATATGATAGCTGTGTGACTTTGAGCAAAATATATACTGTTTCTGTGCCTCAGTTTCTCCATATCCAAAATACAGATAATTATAGTACCTATCTGATATAGTTTTGCTGTGTCCCCACCCAAATCTCATCTTGAATTGTAGTTCTCATAATCCCCACATGTCATGGGAGGAACCCAGTGGGAGGTAATTGAATCATGGAGGCGGTTACCTCATGCTGCTGTTCTCATGATAGTGAGTGAATTCTCACAAAATCTGATGGTTTTATAAGGGGCTTTTCCCTCTTTTGCTTGGCACTTCTCCTTCTTGCCACCATGTGAAGACGGAAAAAGGACGTGTTTGTTTCCCTTTGTGCCATGATTGTAAGTTTCCTGAGGTCTCCCCAGCCCTGCAGAACTGTGAATCAATTAAACATCTTTCCTTTATAAATTACCCAGTCTTGGGTATGTCTTGATTAGCAGTGTGAGAATGGACTAATACAGTAAATTGGTACCAGGTAGTGAGGCAATGCTGTAAAGATACCCAAAAACGTGGAAGCGACCTTGGAACTGGATACCAGGCAGAGGTTGGAACAGTTTGGAGGGCTCAGAAGAAGACAGGAAAATGTGGGAAAGTTTGGAAATTCCCGTAGACTTGTCGAATGGCTTTGACCAAAATGCTGATAATGATATGGACAATAAAGTCCAGGCTGAGATGGTCTCAGATGGAGATGAGGAACTTGTTGGGAAATAAAGCAAAGGTAACTCTTGTTACACTTTAGCACAGAGACTGGTGGCTTTTTGCCCCTACCCTAGAGATCTGCGGAACTTTGAACTTGAGAGAGATGATTCAGGGTATCTGGCAGAAGAAATTTCTAAGCAGCAAAGCATTCAAGATGTGACTTAGGTGCTCTTAAAAACACACACTTTTATTGTTTCATGAAGATATGGTTTGGAATTGGAACTCATGTTTAACAGGGAAGCAGAGCATGAAAGTTCAGAAAATTTGCAGCCTGGTGATGTGCTAGAAAAGAAAAACCCATTTTCTGAGGAGAAATTCAAGCCAGCTGCAGAAATTTGTATAAGTAATGAGGAGCCAAATGTTAATTCTGAAGACAATGGGGAAAATGTCTCCAGGGTATGTCAGAGGTCTTTACAGCAGTCCCTCCCATCACAGGCTTGGAGGCTTAGGAGAAAAAAATAGCTTCGTGGGCTGTGCCCAGGGCCTTGCTGCTTTGTGCAGTCTTGGGACTTGGTGCCCTGAGTCCCAGCTATGGCCAAAAGAGGCCAATGTATAGCTCAGGCCTTTGCTTCAGAGGGTGCAAGCCCCAAGCCTTGGTGGTTTACACATGGCATTGGGCCTGCAGGTGCAGAGAAATCAAGAAGTGAGATTTGGGAACCTCTGCTTAGATTTCAAAGGATGTATGGAAATGTCTGGATGCTCAGGCAGAAGTTTGCTGCAGGGGCAGAGCCCTCATGGAGAATCTCTGCTAGGGCAGTGCAGAAAGGAAATGTGGGATGGGAGCCCCACACAGAGTCCACACTGGAGCACTGCCTAGTGGAGTTGTGAGAAGAGGGCCACTGTCCTCAGACCCCAGAATGGTAGACCCAGCAGCAGCTTGCATCATGTGCAGCGACAAACACTCAATGTTAGCCTGTGAAAGCAGCTAGAAGTTGGGGCTGTACCCTGCAAAGCCAAGGGGCAGGGCTCCTCAAGACTGTGAAAACCAACCTCTTGCATCAGTGTGACCTGGATGTGAGACATGGGGTCAAAAGAGATCATTTTGGAACTTTAAGTTTTAATGACTGCTCTATTGGAATTTGGACTTGCATGGGGCTTGTAGCCCCTTCATTTTGGCCAATTTCTCCCATTTGAAATGGGTGTATTTACCCAATGTCTGTACCCCCACTGTATCTAGGAAGTAACTTACTTTTGATTTTACAGGCTCATAGGCAGGCGGGACTTGCCTTTTTCAGATGAGACTTTAGACTTAGACTTTTGAGTTAATGCTGGAATGAGTTAAGCCTTTGGGGGACTGTTGGGAGGGCATGATTGTGATCTGAAATGTGAGGACATGAGATTTGGGTGGAGCCAGTGGTGGAATTATAAGGTTGGCCGTGTCCCCACCCAAATCTCATCTTGAATTGTAGTTCCCATAATTCCCACATGTCATGGGAGAAACCCAGTGGGAAGTAATTGAATCATGGGGGCAGTTACCCCTATGCTGCTGTTCTTGTGAAAGTGAATGAGTTCTCAAGAGACCTGATGTTTTTATAAGAGGCTTTTCCCACTTTTGCTTGGCACATCTCCTTCCTGCCACCATGTGAAGAGGGCATGTTTGCTTCCCCTTCTGCATTGATTGTTAAGTTTCCTGAGGCCTGCCCAGTCATGCTGAGCTTTGAGTCAATTAAAACTTTCTCCTTTATAAATTACCCAATCTTGGGGATGTCTTTATTAGCAGTGTGAGATTGGACTAATACACTATCTTATGTAGTTATTGAAAGCAAGTTAATGCTGCTTAAAACACATAAGGGCTCAACATAGTTAGCTATTATTGCTATCCCATAATCCAAAACCCTAATTGTATGAGTAGGACCCAATAAGGTAAAAGGACTTCTGTGGTCACACAAAGTTCTTAACTCTTAATGAAGTGTGTCATTGATTCTCTTAGAAACTGGAAAATTCATTTAAAGGAACTTAATTTACTCATGTACCACCTTAACCCATTGCTTAAATTCTCCTACCTCATCCTCACCTGGTGATCCCCAAGCCTGGGTGACCTGCTTCACTTTTCAACCACTCAAATGATTAGAAAGTTCTTGAACTAAAAATCTGCTTCCCGGTTATTTCTGCCCAGAGGGCCTTCATTTGCATTCTGTGTTCACACCGGAACAAGTCAAACAAATCTAACACTTCAAATCCAAGACCACCCTCCAATCGTTTAAAGACAATGGTCATACCTCTCCAGGTCTTTTCTTTCTCAGACTAATAGCTCTCATTCCTCCAACCTCCTCACTTCTCTGGACATATCCCTCAAGGTCCAGGGTTGATGCTTTCCTGGGACAGGTCTCCCATATGTTCAGCTGTTGTGAAAGACCACATGCAAGAGCAGGAGGCAAGGCCCCCTGCCCTACCCATGACTCTTCAGGCCACTGGAGGAGTGGGGCAAGCCAAGTATACAAATTAGAACCAGATCACTTGCCTAACTCGAGACCCATACTCATGGTGTAGCTGACGAAAGTATTTGTTGATGTCTTGGATTTGCTTCAAAATAATCTGAGGGGTTGGGGAGGTTGGCATAAGGCAAGGAATGGAAGGTGTAAAGGAAATTAAATTGGCCATGTATTGATTATGATGCAAGCTGAGGAACAGATACATTGAGTTCACTATACAATCCTTCCTACTTTTGTATGCATTCAAAAACTTTTATAATAAAATATTTTTAAAATATTTCTGACACAGGATCCAGTACAAGAAGATGAACTCCTCCTTTCACTTTGAAATAGGATTCTTCCCTTGTATAAAACAAGAGGAAGCTGGTACAGTGACTCACGCCTGTAATCCAGCACTTTAGGAGGCTGAGGCAGGAGGATCATTTGAGCTCAGGAGTTTGAGACCAACCTGGGTAACATGATGAGATGCCATCTCTACAAAAAATACAAAAACTAGCTGGGCATGGTGGCACATGCCTGTAGTCTCGGCTACCCTACTCAGGAGGCTGAAGTGGGAGAATTGCTAAACCCAGGAGATTGAGGCTGCAGTGAGCTGTGTTCACACCACTGAATTCCAGTCTGAGTAACAAACCAAGACCTGGTCTCAAAAAAAAAAAAAAAGACAAGATGAGGGCCAGGCTTCTGAAACTCCTCCCCTCCTCCACATGGAGCCATTGCCCAGCCTTTAGTCTTAATATAATGCAATGTTGAGGCAAAGAAAAAAAATGTATATGTACCATATCTCCAATAATATGATAATAGATGCACACTTGTTTGTGAGATTAGAAGTGACTGGGTTTTTTTAAATTAATTTTAAAGTTATTACCTTGACTTTTTACAATAGACATAAGTAAACATAAAACACAAAGGAGCAAAAGACTTTGCTGAAACATCTTCATAGGAGTCCAGAATGTAAACTCAGACAGAGCACATACAGCAGAAAGACCTTCCCAGAAGATTGTGGAAACAGGTCCCCAGAGCAAAGAGTACAGGAGAGACTCATAACTCTCCAGGCTCAGTGCTAGGGGAACCCTTCATGGGAGCAGCTGAAATGAGGCCTGGAAACTGGACACTGCTGAGCCCTGACATCCAGGCCTCAATGCCCTGACTCAGCCCATGGCAGCGACCCCTTCAAATAAGCTCCATGTGGGCCTGTAATCAGGAAAGACTAGAGCATCCAGCAGTGGAGATTTGATTCTGAGATGCTGGGAGTTGTTCCCGGTGCTTGCTCCTGTCTGGCTGGTGCTAAGAGCCAAAAGTGGGGAGTTGTGTGAGCTTTGTCATTCAGCATAGAGGCTTCACCTAGCCCATGAGAAGGGGATGCCCCAGGTTTGCCCAACACAAGCACTGGCCAAGTTGAGTCCCCTCTGCTGAGGGAAAGAGGGGACTTTTCTGCCTTTTTCCTGCCAGATCCCAGTCCTGAGGTAACCTTCCTTACAGTCCTTTGGCCTGTTCTCCTCTCCCATGCCTTTGGTTGAAGTCCTAAAATAAGCTATACCCCTTCTATCCAAGGAGGTTCCTCAACTCTTCCTCTTCAAGGACAAAAGCAAAAGGAAAAAGTCAAATCACTGAGACTTAGATATTCTCAAGCTTTCTCTAAAATAATATTTGGTAAAGAAAAACAAACAGGCCAAAAAGTATACTGTTATGTCTCCAGTTCCTGGAGATAGGAAATGTTCTTTTTTGAAGTCACACTCCTCAAGAGGGAGTCTTCCAATCCCTATGTAACAGAGGCCACCAAGGGGGTCGGAGGTATTGCAGGAGCCAGAGAAACATCTTTTGATCACCCCATAACAATTAACTCCTAACCCTGGCACCTAGGAACAGGGATGTAACCTGGATCCCACCATCCTTTCACAGAGAGGGAACCCTCACCTACACAAGGAGACATGGAGTGACACTCATCAAAGCTCAGCCAACAGCTTCAGGAGAGCAAACATTTGACATCTCTTCTGCCTTGTGTGTTGCCCCCATTTGTATACCATTTTATAAATATTTTCTTTAGTTTCTCACTGCCCCAGTTGCATCTGAGAGAACTGGTGACTTTGGGTCCTTCCATTACACTTCATCTGACCTTCAGAAGATACTGTTCCAATCCTTTGCCAAAGGAACCTACAAAATATGCAGCACTTTTGAGGGGTCTTGTGTATAGGATCTGAGCTGGTACTAATAATAGGGAACCCAAAATATGTTGTGGTCCATCTGTTAGAGTTGCACTTAAAAGGCGCCAAATGATAAAGGAAGCCCTATCCTAAATCCATCCCGCAGTGGGCCAGTTGGGTCCTTGAACCTACCCTTTGGTAAATACCATGGTCCCTGAGTGCATACTTTTAATGTATAGGCAGCACTTAAACGCTGATGGAACTCTCATGATTCCCTGACTTATAAAATAAGAGGTATTATGTTAAAAAAAAAAAAAAAAAAAGCTGTAGTTGTCCACAACCTAGCCAAGATGACAAATCAGAAACAATACAACATTCCGGGTAAAATGGCAGAATTTGGTGGTAGCCTCAAAGATTTAAATGATGCAGATATGGTCACCTGGAAAACCAAATACACCCTGGCAGATAATAGCAGACTACTCTACCAAGTGGTGGCCCAGCGGTTACCGCAGTTCTGTATGTTGTGTCTTCATTAGAATAGAGCAACACAACCTCTAGTATTTGATACGTGACTTTTGATAAGGTAAATATGTTCTTTTAGTTCCCGTCAGGAGGAAGGATCAGAACAGTTTGCATTCACCCAGGATGGAAAGCAGTCTCATCTCAGCACTATATTAAACCTCTGGTTCTCTCTCAACACAGTCCAGAGACCTTTGCATCTGGACATTCTACAGAACATCAGATGGATCCACTATATTGATGACATGGACCACAAAGAGGCGCAGTGCCAGGCAGGCCTCTTTGGATTTTGCAGATAGCATATAACACTCTTGGGAATACTGTTCCAGCCCATTTATTGGGCTTCTCAGAAGGCTGCTGTCAGCTTTTTAGAGGATCTCCCAAAACAAGAGAGTCCTGCAGCACGTTCAGACTGCTGTATGAGCAGCCCTGGCACTTAAGCATGTGACCCAGCAGATCCCATGGGTGCTAAAGGTAGCCATGACAGATAAGGGTGGGCACCTGTGAAATGACTGACAAGCCCTCATAAATGAATTATAGCACAGAACTCTAGGGTTCCATAGTAAGGTTATGCCATATGTAGCAGAGAACTATTTACCATATGAAAAGTAGCTGCCAGGGTGCTGCTGGGCCCTAGCAGACAATGAGTATCTGACCATGGGACATAAGGGTGACTGTGTGATCACAGCTGTCCATCATGAGCTGAATCATACCAGAACCACCAAGTCATAGTATAAGGCAAGCACTCCTATTGACCAACCTGGTGAGTTTGGCTTTTCTGTCCCCACAACTTTAGGTGCCACTTAATTAAAGGTCCTTGTTTCCAAGCACAGAGTGGGGGATTTGCTTTCACCAGGGCCAGGGATACAATAAGGGTTTCACTAAAAAATAGAGTTATGGCTGCCAACCATCATGTCAAGCTTCCCTTAACAGTAGATCTCTAGGCAACAGTGAAGTTACAAAATGACCTGGTTATCATGAAGAGATCAAGTTGTTGCCGCACAACAATGCAGTTGTGGCCCAGGAAGCAGTACAAGACACTTCTTGATGCTTCTACCCAGTGATAACTATAACACACAATTGCAGCAATCCTACTTTAACAATGGCATGGTAACCTTAGAGATAAAGATCTGAGTTGCCTTATTGAATAAACAACCTAAACCATCAGAAGTGCTTGCCACGGAGTTAGGGTGGGGAAAGTAGAAAATGTGCTAAAGGAAGATAATGACTGTTAATAATGACCTCAGGACTGACTGTAAAAGTATGGACTGTAGCGAATGTAAGAAAATGTTTGCAATCTATGCATCTGACAAAGAGCTAATATCCAGAATCTACAAAGAACTTCAACAAATTTACGAGAAAAAAACAAACAACCCCATCAAAAAAGTGGGCAAAGGATATGAACAGACACTTCTCAAAAGAAGACATTTATGCAGTCGACACATGAAAAAATGCTCATCATCACTGGTCATCAGAAAAATGCAAATCAAAATCACAATGAGATTCCATCTCACACCAATTAGAATGGCAATCATTAAAAAGTCAGGAAACAACAGATGCTGGAGAGGATGTGGAGAAATAGGAACGCTTTTACACTGTTGGTGGGAGTGAAAACTAGTTCAACCTTTGTGGAAGATAGTGTGGCGATTCCTCAAGGATCCAGAACCAGAAACACCATTTGACCCAGCGATCCCATTACTGGGTATATACCCAAAGGATTATAAATCATGCTACTATAAAGACACTTGCACACGTGTGTTTATTGCAGCACTATTCATAATAGCAAAAACTTGGAACCAATCCAAATGTCCATCAATGATAGACTGAATTAAGAAAATGTGGCACATATACACCATGGAATACTATGCAGCCATAAAAAAGGATGAGTTCGTGTCCTTTTTCAGGGACACGGATGAAGCTAGAAACCGTCATTCTCAGCAAACTATCACAAGGACAGAAAACCAAACACCACATGTTCTCACTCATAGGTGGGAATTGAACAATGAGAACACTTGGACACAGGCCCCCTACACACGGGGGCCTGTCACGGGGTGAGGGGCATGGGGAGGGATAGGATTAGGAGAAATAACTAACGTAAATGACCAATTAATTGGTGCAGCAAACCAACATGGCGCATGTATACCTATGTAACAAATCTACACATTGTGCACATGCACCCTAGAACTTAAAGTATAATAAAAATTAAATAAAATTATGAAAAAAGTATGGACTATAGCTTGTCCCTATAAAAATATTTTAAGAGGTTATTAATATTTGTATGACATTTTCATTTTTAAATTTTGCTATTGATATAAAATTGTACATATTTATGGAGTACATACATAGTGATGTTTTGATACAAAAAATGTATAGTGATCAGGTCAGGGTAATTAGTATATCCATCATCTAAAACATCATTTCTTTGTGTCGAGGACAGTCAATATCTTCCTTCTAGTTGTTTGAACCTATATATCATTCTTGCTATCTAGCTCTAATTTTGTATCCTTTAACAAATCTCCTCCTCTCCCCACCCCCTTCTCTAGTATCTAGTATCCTCTTGTTCTACTTTTTACTTCTTTGAGATCAACTTTTCTTTAGCTTCCCATATGAGTGAGAACGTGTGGTGTTTAATTTTCTATTCCTGGCTTATTTCACTTAACATAATGTCCTCTAGTTCCATCCATGCCATTGCAAATGAAAGGATTTCATTCTTTGTTATGGCTGAGTGTGGCTGGATGAATTTATTCCATTGTGTACATACACCACATTTTCTTTATCCATTCATCTGTTGTTGGACACCTAGGTTGATTATATATTTTGGCTTATTGTGAATAGTGCTGCAATAAACTTGGGGGCGCACATGTTTCTTCAATATATTGATTTCCTTTCCTTGGATAAATGCCCAGTAGTGGGATTGTTAGATCATGTGGTAGCTCTGTTTGTAGTTTCTTGAGGAACCTCCATACTTTTCTCCATAGTGGCTGTACTAGTTCACATTCCCACAGACAGTGCATATGAGTTCCCTTTTCTCCACATCCTCGCCAGCATTTGTTATTTTTTGTCTTCCTGGTAATAGCCATTCTAACTGGGGTGAGATGATACCTCTTTGTGGTTTTGATTTGCCTTTCCCTGGTGACCAGTAATGTTGACTATTTTTTAAATATTTGTTGACCATTTGTTTGTCTTCTTTTAAGAAATGTCTGTTCAGATCATTTGCCCATGTTTTAATCATTTTGGGGTGGTTTTTTTTTTTTTTATGCTGCTGAGCTTTTTAGTTCCTCGTATATTCTGGATATTACTTCTCTGTCAGATGAATTGTTTACAAAAATTTCCCCCCATGCTGTAGGATGTATTTTTACTCTGTTGTCTTTTCCTTTTGTGTAGGATTCCCTTTGCTGTACAGAAGCTTTTTAGTTTGATATAATCCCACTTGTTTATTTTGCTTTTGTTGTCTGTGCTTTTGAGGTCTTATTCATAAAATCTTTTCACAGACCAATGTCCTGAAGTGTTTCCACTATGTTTTCTTCTAGTACTTTTGCAGTTTCGTGTCTTATATTTAGATCTTTGATCCACTCTGAGTTGATTTTTGTATAGGGTGAGAGGTGGGAGCCTAGTTTCATTCTTCTGCAAATGGATATTGGGTTTTTTGAGCACCATTTATTGAAGAGGCTGTCCTTTCACTAATGAGTGTTCTTGGTGCCTTTGTCAAAAATTAGTTGGCTGTAGTTATGTGGATTAATTTCTTGGCTCTCATTTCTGTTCCATCAGTCAATGTGTCTGTTGTTTATGCCAGTACCAGGCTATTTTGGTTGCTTCAACTTTGCAGTATATTTTGAAGTCTAGTAGTGTGACGCCTCCACCTTTGTGCTTTTGTTCAGGATTACTTTGGCTATTTGAGGTCTTTTGTGGTTCCATACAAATTTTAGGATTTTTTTCTATTTCTGTGAAAAAGGTCACTGGTATTTTTATAGGGATTGCGCTGAAATTGTGTGATTAACATTTAAATCGGTAGACTTTAAGTAAAGCAAATTATCCTCCACAGTGTAAGTGGGCCTTATCCAATCAGTTGAGGACCTGAAAAGCAAAGACTGAGGTTCCCCAAAGTAGAAAGAATTCTCCTCAAGACTGCAACATAGAAATACTTCCTGAGTTTCCAGCCTGCTGCCCTGAGGAATTCAGACTCAAGACTCCAGCATCAACTCTTGAACTCTTATCTGAATTTCCAGCCTGCTGGCTTGCCCTACAGATTTCAGACTTGCCAGCTTCCACAGCATGAGCCAATTCTTTAATCTCTCTCTCTTCCTCTCTCTCTCTCTCTCTCTCCTCTCTCTCTCTCTCTCAGTCTCTCTGTCTCTCAATTACAAATAATATCTATCTTATTGGGTCGGTTTCTCTAGAGAACCCTGAGTAATACACTTCCCTTTATAAGACTTTTTTATTATAAATTGAAATGGCTACTCCCTTGAACAATCAGTGACAAGATGAAATGAACTCAATGTGAGGTACTAGATCAGACCATTTTAAAACGTGGAGGGTAGCTGATACTGTTGGTATCCTGCTAATGTATCATCAATGCTCACCAAAGTGAGCCTCTACAGAAGGCTTCTTATGCCAATCATCCACCACTCTCCCCAAAAGCTTTCTCAGACCACAGGAGCATGCTCAGCCAGAGTACAACAGCAGACCAGAAATGTCAGGGAGTTAATGACTCTAAAGTTGCCTTAACTCATTGTGGATGAGAATTGCTGGATAAATAACCCAGTTTCATTATTTCATTCATGTTCCTTCCGGTGGAACAGTGCTGAGACATGTACCACACCATCTTCCAAAAGTCCTGGATGAGATAAATTCCCAGGTGCCCACAGAGGTAATTTGCTCATTAAAACACCCTGTATTTTCTTTCCTTCTTTCCTTCTCTGTTTCACTTCTTCACTCGCCCATCAGTGCTTCCAGGAATCACATCACAAATAAACTATTTACACTCAATTTTTGTATCAGGGTCTGTTTCTGAGGAAATCCAGTCAAGATACTCCCGTGATGATAAATTACTTAATGGGTACAATGTAGGTTATTAGGGTACTGGATACCCTAAAAGCTCTGAGTTGGCCCTTATGAAATTTATGCATGTAATGAAATGCACTTGCACCCCAGACATTTATATAAATGTTTTAAAGACCAAAAAAACGATACTTCCAGATACCAAGATTTATTTAAAACTACTATAATCAGTAAAATATGGTGTGAATGCAAACACAATCAATTAAAGCAATAGAACAGAACAGAGATCAGAAATAAACACCTTTATCCACAAACACTTGGTTTATGACAAAGGAGGAACTGTAGAGAAGTGGGAAGGATAGTCATTTCAATCAATATTGCTGGGTCAAGTGAATATCTAGAAGGAAAAATGAAATTTAACCCCCATCTCACAGACACACAAAAATTAATTCCAGGCGATCCACATGGGAAAGGCAAAACAATAAAACTTTGAGATGATACAATAGAAAAATATATTTAATATTTTGGAGTTTAGATAGATTTCTTCAAGGCACATAAAAAAGCACTAATTTTAAAGCAAGCTTCTCAACCTCGCACTATTGACATCTCAAACTGAATACAATTTTGTTGTGGGGAGCTGTTCTGTGCATTGTAGGATGTTCAGTAGCATCCCTGACCTCTACCCACGAGATGCCAAAAGATTCCCCACCACCACTCTCCAGTTATGACAACCAAAGTTTCTGCAATACATTCTCCAATGTGCCCTGGGGGTACGGTTACCAGATTTAGGAGGAAAAAAGCAAGATGCCAAATTCAATTAGAATCTCAGATAAACAACAAGGAAAAAACCATATAAATAGATAGATATCTCAGATAGATTAGATAGATAGGCAGATATCATAGATAGATAGATGATAGATACTCAGTATGTCCCAAATATTGCCTGAAAAATACTCAGCCCATCGTTGAGAATCATTGCCTTAAAGGAAAAATGATTTTAAAAAATGAGACTACAAGAAGGACTTTTGCTCACGAAAAGACACCTTTAAGAGAGCGAAAAAGCAAATCGTAGAATGAGAGAAGATCCTTGCATCACATATATCAACAAAGGGTTCACATGCAGAACTTACAGGTTGTACCTATCAATCAATAAGAAAAAAAATCAGACAACTCAATGAAACACAGATAAGAGACTTGAACAGAAAGTTAACAAAAGTAAGATAACCAACTGACCTATAAATATATGAAAGGTACTAACCTCATTAGTAAGTAGAAAAATACAAATTAAAACCACAGAGCAAGAGCAGCATGCACTCATTAGAATAGCTAAAATTAGAAAGATTGATAATATCAAATATTGACAAGGAGAGCAACTGGAACTCTTCTACACTATTAGAGGAAGTGCCAGTTAACAGCTCCATCACTTTTCACTTTCTCAGTATCAGCTGAGAAACTGAAAATGCACATATCCTATGACATCAATTCAATGCCTAAGAATACACCCAAAAGAAATCTCTGCATCATAAAGCATGAACAATAATGTTCATTACAACGTGATATGTGAAACAGCCCAAAAGTCCTTCAACAGCAGAAAGAACAAATACAATTATGGAACAGTTATACAATGGGATACTCCCCAGCAACAAAAATTAACTGCTATTACAATGACATTGATGAATCTCACAAGTATAATGTTAAAGGGAGCAAAAGCTAAATTTAAAAAGAGACCTATTGTGTCAGTACACCTATAAAAAGAACAGAAACAAACAAAATCAATCTTTGGTGTTAAAAGTCAAGATGGCAGTCACATTTGGTGAGGGTGGAGATGGCAAGAATTAGGATGAGGCACATGGTTGTTGGGGGGCCTCTGAAGTGTTGGTGATGTCCTATTTCCTGATTAGGGTGGTGGTAACATGGACGTGTTCACTTTTTGATTGCTGAGTTATATTAGTAGAGCACCACGCTGCAATTAAAAGTTTGGTTTGGGCTGGGCATGGTGGCTCATGCTCGGAGTTTCAGCACCTTGCCAGGCCGAAGAGGATAGATTGTTTGAGACCAGGTGTTTGAGACCAGCCTGGGCAACATGGCGAAACCCCATCTCTACAAAAAAAAATACAAAAATTAGCCGGCCGTGCTGGGGTGCATCTGTAGTCCCAGGTACTCAGAAGGCTGAGGTGGGAGGGTCGATTGAGCCCAGGAGGTCAAGGTTGCAATGAGCTGTGATCTTGCCACTGCACTCCAGCCTAGGCAATAGAGACCCTGTCTCAAAAAAAATAAAAATAAAAAAGTTTGGTATGTTGGGTCTGTGTTTGTTTTAAGTTGGCTTTCAGTCCCTGTGAGAATTTTTAGTTTCCTAATTTATAATTAACACTTTTCAGTGACCTCATTTTTCCCTCACCTTCTCAATTTTACCATATATTAAGAGGCATATTTTTATCCATAACAGTCTCTTTGATTACGCTATTAATCACCAAGGAAAAAATATTAAATACACGAAAATATTGATCCAGAAATTGTTATTTCTTGAACTTCCACTGTGTCTCTAATTTACCTGGCTCTTAAAGGTTATTACCTTTTCATATTCTATCTTTCAATTTTTCATTAACTAATTTTCCTATTTTATCTCAGTTTTCTCCCTTTTCCCACGAGGATATTGAATTTAATTGGGCATAAACACTATTGCTAAAAGAATTATAGCCAGGCCGGGTGCGGTGGCTCACGCCTGTAATCCCAGCACTTTGGAAGGCCAAGGCGGGTGGATCACGAGGTCAGGAGATCGAGACCATCCTGGCTGACATGGTGAAACCTCGTCTCTACTAAAAATACAAAAAAATTAGCTGGGCGTGGTGGTGGTGGGCGCCTGTAGTCCCTGCTACTCGGGAGGCTGAGGCAGGAGAATGGCGTGAACCCGGGAGGCGGAGCTTGCAGTGAGCTGAGATTGCTTTCAGCCTGGGCCACAGAGCGAGACTCCGTCTCAAAAAACAAAAAACAAAAAAAAAAAAACAAAGAATTATAGCCAACACCTGACCTGGTTTATATGCCAGTCTATTTTTATATCCCCAAATCTTAAAAACATCACCTTTAATTTCCATCATAATAAGGCATTTTCCACCATTTGTTTCATCAAGTAGTACTGTTTGTATTCAATTAACAGCTTCTAAAATCTCATTTTTTACTCAGTCTTTTGGACAAGTCAGGTGATCTACAAGAAGGAGTACCTCTACTCCTGTTCACCAGGTGTGAAAAAGAAAAAGAAAAAAAAAGATACATATATATGAAGAGAAAAAAGAGAAAAAGAGTGCCTCCAGTTTTTTACACTCGTGTTTCACTGTTTTATCCATTCAATCTTTAAAAATAAAGGTATACTTTACCACCCCATTCACTCACTCAGTGGTTCCCAAAAAAGGATGCCAAATATGTTCTAGTAAGCCAATAAATACGTAAGTTTAATTCATCTGACAATCTGCCTTCTCAAGCAACCTCCAAGAGTATATTGCATCATAAAGTCACAAATGTTTTATTATATGTGAGTGTGATTTTCAGATTCACATGAAAATGTAATTTCCTCCCATAGATATTTTATAAAGTTTTGTTTTAAAATTACTTATGCCTTCCTCACATACGGGACCACTTTACCCTCATCTGCCTGTTCATATATCTTCCTTTTACTCTGGAATTACGTTCCAATCATCTTCTCCCCATTAAACCCCTGCTGATCAGATATGCCGTTAAGGGTTTCAAATCTCCTGTTTAGTAATCCGTGACCCAGCAATGAAATAGGACCACTTCTCGCACCTGCTTTTGTGTGGCTTTCTTGCCTGTTATCTTTTTGCTACGCTGTTGACTGGTCTCTTGACAGTTGAACCTGTGTACCCTATTGCTGTTGCTGCACTACAAACTGCTCCATAATTTGGTGCCATAAAACAACCATAGGATTATTCTTATGGATTGCCTGGTCCAGGAATTTCAGAGCACAGCAGAGACACCTGGTCTATGCTCCATGAAGCCTGGTGCTTCATGTGGGAATACTTGAAGGCTGGGGGTGACTCAACAGGGACTGGAGCCATCTAGAGGCATCTTCATTCACACATCTGGCAGTTGTTGCTGGCTGTTGGCAAGGACCTCAGCTGGGCTATCAGCAGGAACACCCATATGGCCTCTCTATGTAGTCTGTCTACGTGGGCTAGTTTGGACTTTCTCATAGCATGATGGGTGGTTCTAAAAGTGAACATTTCAAGAAAATAAGGTCGAAGTGTGTGGAATTTTTATAACCTAGTCTTGGAAGTTACATCACTTGAGGCAGTCATAAATATCCATCTGGACTTGAAGGGAAAGTACATACACTTTACCTTTTGATGGGGAGTGAAAACTTTCCAGAATAGCATGTGAAACTGAGATATTGTTGTGGCCATCTTTGAAAAATACAATCTGCCACACAAAGCTTCCACCAATCCCATCCGTATGTTCTGCATTCTCTCACTTCTCCCAGATTTTCAAAATTCTGTCTTATCTTATATTTCTAACGCCCCAGCCAATAATTTCATGTGATGATGATGACGATGATGATGATGATGGTGATGATGATTGACATCTATCAGATCTATGTGCTGTGGACTGATCTGAGATTTAAATGTATTAACTTAGTCTTCACAGCAATTATATGAGGCAGGTACTTGTTATCCTCAATTACTGTAAGGAAACTAAGGTACAGAGAGGTTAAGAAACTTCCCCAAAGTCACACAGTTGTTAAAGAGAAGATCTGGAATTTGAACTCAGGGAATCTTTTTCCAGGACCTACACTCTCAACCACATTGTTTCATTTACTCAATAAATACTAATTGAGCATCTACAAAATGAAGGTACTCTCCAAAATTCAGGGGTGAAGAGTGAATAAAGCAGATAAAATCCCTGCTCTTGTGGAGTCTGCATTCTGGTGAGAGGAGACAGGTGAGAAACAAACAAGTAAATATACAATACATCAGATGGTAATAAATGATATGAAACATAAGACAGCATGAAGGCAAAAGGAAGTTCCAAACGTGAGGAAGAAAATTGATTTTAAATATGCTGGTGAAATAATGTCTAATAAGATATTTGATTCGAGACCTGAAGGAAGTGAGGTCTAGGAGAGCCATGTGGCTATTTGAAGGCATGGCATTTCAAGCAGGGGAATAGCAAAAAGGCCCTGGGGCAGAAGCAAGTTTGTCACGCTAAACTGAGAAGCCAGTGTGACTTGGGCAGGACAGGCAGGAGGTGAAGTCATATAGACAAGTGAGGACCAAATCACTGGGGGTCTCAAGGGTCCCCAAGATCTTGAAAGATCTTTGGCTTTTACTCTGAAACCAGAATCCATTGGAAGACTTTGAGCAGAGGAGTGGCATGATTGATTTAAGTTTTTATAGGGATAACTCCGTCTACCAAGTGAAGAATAAATTGTAAGGGAGTAAGAATTAGAGCAGAAAAACCAGTAAGGAGGCCCTTATGATGATCCAGACAAAGATGAAATTAACTTGAACCAGATGGTAGCTGTGGTGGACATGGTGAGATACCTAATTATGGGTTTATTGCATGTATGGATTTCTTCTAGAGATAAATCCAACCATTCCTGCTCATGGATTAGGGGAGTTAATGATGACTTCAAGTTTTTTATTTTGACCTGAGCAAATGGGAAAACTACACTGCCATTAGATGAGACTGGGAGAACCAGCAAAGGGACAAGTTTGGGGCCATGGAAATCAAGAGAATGGTATGGGGCGTGTTAAGTTTAGATGGCTGCTAGTCATCCACATACAAACATTGAGTAGGTAGTTTGATATTTAAACCTAGAATTCAGGAAAAATGTTCAGGCTGGAGTCAGAAACTTGGGATTCATTAGATACTATTCAAAAACCTGAGATTCATACTAAGGAGAGAGCCTACATGGAGAAGAGGCCCAAAGACAAAGATTGCAGTGTGCCAATGTTCAGAGATTAGGTGACAGTCAAAGCCAGCCAAGGGGGCTGAGCAGTGGCTAGTAAGGTAAGAGGAGGACAAATCATGTCCTGGAAACCGGTGGAGAAAATGTTTTCACTGAAACAAATATTGCAGAGAGGCAAAGTATGTGGTGATGTGAGATCAATGAATTTAGCAACATAGAGGTCACTGACAAGAGCTGTTTCAACAGAATGGAGGAGAGGCACTAAGCCATGCTATCTCTGTAGATGGAACCTAGCTTCTTTAAAGAGATTTTATTTCCCCTCAAAGTTCTTCAATCTCAAAAAAATGAAGTCCCCATGCTGTGTAACAGCATTTCATCTAAGAATCAATACTCTGGCCTTTGCCTGGATGTGGAGTCCCATGAACAGTCCATAAAAGGTCCTAGTTGTAACCTTCTTCCCCACAATCCACACCAGGCACCCTGAACCTCTCAACTCCACCTTCAAGCCACTAGTTACATCCTCAACTTCAGTGCCCTAGGGATCCTACACAGATCTAAACTGGATACTGAGCCCAGGGCTCTCTCTTAATTATTTAGAGTCTAAGCTTTGGGGACACCCTCTGAGTCCTCTCTCTTCCTCTGTTGTCATGGCCACCCCCTTCTCTTCTCCTGTCATCTTTCTTTCTTCTCCATCATCTCCTCTATCTAATCAAGTCTTCAGTGAGATACCTCAGTGACATAGTGACCTTCTCTCTAAACTCAGTAAAAATTCCATGTTGGTTATGGTCCAGCCTCCTGTAGCTGGGTCTGGCCTATGTTGATCCATGGAGGAGAAGATAGACTAGCCTACATCTCCCTCCCTAGAAACCCCTCAGGTTGCCAACTGCTGAATTGTATAACGAAATGTGAGCTGAATGGGCAGAAGATGCATGAGCGCAAAGATAAAGCCAGCTCTGGTGATCACTGTCTCAACCCCCC
This sequence comes from Papio anubis, assembly GCF_008728515.1. Taxonomy (NCBI): domain Eukaryota; kingdom Metazoa; phylum Chordata; class Mammalia; order Primates; family Cercopithecidae; genus Papio; species Papio anubis. The sequence goes on from NC_044982.1 coordinate 82,013,657, forward strand.
AGGGCCACAGACAACAGACTTTATCCTGTATCCTCATGACACACACACGCATCCACATGCACATGTGCCTGAGGATTTCCAAGCTGCCTGTTCTCCACATTTACTACCATGAGTGTCTTATTTAATAGGTCCTAGTGACAACACCTTTATTATATCAGAGTGCATGGAGAAAAGCAGGCCCAGCCCTCATCATCTCTGCTGTGCAGAGGGGTATGAGAAGTAGCATTCTGCCAGCACAGAGCTATCCAGTACCTGAGAGGCCCTCTAATTGAGTGTCTGCCATAAGAAAGGAGCTGGAGAAAACTGACCTTCCCTGCAAGTACCTGATCATGTCTCCCTGGGTCCCTTCCCTAGGGCCCAGCCTCCCACTACCCCCATCTCATGTAGTGCTGAGTAGACTGTAGGGAAAGGGCCACAGACACACTAGAGATGGGGAAATACATTCTCCATAGATCAATTTCAGAGGGGCCTGTGCTGGGGCCAGGGGAAAACAGACCCAGGAAAAGCCTCCCAATGGCCATTTTACAGCACAGAGCCAGACAGTGGCAAGAGCCTGCAGCCAGTAGCCCTTCCTCTGAGTGAGTAGGAAATGGAATTTCTGGGCTGGTGAAGCCTCTGGTGGTGCAAGAAGAGCTGCTCATGCTAAACAGTTCCCCTCAGGTCTGGCCTCGCCAAAATCTAATATCATTCTCTATCTATCTCTCCATCTATCTTTCTCTACCCAGCACTGTCAGAGTGTGTAAGAGGGTATTTCTCATTCACTGCCCTGGAAACTAAGAGCAGAGAGTTCTCAAGGGCACTTGTTCTCCACCGCAGGTCCTGGCCAACAATGGAGGGTATGGAGCTGATGCTGGAGGCTGGTCAGGTCTCTCAGTACCTACAAAAGGTCCTACTGGGAACAGATGTCTGGTTAGGGTTCAGACTAGGGATGGAGGCATCTAAAAGTCTTAGTGGAAGGGAGAAAGGAGAAGACAAGGTACAAACCCTGGAGAAGACCTGGCATCTCCACAGACGCCCAGGCTCCGGAATGCTGTTCCTATGGCCCCAGACCCTGAGGTCAGAACAGACTATCTTATAAAAAGGAAGGGAGAGTTCTAGGATCCTTTATCTAATGTGTCTCCAGAATTAGGACTTTGGTTGGTTGGTTGGTTGGTTGGTTGGTTGGTTGGTTGGTTGATTGGTTCTACCATGTAGTAATAGAAATGTATAAAACGGTTATGTGAATAGCATTTAGCACATAACATCTCAGAGCCCAAGAGAAGTCACAAAAATCTACTCAAACAAAATGAAGCAGGGAACATTCACACAGGTGGCATTGGGAAGGGGCAGAGGCACTTGTCACCAGCAAATCCCCCATCCCGCTCTGCCTCTGCCCAAGCTGAGGAAGCAGCCAGGATCCTTCTCTGACTTATCCTGCCCTGCAGGGCTGGCCTGATGTCCCAGAGGTTGACTGAGCTCAGCTCCTTTTGTTGTTTCTGGAAGCAGCTGTGAGGAAAACAGTCCTGTTTCAATGAACAAAGTCCTTGTGATTGCTGCAGACCCAGGAAGAAGTCTTTTCTTCCCAAAGGGAAAGCCAGCTGCACTCACCCCTATGCCCAGATGTGCAGATGAATATTTCTAATGTCTCGTTGTCTAAGATTTGAATGTTTTACCTCCAAAGTGACAGATGGATGCTGAGAGCTGCAAAAAGTTTACCTAAAATAGTTCAGTTGCTAAAGGAGAGGCTGAGGAGGATAAGAGAAGTTGACCCACCCATCCCCAGAACCCAGAAGAACAACAACTTTAAGGAGGTTGGAGGGAAAGTTGGAACACACTCAGACAGAGCCTGCTCTCCATCAGCCTCCCTGGAGATGAGGGGCTGGCTGCTGCAATCAGAGCTCTGCCCCTATGTACTTCCTCTTCACAAGGGGTGTAAAGCTCTGCAGGAGGTTTCCATCTCACCTCCTTGAGGATATTGATGGACAGCCACCCTCCTAAATCTATACACTAAAAGGTACCTAATTTAGTGGAACCCTCCCACTCACCTCTCACCTTCTACACTGCAACCCTCAGCTCACTGGAAGGAAAGACATAGCCAGGAGAGAAAGGAAGGATTGTCAACGCTGTTGAAGAGATGAGGAGTTCCTTAACACCTCAGGGGCTCAGCTGGGTTTCCACAGTGGAGGACAGTGAGTGGGGCTACCCCACCCCTGGTCCAGCAGTAGACACATGACTCAGGCCTGGCCAGGCAGAACACTCCACACTTGGCCACAATAGTTGGTTCGGAGATGGCACAAGACCCATAACAGTCCAAGGATAGTTAGTTCTGACATTCTTTATGGAACTAAGAGAAACAGTTTTTCTGCTGGAAATAGAAGCCAAGAATTCACCCTCACTCTAAAAGGAGAAAATCTTCCTAAGAATGAAGTCAACCATCAAAAAATAAAAGCTGAGAATTGAAAAGATGTGGATTCTTGATGACATTATGTAAGCACCTGGATCTAGCCATGTATGAAGCCAGTTTGCTTTGCAATATTACCCAACGTATTTTCCCTCTCAGTACTTCCTTTTCTCTTTGCTGTGTAAGGGAACAAATCCAGCAAGCCTTAGTTTTGACTCTCAAAAGCAAGTTGTTTTATTACATATCTAATAGCCTGGAAAGGAGGAAATTCAAGAGCAAGGGTTTTGTTCAGAGAAGTCCAAGCATGGAATTTGTTCTATAAATCAGAGGGTAGGAAAGAAACTGGCTATGACGTCAGAGCAGTTGCCCATTACCTAGCTTTCCCCGGGCTTAGAGAAGGAGCTAAAAGATTTGGAGAGAACATAACTAGATTATAAATGCTGCCTGAACCCTCTGAGAAGGAGCCTAGCTAGGGAGGTAAGGAGAGATGCTTGAAAACCTAGAGAGGTAAAAGAGGCATCTGAAAATAACAGGGATTGTACCACAATTCCCAGGAACAACTGAGAGAGTCTGCAAGGATCTCAGAGAAGCCGCCCTAAATTCAACACAGAGCTTGTGTTGGTTTTAAAATGTGTGAACAAGTTATTTGACTCTCTTCCCTTTAAAAGTTTTAGAGCTAAATTTCTCTCCCCTTGGACTCAGTGACTCACATCTAACAAATAGATTGTGATAAAAGTAACTGTATGTTACACTGAGATTAGATTAGTCATTAAAGGTATTGAAGCTTTCTCCTCATTCTCACTCTCTTGAATCACTCACTCCAGGGAAGCCAGCTGCCATGTCATAAGGATACTCAAGCAGCAATGTGAAGAGGTCCACATGGCAAGAAACAATCAGCAAGGAATGAAGCCTCCTGCAACAGTGTGTATGAGCCTTCTTGAAAGAGGATCTTCCAGCCCCAGTCTTCAGATGATTGCAGCCCTAGGTGATATCTCGAGCATAACCTCAGGAGAGACCCTGAGCCACACCCCACAATCACCGAGCTGAACTGCTACCATATTCCTAACCCACAAGACTATATAAGATAATAAACACTATTGTTGTTTCAAACCATTAAGTTTTGAGATAATTTGTTAACAGCAACATATAACTGACTCAGAGCTAGATCACAATAAAGTGATTGAGCAGTAATGACTGTGAAAAATTACCAAGAGATGAGCCTGAGGGGACACTCAGCAAGGCCCATGCATTCCATTCTGTTGGCCAGGGGCAAGCCAAGTGTTTCTTCATCCTCCAGCAGATGCTGTGGAACCTGATATCAAGGCAAGAGCCATGGGTATCAGAAGCAGTGACCAAAATACTGCCCAGAGGTCTGGCCTAACCAGCTGCACCTTAGCCGACCTCAGCAGGCAAGATCCAAAGGCCAAAGGAGATGAGACCCTTCCAAGCAGGCACTGAGGACTAGATAATAGTGCCTGCCAAAGGGCCTGCTACACCCGGATGTCTAGCTAGGAGAAGGAAAGGAGAAAAGGGACAAGGCACGCTGAAAGACTAAGAATTTACCCAAAGAAAATTGAGTATATGAGCAGTTTTAAACTAGAAACTTTGTTGGGTGAGTTTAAGTTTATACCACTTCCAAGGAGAAATGTTTATGAGCAAGTTCTATTCAATTACAGAAAATAGTTATCTTTCTATACATCTGAAATATGACAGCACATCTTAAATCCACTACACATTTTTGCATATTGTGAAATATTTCAGATATACAAAAGATAAAATGAATACAGCCTAAGAAATGAGAAGTTAAATTTCCCTGGGTACTCCTCCCTGATCACAGTACTATTATCATCGTCATTCCCTTGCATTTCTTTTTACTTTAACTACAAATATATTTAGCCCCTCAATTTAAAAAAAGTATTATTTTGCATACTTTTAATCTCTAGGTAAATAGCATTACATTGTAGGTACTTTTCTGCAACTTCTTTTTTGTTTAACATTATAGTTGTGAGATTCACTTCTCTTGAAATTTGTAATTCCAGTTACATCTAGTTAATTTAATTTCTTACTCCATTTAAATTTATTATGGTTACTGATTATTTCTATTATCTTATTTTGGCCTTTCTAGTTTTTCCTAAGCATCCTCTTTTTATCTTTTCCTGATAACTTTTAAATTGATTAGATTATCTTATTCAATTGTTTCCCTCTACTGATTTAGAAGTGCATACTTTACTTCTAATACGCAAGATTTAGCCTTTTTAAATTTACGTTTAACAAAGTTTAACATTATTCAGTATTGCTATATTTTTCATAACAATTCAACACCAGTCAAATATTTCTCTTACTACCTATTACTTGTGACTAATATATTTAATTTTTACCCACAAATTAAACATTATTGTTGTTGCTTAACATAGTAAATACTTATATTTATCAACTTTATCAATTCCATCGATCACTATTTTCCTGTATCTTACATTTTCCTTTTGAGATCATTTTCTTTTTTCCTGACAAAGTATATTAAGTCTGATGATGGCAAATGCTCTCAGTTTTTGCTTGTCTAAAAAGTATCCTTGTTTTACCTTCATGTTGGGAACAGCCTTCCAAATCTGGTCATAAACTGTTCGTGAGGGCCATGACACCCACGCTGCAGGTTGTGGGTTTACCGGAATGAGGGCAAGGAACCCCTGGCCCACCCAGGGCAGAAAACCTCTTAAAGGCATTCCTAAACCACAAAAAACAGCATGAGTGATCTGTGCCTCAAGGACATGTTCCTGCTACATAACTAGCCAGATAACTAGCCAGAGCCCATCCCTTTGTTTCGGCCCATCCCTTTGTTTCCCATAAGGAATACTTTTAGTAAATCTATAATCTATAGAAACAATGCTTATCACTGGCTTGCTGTCAATAAATATGAGGGTAAATATCTGTTCAGGGCTCTCAGCTCTGAAGGCTGTGAGACCCCTGATTTCCCACTATTTCTGTGTGTCTTTAATTCCTCTAGCGCCCCCTGGGTTAGGGTCTCCACGACCCAGCTGGTCTCAACACCTTCATTCTTGAATAATTTGTTGATAAGCAGTTCTAGGTTGGTAATTATTTTCTGTTCACGCTTGAGATATTATTCCACTAGATTGTGTTGTTGCAGCTGAGGTGTCAGGTGTCTTTCTAATTGTCATTTCTTAGGTCGGGCACAGTAGCTCATGCCTGTAATCTCAGCACTTTGGAAGGCCGAGGTGGGTGGGCCAATTGAGGTCAGGAGTTGGAGACCATACTGGCCAACATGGCAAAACCCATCTCTACTAAAAATATAAAAATTAGCTGGCTGTGGTGGCACACGCCCATAATCCCAGGTACTCAGGAAGCTGAGGCAGGAGAATCGCTTGAATCCAGGAGGTGGAGGTTGCAGTGAGCTGAGATCCTGCCACTGCACTCCACCCTGAGCAACAGAGAGACTCCATCTCAAAAAAAAAAAAAAAAGGGCATTTCTTTATAGATAATCTGTCTTCTTTCTGACTACTTTTAATAGCTCTCTTTTTCTAGTTTTACTATGATGAAAGTAGGTATAGTTTTGTTTTTATTTATCCTACTTGAAACTCATTTTGTTTACTGAATCTGAGGATTCATATATTTCTTTAATTCTAGAAAACAATCAGCTATTGTTTCATCAAATATTTTCTCTGTCCTCTTCTCTGACTCCTCTCTTCTGGGACACCAGAATCTACAAAGAACTAAAACAAATTTACAAGAAAAAAAACAACCCCATCAAAAAGTGGGCGAAGGATATAAACAGATGCTTCTCAAAAGAAGACATTTATGCAGCCAACAGACACATGAAAAAATGCTCATCACTGGCCATCAGAGAAATGCAAATCAAAACCACAATGAGATACCATCTCACACCAGTTAGAATGGCAATCATTAAAAAGTCAGGAAACAACAGGTGCTGGAGAGGATGTGGAGAAATAGGAACACTTTTACACTGTTAGTGGGAGTGTAAACTAGTTAAATCATTGTAGAAGACGGTGTGGTGATTTCTCAAGGATCTAGAACCAGAAATACCATTTGACCCAGTGATCCCATTACTGGGTATATACCCAAAGGATTATAAATCATGTTACTATAAAGACACATGCACACGTATGTTTATTGCAGCACTATTCACAATAGCAAAAACTTGGAACCAACCCAAATGTCCATCAACAATAGACTGGATTAAGAAAATGTGGCATGGCCGGCGCGGTGGCTCCTGCCTGTAATCCCAGCACTTTGGGAAGCTGAGACGGGCAGATCATGAGGTCAGGAGATCAAGACCATCCTGGCTAACACGGTGAAATGCTGTCTCTACTAAAAATACAATAACCCCTTTAGCCAGGCATGGTGGTGGGTGCCTGTAGTCCCAGCTACACGGGAGGCTGAGGCAGGAGAATGGCATGAGCCCAGGGGACAGAGCTTGCAGTGAGCCGAGATCGCGCCACTGCACTCCAGCCTGGGCGACAGTGTGAGACTCCGTCCCCAAAAAAAAAGAAAGAAAATGTGGCACATATACACCATGGAATACTATGCAGCCATAAAAAAGGATGAGTTCATGTCCTTTGTAGGGACATGGATGAAGCTGGAAACCATCATTCTGAGCAAACTACCACAAGGACAGAAAACCAAACACCACATGTTCTCACTCATAGGTGGGAATTGAACAATGAGAACACTTGGACACAGGGTGGGGAACATCACACACCAGGGCCTGTCGTGGAGTGGGGGGAGGGGGGAGGGATAGCATTAGAAGGAATACCTAATGTAAATGACGAGTTAATGGGTGCAGCACACCAACATGGCACATGTACACATATGTAACAAACCTGCACGTTGTGGTCATGTACCCCAGAACTTAAAGTATAATAAAAAAATTTGAATCGTCACATTTTAATTTTTCAAAGTTCAGGTTGGTTCTTTATCAATTCTGCTGGTATTTTTTGATAGCATCTTGTCCCTTTCTCATGTTTTTAATTTCTTTTCTTTCTTAAACATTTGAAACTTAGTAATTTATATTCTATATCTCTAAATTCTAACATTTTAAATCCTTGATTGTCTAATTCTGCTGTTTGTTGTTGTTGTTGTTGTTTTGACACTTCTTCAGAGTGCTTTGTTTGTTTGTGTGTTTTGTAATTTTGGATTGTATGTTTCTGTTTGACAGGACTTTATCTATTGAAATCCTGTGAAACCAAACCAAGTGAAGATTTATGTCTTCTATCGGTGACATTTAATTTAAATTATTGGGTTAGAGCCTCCTAGGCCAAGTAGGTAACAATTAATTCAAATCACAAATATGATGGAGGACAGGAAAACAGATAAAACTTCTCAGAGAATAGTAATTTTTTTTTACAACCAATCCTAGACAAGAGCAAAGCCTAGAGAAACAAGTTTCCAAGCCATGTTCTTTGATACCAGGTGGACTTTTAAAGTTTACTTTTTCTCTGAGAACACAGTCCAAGGGCTTTATGCAGGGGTCTCAGTTCCAAATTTGCTTCAATCTCAGGCATTGTTTCCTGCCACCCAAGCCTCTTGGTTACTGAAATTAAAAGCCACAAAACACCTGTTAAAGACAATTATTCAGTGACATTTCATAAAGTGAGGTAAGGAAGATTTTCCATCACAATAAGTATAGGTACCACTACAATGTGGTCTTGCAGTGGGAGAGATTGGGCTCAACTCTGTAGATGAACAATAAATAAGAGAAAAATATCAAGGGTAAGAGGGATTCTGGCTAACACAAACTAATGGGATTCATGTGAAGATAGGCCAAGGTGATCAGACATTACCCAGGGGATGGTGAAGGATGAGGGGCCTGATCAGAGATTGAGAATGATCAGATATCAAAGGTGAGGGGGTTCTTGCTAAACTGACTTAGCAAGGCTCTTTGCGAAAACTGGATTTTACAAAGAGGTGTACAAATAAGCCTAGAAGGTTCAGAAGCCTGACTAAAGTTTGGCCAAGCAAATTATCTTTATCATAACCTCAGTCCCAAGACACATTTCATTTTTTGGCCTCTGGGATTTTTTTATTTTTCTAGCTAACTTGGCAACACATTTAAACAGAGGTATGTTTAATTTTATCCAGCATATCCAGGAATTTTAAACTAGGAGTTTTTTAAACTATACATGCCACTATAATGTTCCCCTCATATGGTTTTCAAAGGTCACTCAACTTGCAATGTGTGAAATAGTTTGGAGAGGAGAAACATGCAAAAGCAGGAAGACCTACTAGGAGACTATTGCAGATATTTACACAAGACAGAATAACTCATAAGAGGATTGTGATGGCAGAGACAGAGGGAATATGAGGAAATTTCAAAATGTTTGTGGAAAAAATGAATTAAAAGATAAAAAATATAAAATATAAACTTTATTTCTCAACATAAATTCCACCAAGTTCAAGACACTTTTGTAAGAAATGACACCAGCCATTTAGTACACCCTAAAGAACTGAGAGTCCTGGAGACTTAACCATGTCAAAACAGTCCTTTTTACATTATTAACTGAAGAAAACTGTGTGCCCTTGACAGATGCTTTTAAGATTAGGAAACAAAAAGAAGTCAGAAGGGGCCAAATCAGGTGGATGCCTAATGATTTCCCATTGAAACACTAACAAAATTGTTCTTGTTTGATGAGAGACATGAGCAGAAGCATTGTCACAGTGGAGAAGAACTGTCTGGTGAAGCTTTCTCAGGTGTTTTTCTGCTAAAGCTTTGGCTAACTTTCTCAAAACACTCTCAATAGGCAAATTAATGTTATCATTCTTTGGTCCTCCACAAAGTCAACAAGAAAAATACCTTGAGTATCCCAAAAAAACTGTTGCCACTACCTTTGCTCTTGACTGGTCTGCTTTGCTTTGACTTCCTCCTCTTGATAGCCATTGCTTTGCTTGTGCTTTTTCTTCAGGATCATACTGGTGAAGCCATGTTTCATCTCCTGTTACAATTCTTTGATGAAATGCTTCAGGATTGTATTAGTCTGTTTTCACACTGCTATAAAGAACTGCTGGGGACTGAGTAATTTATAAACAAAATAGGTTTAATTGAGTCACGGTTCTGCATGTCTCAGGAGGCCTCAGGAAACTTAAAATCATGTTGGAAGGCAAAGGGTGGAAGCCCTTCTTCACATGGTGGTAGGAAAGAGTGAGTGAAAAGCCCAGAGGAGACTGCTGTTTATAAAACCATCAGATCACATGGGAACACCCTCACTATCATGAAGACAGCATGGGGGAAACTGCCCCGATGATCCAATCACCTCCCACCAGGTCCTTCCCTCAATAGCTGGGGATTACAATTAAAGATGAGATTTGGGTGAGATCACAAAGTCATATCAAGGATCTTGACCCCACTTGTTTAAACTTTCCACTGAAAGCTCTGCTCTTATCTGTAGCAGATCTGAGTACAACAGTTTTGTCACCCATCAAGTGGAAAGTTTGCTCCACTGTAATTTTTCAGTCAGAATTGTGTAAACTGAACCAATTGAGATGTTTCTTGTGTTGGCTATTGTTTCTGCTGTTCTCTTCAATTAGGGCACAAACAAGATGAATTTTTTTCCTCACAAAGTGATGTGGATACTCTGCCACTATCTATATCTTCAACATCATCTCCTCCCCATTTTGTTGAGATGGGGTCTCACTCTGTTGCCCAGGCTGGACCACAGTGGCTCAATCATAGCTCACTGCAACCTTGAACTACTGGGCTTAAGCAATCCTCCTGCCTCAGCCTCCCAAGACACTGGGACTACAGGTGTGCACCACCACACCTGGCTAATTTTTAAATTTTTAGTACAGATGAGGTCTTGCCATGTTACCCAGGCTGGTCTCAAACTCCTGGACTTGAGAGAGCCTCGTGCATAATCCTCCCAAAGTACTGGGATTACAGGCATGAGCCACCATGCTTGGACATCTCCTCGTTTCTTAAAATGAGTTATGCATTTGTAGACTGCTGATTTATTTGGGGCATTGTCCTCATAAATTTTTCATAAAGCATCAATTTCATCGTTCTTCACCACAAATTCCGTGTTTGTTCTTGCTTCAATTTTCACAGAATTCAGATTGCTTTAATAGGGGCTCTTTTCAAACTGTCTTAGCCTTCTTAGTGCCTCAGATCCTGTTCAGACATGTTATATAACAAGTCAATACAAGTTTATTTTGGTGTAAAAAAATTTGGAAACCTATGTAGTTTTTAGCATAATACACATTTTCCATGAACTTTTCAAAGACTCCTCTTAGATAAACCTGGGAGAGATTCAGTATTTAAAATCAATAGGGTTTCGGATGTCCAAGAAGAGATGTGTAGTGAAAAGTTTTTACAGGGGTTAGGAGCTCAGATGAGAGATCCGAGTTGCATAGGAGATTTGGGATGTCTTCTGTTAAAGCCTGGTAACTGAATTCAAGGCATAGATCCCTGGCGTAAAGTGCAGAGTAGGAAAAGAAGGTCCTAGGACCCAGCTCTGAGGAATACCAATATTTTAAGAACTTAGCAGAGGTGGAGCAAGCATCAGAGACTGAAAAAAGGTAGGAGAAAGACCCGGAAGAGAATGTCTTTCACTGAGGCCAAACATTTTCAAAGAGAGGAAGGAATCAGCAGTTGCCCAATGATACAGACAGGTCAAGAAAACTAACTGAAAACTAGGGATTAGATTTGTTGACACATGGGAAACATGTTCTTGGAGAGTGAGGAAATGAATGATAAAGGCACAAACCCTATAGGAGTGAAGAAAGAAGTAGAAAATGGCAAACACACTTTTGGGAAGTTTGGCTATGAAGGCAAAAAAAAAAGAATATTAGCTAGAGGAAAAACAGGTCTGGAGAAGGGTTATTTTAATATGAGGGGACCTTTGGAATGTTTAAATACGGATAGAAAGGAGCCAGCGGGAAGAGAGAGCAGAAAAAACTGGCCGAGTGGAAAGAAATCCAGACTACCGATGAAAGGGTTCTCTTGCATTACTGACCCGCCAACTTAATAGATATCCAGAATTCTGAGGTCTGGGTAGCTTCGGGTTTTAAGTGAAGGGTTTTGTTGGTTGAGTTTGGTTTGGCTGGTTTTCTACACTAAAACCTTCCCTCCTCCGCCTTTTCTGGGTCCATCGGTCTAATCCCTCCCACCTCGCTTGCTAGAGAAACACACAGCCTATATTTACAAGCTTTTCCGGGTCGCCGAAAAGGGCCACGCACAGGATTGCGACCTCGATTGGAACCCGCTTCCCGAAAGGGACATGCGCAGAGAGGTCCTGGTCGCGTCTGAAGTGAGGTAAACTCTAAACCTTACGCAGGCGCGTTAGGTCCTAGTCGCTATGCGTGTGCTTGTGGGTGAGGGACTGCAGAAAGGGAGCGTGCCGGGCGGGCTTAGTCGGAGATTGAGGGCTGGGAATCCGCTTCCGGGAGGGCACTGTCTAGTGCACTGGTAACCTGGCCTTGGCCGCCTAGCCCGAGAAGCCGAATCTCCCTAATCCCTGTGACCTGTGTCACCTCTGCATCGCGGGGAGGGGGAGAAGTGGGGAGCAGTCTGGTGTCAGATGGGCTGGCGCCAGAAGAGGGGGGCCACAGCGGGGACGAAAGGCGTCCCCACCCCGGCTCCCCGGGAATATAAGCAATTTGTATTTTCCGATCAGGTGGCGGGACTGGCTTCATTGGGACAGCCCTAAGCCAGCTGCTGAATGCCAGAGGCCACGAAGTGACCTTGATCTCCCGACAGCCCGGGCCCGGCCGGATCACGTGGGTAAGTCCATCCTCTGGAAGCGGGTGGGAGGGCAGAGTTGGGCGGTGCAGGGCGGGGCAGGGGCACTGTGTGCTTTCTCCAACAGGATGAGCTGGCTGCATCTGGGCTGCCGAGCTGCGATGCCGCCGTCAACCTGGCCGGAGAGAACATCCTCAACCCTCTCCGAAGGTCAGCCTGGGCCCTAAAGCTGATACCCACTAGAGCACAGGGAGGAGAGTGTACCACTGATGAGAACCTGTGAGCTAAGGGTAATGGAGCTCCCAGATTCTGAACTAAACCGATATCCCAGACTACTCATTCTGCTCCACTTCTCCACCCAGTCAGCCAATTGGCTTAAGTCCTCAGGTATAACTCAGGATGCCCAGAAAATGTATGCCCTTTCCCTCTACAGGAGACGTTGACTGTTTCTGTTAAGCCAAAATTCAGGGCTTTACTAGAAATGGGTATGAAATAGTTCCCAGGAAAAGATAGAGAGAGGGATATGTGCACCTATGTATTTAGTGGCTTTTTATTTCCCATGTTTCTCCTGCAGATGGAATGAAACCTTCCAAAAAGAGGTTCTCCGCAGCCGCCTAGAGACCACCCAATTGCTGGCTAAAGCCATCACCAAAGCCCCACAACTCCCCAAGGCCTGGGTCTTAGTCACAGGTGTAGGTATGCCCCCTAAATCACCAGCCCCTCATATTAGCCATGGGAAGGGGGTAACTCAGACCTCTGTAGCTGTGCACACACCCAAGCACTGGTTTTTTCCAGGCAAAATGACTTCCTAGGCCCTTGATCCATGCATGTTTCTCCTAACCTTTGTGTACTTTCACTAAGAAACTGAGACCCTGAAAAAGAGTGAGGAGTGGCATCACTCTTAGTGCCAGGGAAAAGTCCACCTATTCCAAAGTCCCTTACTTCTCACACCATAGTTCTTTAGGAACAGAGTTCCTGGTCACCTCTGGGACCAAGTAATTGCAAACAATTATAATGCACACACCAGCCACTATTTGAAGTGTTTTATGCTTACTATCATTTATTCCTTACAACAACCCTATGAGGTAGGTACTATTATTCCCATTTTAAAGATGTGAAAATTCTATACAGAGAGGTTAAGTAACTTGCATCAAGTCACAGAGTTAAAAATGAGGGAGCTGATTAAAACTCAGGCAGCCTGGTACCCAAGTTCCTGTTCTTAACCACTACACTCTAGCAGCCTCTAAGTTTAGCCCTGCAACCAGAGTTCCTCCAGGGAAGGAACACTTCAGGTCCTGGAAAAGTTCAAGGGGAAAATATCCAAATGGCTCTGTCTCCAAATGGGGAGATCCTAAGGGCCAAAGAAGGTGAGGCCAAGGGAAGCCTCCACTACAGAGAGCCAGGCAGGACCAAGGACACCCAGGGCAAATGAGTGTATTCCACCGGCAGCTTACTACCAGCCCAGTCTGACTGCGGAGTATGATGAAGACAGCCCAGGAGGGGACTTTGACTTTTTCTCCAACCTCGTAACCAAATGGGAAGCTGCAGCCAGGCTTCCTGGAGATTCTACACGCCAGGTGGTGGTGCGCTCGGGTGAGAAACAGGGGCCTGGGTATCAGACAGGGTTGGAATGTCTTCTCTGGGCTGGGGAAGTGATGGGATTAGGAGAGCTGATGGGATTAGGGGAGCTGAGATTACAGAGTGAGAGGATGCTACCACTTCTAGCCATCCTGCAGATGAGAAGGTATGAAGTCTTAGAGAGCCATACTGCTCACTTCTGTTACAGAGCCAAGTCAGCATGGGGAGAGTGAGGAAGGGGAAACAGAAACCAGGAGGAGCAGTGGGGCTGCTTCAAGGCTGAGAGGACCTCTGTACCTTCTCTCTTGCCTGCTGTAGGGGTTGTACTGGGCCGTGGGGGTGGTGCCATCAGCCACATGCTGCTGCCCTTTCGGCTGGGCCTGGGGGGCCCCATCGGCTCAGGCCACCAATTCTTCCCCTGGATACACATCGGGGACCTGGCAGGAATCCTGACCCATGCTCTTGAAGCAAACCACGTGCACGGGGTCCTGAATGGAGTGGCTCCATCCTCCGCCACTAATGCTGAGTTTGCCCAGGCCTTGGGTGCTGCCCTGGGCCACCAAGCCTTCATCCCTGTCCCCAGCACTATAGTGCAAGCTGTCTTTGGGCGAGAGCGTGCCATCATGCTGCTGGAGGGCCAGAAGGTGATCCCACGGCGAACACTGGCTACTGGCTACCAGTACTCCTTCCCAGAGCTAGGGGCTGCCTTAAAGGAAATTGTAGCCTAAGTAGGTCATGGCAAGGGCCTGAGGCCTGTCCCTCATAGGCTTCCAGGTTAGGCACTGTGAATAGGCTCAGCTCCTCTAGAGAGCTGAAGCCATCTGGTTCTTAGATTTCTCCCCCAGTCCTCTTTCCCATTGTTCTGTTGCTCCACCTTATTGTCTCAAGGCTGTAATCTCATCAGGTTGGGACATCTAATCTTTTCAACTCCTTGCAAGATTTCCCAGTTGGGTTTCTCCACATGTCCTGCAGCTGCCCCACTTCTCCTTTATGCTGTGTAGAGAATGCTCTGCAGTTTAGGCAATAAAGATAAATTATCTTACCAACCTTGGCTCATCTCTCTGGCCTAGATTCGCCTACGATTTACTTCAAGGAATGTCACCCTAGATGATTCTTCCCCCAAGACGGGGTTTTGAAAGTTATAATGGGCAGTCTCTCTCATCACCCTCTCCCTTCTTGGTCCTTCAGTTGCCAAAAGAGCTTGTCACAAGTTTGGGACATCTGGTTATGATAAAGGTAGGCACTAGAAGACAGAATGATGATCTATTTCCAGTGGGCCCTGTAGTCACCCTGGATGCTGTCAGAGTGCCATTAGAATGCCAGTAGAGGAAGAGGTGAGGCCCAGGTGTAGGATAGACTTCAGTCTGTGTCACCAAATGGCAAGTGCATTACTAACCACACAGTGGTCCCAGTTTATCAGGCTGCAGCAGAACAAAGCCAACATCCCTGTCTATAAGAAGCTTAGGACTTGCCTCTCATCTGACTGGGGCCACTCAAGTCAACCAGCGCCGTTAGCACAAAAGGGCAGAAGATACTTTTGGTCTACTGTACACTCACCATCACTGAAAGTGAAAAGGGCAAGATACCAATCAAGAACTATAAACAACCCTATCCGGAAAAAAAAAAACCTCCCAAGTTTTCATCTAAGACCCTTTTTACCTACCTAAAGCTGTGACATCTGCCATAACTTGATCAGACACAGTTACCCCAGCCACCGGTTCAGGCCATATTAACCAGTCTCTTCTTCTCAGGGACCTCTGGGTTATCTCCGAATCACTGTCACCTCCTTGACCAGCCTGTCTCCAACACACCTGCCCCCAGCCTGGGTCAGTATGGTACAGTGGTGTAAATCACCAAAAAGGGAGGGGTGAGGACACAAGGACCCAAGGACCCTCCCCATCATCATTACATTCTCCATGCAGTATTCAACTCCCTGTGCCATTCAGAGGGAGGCAAAAGTCACGGCCTGGAAAAGATCTTATCCAGAGACTCACCACAGGGCCCACATAGAACAGAATCCAGGGGCACCTGTCCTACTTCTTTATCTGGTCTTGGATTCCAGGAAGTTGACTGGCTCTGTATTGTTCCTGGGGGTATGACCAGCCTCAAAGGTAGACGTAACAGAAAAGCATACTTTAGGCTGCACTAAAGGAAGGAGTACTGATTAATACCGTCTACACAGGGAATGTGCTACCTTGGAGATAGTAAATTCTCTGGCACAGGAGGACTTCAAGCAGACTGAGGGCAATGACCTGTAGGAATCAGGGTGGAGAGAGCATGTTAGTGACAGCAGAGTTGGTCTGGTGGCCAGTCAAGTGCCTTCCAACTCTGGTTATTTCATTTTCCAGATAATTGGTTCATCTAGAACCAACTGGTTCAACTTCCGTTAAGTCTTCCCATCCCCATACACACATATATAAAGCAGAAGTGTGCCTCACTTTATGCAACATATATCTTCCATAGAGAAAATGTTAGGGTTGGATCACATTAATATTGTCATTGCAGAGCATGGCTTCATCGATTTGGTGAAAAATCGATGTGTTCATCTCAACACCAGCAAGTGCATCTAACCAGGGATTTGCCAACAAATTTGTTAGTCTGTAAACAAACACTTGAATACAACAGGAGAGCTGCCATTTATAGGAACCCTGAGAGTATTCTGATAATGCAGTCATCCCTAATTTACCTATTGTATAAATGTGGATTTTGGAGGTTGCTCAAAAGGGATGCAGCCATTATAGGGCATGTTATAGTGAGAATGCAGTGTTAAAATCTAGGGTGTGGACCCTGAAGACAAAGGACCCACATCTCTCTGAAAGTGAGGTTTTGGTTAGAGAGCCTGTGCAGCCACAGGCAGACACACCTGAGACTTGGTCCAAGCACCTTTTCTCCAAGAAGGTTTCCTCTATGTTCTCATTTCTCCTCCCAACAGGTATTTTTACCACTGATTTGTAGGCGGAAGTAAAGCCCAAGCAACTCAATCACAAACAGGCATAGCTGAGACCAGAAGCCAAGTCTCCCTCTGCCTTCTTCACTAGCTCACTCCATCCTATCGTGGCCCCATCCACATAACGCTGTGGCCCTTCCAGGGCCCAGCGTCTCCTTCCACACTCCCAGGAGCTCAGCCAGGGAGTATCCTGTCCTCTGGCCATCCACAGCAGCAGCCAGAGAGAGGAACAGCTTAACTTCCTGTCAGTTCCCGCCCACCCTGCCCTCCACCCCAGCTCAGCTTGGAGGTGGAGCCAACAGTCTCAGTGTCCAGAACTAATCCTCTCCAGCAGCCCCTACTCCCTACAGAAACCCTGTGCTAAGGCAAAGTTGAGAAGTTAAGGCTGAGCAGAACCTCTTGAGAGCTGGCTGAGGTCCTCACTCGGTAAGATCAGGTCACTTTATGGACCTGTCCCAAAGTGGCTTCCCTGATCCAAAGCATCAACTCAGGGTGCCTCTGGATCAGAGTGTGAGCAGCAGAGGGACTCTCACAGAAAGGGCTGAGCTGGAGGCGGCTGGAGCTGATGGGGCGGCAACCACTCAAGCAGGTGAGGCTCAAAAGTTAAGACTGAGCAGGGCCTCAGACAGTTGGTTAATGTCCCGGCAGTATGGCTCCCGCTGCAGGATGAAGTCCACCTTGTGATCCTGACCCCAAAACACCTCCAGCAGCTGCCGCCGGAGCCGCTCTGTTTCCCGGGTCTTCCGAATGCCACCACTACCTTTTTCCTCTTCTCTCCCGTGCTGCTGTTTACCATGTTCTGCAAAGCCCCTGGAAGGATGCTGAGCCTTAGAAGACCCTTGTGTCCTAGGAAGAAACAGACGAAAAAGAGCTGATGAGCATCCTGGGGGGAAATTAGATCTTAGTGGGCTACCCCTCTCTTAATTGTCCTGCCTATTCTTGGCTTTGGGGGAGAAACCCGGAAGTTCCTGAAGCTGACCACTGAGTGGCAGTATCAACCCACTTCTGAAGGGGAGCTGGGCCGTTCTTTTGGAACCAGGGTGAACTCTGCCACTATTATGATGTAGTTCTAGTCCTAAATGAATCACTTATGTAATGGTCAGTAGAAGGCATGCTGAATACAACTGGATCTCAGTATAAGCAACCGTTTTCCAAATAACTCCATCAAACATACTGATTAAGAGAAACAGGAAGCAGGTGTTTCCCTACCAGCAAGGAGGTTCTATGTCAGGATCCCCTGGGAAGCTTATAAAGGCCAAGGCAACTCAAACCACTGCAAAATTAAGATCACACTTAATTTTGCCCAAACTGATATCACACTTCCACCCAAGTCTCTGGGCCTGCTAAGAGAGGGCCAGGGGTGGGGGCTGCCTGCAAGTAGTCTAGGGGAAGGATTACCTGGCTGGCTTCTTCAGAAATTCATCCAGGGTGGGGCCGTTTCGTCCCAGTGGGTCATCAGGTACCATGAAGAGGTTTCCCACAAAGGTAAAGGGCAGCAGGCTGGATGGCGAAAGATATGTGGTCACAGAGGGGGCCCTGGCCCACTTCCCAGACGACTGAGACCAGTATCACCAGAAGCTGCTGGCTCCATCCTTCAAGAAAACTTCACCTGCTTCCCAGAGTTTTCACCCCATGGCCAGAGCAGAGCTGGCTTTAGAAAAACATCTGCATCTGTGCCCAATTCTCAGCAGGAGGGCTCCCTCACCGTTCTCTGATGATTGCCATCCACTTCTCAGACTCCTCCGCCAGGTCCCGGAACTGGTCATTGGAGACAATTATCCCATCTGTCTCTTCAGCCAGCTTCACCATGAACCTGTCTCCAAAACCACAGCAACCAAGGGAGGGTTGAAAAATTACCTACTGGGTACAATGTTCACTATTTGGATCATGGTTACATTAGCCTAGACTTCACCACTATGCATTATATCCATGTAGCAAAACTGTACTGGTATCCCCCAAATCTATAAAAATAAAAGGAAAAACCACAGCAACCATTTGAGACTCTCCAAGGCCCCAACCCCAGAAGTTTTACTGACTCCCATGAGTCACTTCTGATGATGGAGATCTGGCCCCCTACCTCACTTGACCCAGCTACAGGCAACTGACTAGATATAAGTGCCATGGGCTAGAGAGGAAACAAAGATGAATCCAAGGTGGTCTCCCAGTAGTATCCTATCTGCTCACCATAGTCCTTTACCCAACACTTTGTGCCACATTAGTGAACAGTAAGATCTAGCTCTGACTGTCTTCCACCCTGCCCAACCAATCCCTCGCAAATCCAACATGCCCTTCCTTTGAAAAGCCTTTGTGCTCTGCTCCCTTCCTTCCCAGGACCACCATTAGCACCCTAGTAATTCAAATACTGCAACTGAGATCATGCATCACTTCCCAACAAGGGGGTCCCCACCTCTGACCACTCACCCACCCTCAAGTCTCCCCTGCCCTGCCACAAGAAAGCATGCTTATCCCCTACACAAAACTCTTCCACACTTGCCCTTTATTTACCAAATAAAGTCTACACGCCCAGGCCTGGCAGCTAAGGCCTTCTACAGGCCAGCTCAAATCACCCTTACAGCCTTCTCTCTCCCAATATTCCCTAATCCACTCCCAACTCCAGCTAAAATCAATAATCAGATTACACTCTGCTCTCCACATATGTCTTATGCTGACTTCCATATTTCTCCAACTATTTCCTCTATCTGGAAGGCACTTCCCAAGACTTGCTAAGGAAAAGAATCACCAAGTGAACTTTTAAAAAAAATGCCTGGGCTCCACTTCAGTAACTCTGATTCCACAAGACAGGATAGGACTCATGAGGTGGTGGGTGGTGGTCTTTTTAACAGATTTAGAAACCAAGAGATCCCAACCATCCCAGTCTTCTCAACACAAAAACTCACAAATCTCTCCTTTCCCACAAAACCCCAGCCAGAAGGGCGCATTCCTGTAGTGTTTGGTTTATGGTTTCTTTCAGCTCTCTAGTCAAGAATCAGATCTTGTTCCCAGTGTTCCCACCTCCTCCTGCAGGCCATGCACCTAGTACTAAGTGAGCAGTCAGTATTTGAAAGATAGTGTGGTATAGGGGGAACTTGGAGTCAGGATTAGATGTGACAGATATCAGGCTCTGAGCTTCTGTCTGGGAAACAAATTCAGAGAATGACATACAAATGTCTATGGTACACTTGGCCGGACTTGGTGGCTCACGCCTGTAATCCCAGCACTTTGGGAGGCTGACGTGGGCGGATCATGAGGTCAGGAAATCAAGACCACCCTGGCCAACATGGTGAAACCCCATCTCTACTAAAATGCTAAAAATTAGCCAGGCATAGTGGCATGCACCTGAAGTCCCAGCTACTCGGGAGGCTGAGGTAGGGGAATCACTTGAACCCAGAAGGCGGAGGTTGCAGTGAGCCGAGATCATGCCACTGCACTCCAGTATGCGGACAGAGCAAGGCTCTGTCTCAAAAAAACAAAAACAAAAAGTATATGGTACACTTATGGTATGCAAACGGTATTTTCCAGTTAAGCATATTTTACTATGATCGCATTACACAGTATGTTGTTCAGCAACATTCATTCAGTATGCCTATGCTGTGCACCACTGTGTTTATTCACTGTTATTGGGCAAATTCCCAATTTATATTATGTTATCTGCCAACCAGGTCCCACACAACTGGGCAGACACATGCCTTTAACATTCATTAAAACGAACTCAATCTTCAGTTTCAATTCTGTTTCAATGCAGGTGTGGAAAGAAGGTTCCATATCTTGGGTAATCTGTGAAATCTAGACATAAATAGAATAACATTGGGAGAAAGTAAACTGCTTTTTTGTAGAATACCATTTACTTGTTAAGGAATAGAAGGTAAGTGTTTGAAAAGACAAAGTATATATCACTATGGTTTGGAAACTATTTTTAAAAACTGAATAATGCCCTAGAGAATAAAGAACTTGTAAAATTTTTAACTTGGCTCTCTAAAATCTGCTCATTTCTCACACCACCTATGCAGACTATGGTAGAAATGTGCCTTGTATTTTCATTAAAACCATCTGGCAGCTTTGAGGTCTAATTTCCCTTTGCTAAGACAGGTAACCATTCTGATGCTCTGTCTCCACAACTGTAGATTGGAGATATACCCACTGCTACACTTGAGTAGGTCTGTGCAAAGTTACGAAGGAACGTCACTGTACTCTTGCCCAGCACCTTGAGCAAGGCAAGCACATACCTCATCTTTTTCGTATATTCACAAGGAGGGTAAATGAATGGAGGAGGACCCTGAGACAAAGAGGTTAATTCACTAAGAAAAGTTGCACAGTCGCCGGGCGCGGTGGCTCAAGCCTGTAATCCCAGCACTTTGGGAGGCCGAGACGGGCGGATCACGAGGTCAGGAGATCGAGACCATCCTGGCTAACACAGTGAAACCTCGTCTCTACTAAAAAATACAAAAACTTAGCCGGGCGAGGTCGCAGGCGCCTGTAGTCCCAGCTACTCGGGAGGCTGAGGCAGGAGAATGGCGTGAACCCGGGAGGCGGAGCTTGCAGTGAGCTGAGATCCGGCCACTGCACTCCAGCCTGGGTGACAGAGCGAGACTCCGTCTAAAAAAAAAAAAAAAAAAAAAAAAAAAAAGAAAAGTTGCACAGTCAAAGTCAATGAGTAGTGCTACATGAGGCTCAAATTCAGATCTTCCAATTCTAAATCCAGTGATCCTTCTATTATACCATGTTTTGTACAGTCCTATTATTCGTGGGTTGTTTCTTCATTTTACTTGTTATTTTGATCTTTACTCTGGTTTCTCCAGAATGTTAGGGAAGTTTCTCTGCATGTTTGGAAATTCAGGTTATAAGAAGACATCGTGTCAGCTATTTATGTAACCAGCTTTCCCACCTTTCCACTAAACCAGTATTTTCTAGACAGTAAGGCACTATACAAATATGAGGTATCATTTTGTTTGATGAATGATGAATAGGCAAACATGGTTGTCTACAGTTCATCTCATCACACCTGCAGGGCAGGTTTACCTACCCGATCATAAGGCACACAGAGGAGTAACTGGCCCTTACCCACCACCAAGGCTTGGAAAGTGTAAACCACCAGGAGCTTTTCTCTCTCCCTCAATCTTCCACACGGCTCGTTGAATATCAAGCCTGGGGCCAGGAGAGGAGCAAGTACCTGTCATCATAGGAGGAAATCCTCTTGCCATCCATGACTCGTGAGGGTGTGAGGGAGAGCAGGCTGAGGGAATACAGCTTTTGCAGGAAGTGACTCTCTATTAAAAAAGAACATAATAGGGTTCTCCTCAAGGTGGAAACAGAGCCTACCCTGGGACACTGAAGACCAGGCCCAACTCACCTCTGACTTTGGAATCCTTACTGAAGCGCCACTGAGGCACAAAGACAGTTATGTCACGGTGGCCACGGTCCCAGAAGTACTGCACAGCAATGGCAATGCCCCGGCTGGAGAAGTAGTGCTGAAGGCCATGCCTGCAGTGGGAGGGGGTCGGCCAGAGGAGGGGCTTGGCACCCTGGCTACAATGCCAGCCCCTCAGGACATATCCTCCCTCCCCTAGGCCCTCAGCCCCACCAGGTACTCACACCATGGCCACGTTGCTGCCGTCAATGACAATATGGCGGAGGTCTGGCTGGCCAGGCACATTGGCAAGGCACAGTGTGAAAGGATCCTGCAGGGCCTCCTTGAAACGCTGTGTGCCAGTCACCAAGTTGCCCCCTCGGGCACCTCGTTTCCATTGAGGCCCCCGACCCCGTGCCATGCCCTGCTGCTTGTCTCCCCTGTCCCCACCATCTCCCCGGTCTCCCCAGTCACCCCGGTCTCCACAGTGCCATGGGGGTTCTGGTGCAGGCGGAGGGCTGGGCACCCTTGGAGGAGAGGCATTCCCATTGTGGAGCCGCTGGAGGAGGGAGGCTCCTCGGGACTGAGCTGCCCTGTGACAGGAGCCATGGGCACCGGGAGGCTCACGGTGGACACAGACCCCTCCTCCTCCTTGAGTTACCTCCTCCTTCCCCAGGGCCTTCCCTTTCAGGGGTGCTGACTCCCTTAACCCTCCACCCACTGACTGTGGCCTGAGGGCCACTTCTCTCTCCCAGGCCTCTTCCCCAGGCAATTCCTTCCACCCCAAATCCATCTCCCTGGGACCACCCTGTTTCCCTCCCTCCTTTTCCACAACATAATTGTCTCCCCTTGCTCCCCTGGAATCTCTGGGTCCCACAGATCCAGTGTCCAGGGACTCCCTGCCGTCACTAGGGGGAGCTCTCTCTTCTTGGCACTGAGCACGGAGCAAGCCTGAGCTCCGCCCCTCCCAAGAAGCCAGCGCTCCTGGCCCCTGCCCACTGGACGCCTCCTGCACCAGACTCAGCAGCTCCTCCTGGACAGCCAGGGGCAACTGCAGCAGAGCCTCTCTATGGGCATCCCCCGGCGACTGCAGCAGGGCAGAGAAGTCTCTCAGCACTCCAGTACACTGAGAGGCTCCGGAAGATGGTCCTGGCGTGAAGTCCCAGCTCAGCCGCTCTGTCAGCTCTTCTACCCGGCTCTGAGCCATGACAAAAGCCTCAGTCAGGCCACTGATCATCAGTGTGCCGGGCGCCCTGGGCACCAGATGGGCTGATGTGCTCCAGGCCAGACAGTCAAGGAAGAAGCCCTGGGCTCCCAGAAAGATGCAGTGCAGTTTGGGCGGGTAATGGATTTCATCCTGCAGTTCTGGGCTGCAGAGGCCCTTCAGGTACTCCTGGTTGGGAGGAAGGGAAGGTCAGGAAAAGTAAACTGCTGGAATCCTAACTGGCCTGGGTCACCTCTCCTGGATCCTTGCTCGCTCCTGAGCTCCAGGATGTCTGAAGTATCCACATGATGTTATTCCCATTTTAGAAATAAGGAAACTGAGACTCCTATCACAAAACTGAGCCATCCTGGAACCCCAGCCTAATCCCAAAGGAAGCAATGTGGCCCAGCCTCCCACCTCACAGTGCATTCCTTGGTGGGGCCAACTTGTTCAGCCAGATCTCTCTACTCTACCAAAGAGCACAGAATGATTTTTGCGAGCCTGGGCTATCACAGAAGAAATTAAGCTGAAACTGAAAACAAATATAGAGTCGGAAAGTCCCTCAAAACTCAGGGGCACTGAGGTTGCCAGTGAGACAACCAAGAAGTCGAGATCCTCCCCAGGCCCCTCCTCTTCCCTGCTCTCCTCCGCCCCGGGGGAAAGCGTCCTTGGTGCCTGGAGGGATGGGGGAGAGAAGGAGTTCACCTTGGCTCTGCTGGCGTTTTCCTTAGGGCCCTCCAGCTGCAGCCAGATGTGGGGGTTGTCCGGACAGTCCTTCGGAAGGACACTCACCCCCACGCTGAAGATGCGCTCCACATGAGGCTGCTGTTCCCGAACCTTGTTCTCAGCCTCCGCAGACACCGCAAAGCGGTCTGGGGACGCGGGGCGGGCCTCCCAGGTAGGCATAGCTGCTGCCCCCAGCCCTGGAAGGGAAGAAGGCAGCTCAGAGCCTCCCTGCACCCTCAATCCAAATCCTGGTTTGTGGGACTACACCAGCTATCAACAGGTCGCACCTAGTTAAGGCTCTGGTAAACAGCCCCAGTAGGTGACAAGCATCTGAGTCCACTGGAGGTAGGGAGGGAATATGTCATGCAGGCCTTTCCGGAGAGGAAGTCCCGATAAACAAGGCTGTCTATCGAGGGTGGGCGTCTGGGCTTTGGAAAACGAAGACCACAGTCCTGAGCAAGAAGGGTGGGGGGCTTCAGCTCTAGCTCTCGGCCTGGAGGCCAGAAGGAGTCTCCTGGGGGACTCTGCAGCTTCTTACAGACGAATCCTCAGCAGGGGTTTGAACTAGGCTGTCCTCTGGGGGCCCTGGTCTGCCATTTCCAAGGTTCAAGCCACTCCCACCCCTCCCCCAGCCGTCCGCTGCCCCTCTCCGTCACGCCACGAGCACCGCCCAGGGCCCAGGGGCCGGGCCGGGCCGGGCCCGCCCACCGCCGACTGGGACAGCCACCCCGGGCCAGGCCTACTCCGCACCATGGCCCCCGCTCCCCTCTCCCGGGCGCGGGGGAGGGGCGCGCCTACCGCCTCCGCCGCCCGCGCCAGCCTCGGGTCCTCTCAGCGCCCGCCGGGCCCCCGCCTTGCCCGCGCCCCTAGCCCAGGGGACAAGGGCAGGGGGCCCGAATCTGGGCGGTCCTTCCCGGGTTCCTCACCCAACGGGGACCTCTCTTGTCCACATCGCACGCAAACTGTTTCTTGAGTCACTTCCTGGCCTGGGGCGGAGTCAGCCCAGCTCCTCCCGGCTGCGCGCCCTCCTCCCAACCCCGCCGCCGCGCCCAGCGGCCCCGACGGGCCCGCTCGGCCTAGTCCCCTCGGCGGCTCCAGGGCTCGCTCCTCGCGCTTCTCCACTGTGTCTCCCCGCCCTCGGGGTCCTCGCGCATTCTGCGCAGTTATTTCTCGGAAAGTGAAACCATGCGTTGAAAGTTGTTTCCCGCGAATAAAGATGTGGCCAACCAAAGAGGCAGCGTGACTGGCTCCACTGGTGCTCTAGGCCCAAGTACTTTCCACCAAAGCAATCGTGGCGGAGGCGAGGGAGGGGGGTACCCCGGGTGGAGCACCCCTTTCTTCCAACAAATGGAAAGAAGCCACGAAGAAGGGCTGTTGATTTGTGGGGGATTTTGAAGAGAGGAGGAATAGGAGGAGGGGGTTAAGGGGCTGCCTCTGGCATATGCACACACTCATACATTCTCTCACACCCCTCACACACACACATACCGTGTTCTCCATCCCCCCAGGTCCAGCCTTCAGTGCAGTCCCGTCCAGCAGGGCTGCCCTGAAGCTCTGGCTGCAGCCCTCCCGTCCAGCGGGCGGGCGGCTTCATCCCTCCTCTCTCTCCCAAAGCCCAACTGCTGTCACTGCATGCTCTGCCAAGGAGGAGGGAACTGCAGTGACAGCAGGAGTAAGAGTGGGAGGCAGGACAGAGCCGGGACACAGGTATGGAGAGGGGGTGTAGCGAGCCTAGAGAGGGCAGACGATCAGGGTGCTGGCGGTGAGAGTCCAGGGAGAGGAGCGGAAACAGAAGAGGAGCAGAAGACAGGGGCACTTGTGGGTTGCAGAGCCCCTCAGCCATGTTGGGAGCCAAGCCACACTGGCTACCAGGTCCCCTACACAGTCCCAGGCTTCCCTTGGCTCTGGTGCTTCTGGCCCTGGGGGCCGGGTGGGCCCAGGAGGGGTCAGAGCCCGTCCTGCTGGAGGGGGAGTGCCTTGTGGTCTGTGAGCCTGGGCGAGCTGCCGCAGGGGGGCCCGGAGGAGCAGCCCTGGGAGAGGCGCCCCCTGGGCGAGTGGCATTTGCTGCGGTCCGAAGCCACCACCATGAGCCAGCAGGGGAAACCGGCAATGGCACCAGTGGGGCCATCTACTTCGACCAGGTAATCCCCCTGCCCCTGTCCATGGGACCTGGAAGGACCCTGCAAGGACCTGGAAGCAACTGTCCAAGCCCACTTTGTTGTCCCTGAGGCTTTAAGAAAACAGCTTCCTACATCTTTCCCTAATCTGGCCTGTTGCTGCTCCACCCCACCAATGATTTCCCCTCCCTCCACCCATATGCAGCCCCTCCTTGCCCCTTCTCACCATTTCTTTTGAATCTGTTCATGCCTATTAACTCCTACTTGCCACTCCTTCTATTCATTACTCACTGCCCCTGCCCAGTCCCCATGGTACCCCTGAGCCATGGGCATTTCCTGAGCCCCACTCAGCAGGCTCTGCTTCCCCCAGGTCCTGGTGAACGAGGGCGGTGGCTTTGACCGGGCCTCCGGCTCCTTCGTAGCCCCTGTCCGGGGTGTCTACAGCTTCCGGTTCCACGTGGTGAAGGTGTACAACCGCCAAACTGTCCAGGTGACCTCAGCACTGGCCCCCATCCCTGGCTCAGGAGGGGAGGGAGGGAGAAGAAGTGGAGCCCAGCTGACCTCCAGGTGGACCCTCCACTGACCTGCGTCCTGGAGTCCAGGACCAGGGGAGGAATGGGCCTGCCTTGCATTGAGTGTAGAGGATGTGCAGAGTCCAATGCTGGCCACCCCTCAGCCCTCCCAGGAGAGCCCATTAAGACCCAGCTTCCCAAGAGGAAGCCCCTGGGAAAGTGGGGGTCCTGAGCTAAGGACTGGAGAATGGAGGCTAACTGGGCTCCCCTCCCCAGGTGAGCCTGATGCTGAACACGTGGCCTGTCATCTCAGCCTTTGCCAATGACCCTGATGTGACCCGGGAGGCAGCCACCAGCTCTGTGCTACTGCCCTTGGACCCCGGGGACCGAGTGTCTCTGCGCCTGCGTCGGGGAAATCTACTGGGTGGCTGGAAATACTCAAGTTTCTCTGGCTTCCTCATCTTCCCTCTCTGAGGACCCAAGCCTTTCAAGCACAAGAATCCAGCCCCTGACGACTTTCTTCTGCCCTCTCTTGCCCCAGAAACAGCAGAGGCAGGAGAGAGACTCCCCTCTGGCTGCCTACATCCCACCTCCTTGCATGGGACCCTGTGCCAAACACCCAAGTTTAAGAAAAGAGTAGAGCTGTGTCATCTCCAGACCTGGTCTTTCCACCCACACACCACCAGTTCCCCTCCCAGCCACCTGCTGCATCTGTTCCTGCCTGCAGCCCTAGAATCAGGGCAAGGTTTGGCAAGAAGGAAGATCTGCACTACTTTGCAGCCTCTGCTCCTCCTGTTCCCCCACCCCAGCTTCCTGCTCAATGCTGTTCAGGAACAGGTGGCACAGGTGAGCCTCACAGGCCCCCACAGGAGCCCAGATGGACAAGCCTCAGCATACCCTGCAGGCTTCTTCCTGTGAGGAATGCCAGCATCACAGATCTCAGCCAGCACCGTCAGAAGCTGAACCAGCACCGTATGGGCTAGGGTGGAAAGCTCAGCCACAGGCAGAAGTGTGGGAAGGGCCTGGAGTCTGTAGCTGGTGAGGAAGGAAGGAGGGTGTATTGTCTAGTCTGAACATGGTACACATTCTGCATGTATAGCAGAGCAGCCAGCAGGCAGCAATCCTGGCTGTCCTTCTATGCCAGATCCCAGATAGACTCTGGCCCTTACCTCCCCACCTGAGACTAGGGTGAGTGTGTTTGCTCCGGCTGAGAGCAGAGCTGAGAGCAGGTATACAGAGCTGGAGGTGGACCATGGAAAACATTGATAACCATGCATCCTCTTGCTTGGCTACCTCCTGAAACTGCTCCACCTTTGAAGTTTGAACGTCAGTCCCTCCACACTCTGACTGCTGCCTCCCTCCTCCCAGCTCTCTCACTGAGTTATCTTCACTGTACCTGTTCCAGCCTATCTACACCATCTCTCTTTCTCCTGATCTGTGCTGTCTTATTCTCCTCCTTAGGCCTCCTATTGCCTGGGATTCCATGATTCATTCCTTCAGACCCTCTCCTGCCAGTATGCTAAACCCTCCCTCTCTCTTTCTTATCCTGCTGTCCCATTGGCCCAGCCTGGATGAATCTATCAATAAAACAACTAGAGAATGGTGGTCAGTGAGACACTATAGGATCACTAAAGAGAAGATGCCTCTGGAGTTTGGATCGGGTGTTATGGGTACAAGTAGGTATGTTGCAGAGGAAAATAAATATTAAACTGTATACTAAAGTTACATTTTAAAAGTTGAATAATGTTTGAGTTAAATAGGAAATACCAAGGTGAATTTGTGGTTTTAAAAAGAAATAACTTTTTGAACTGTCACTAACACTAAAAACAACATCAGGAACAATCTGATATCCATTCTTAGAAACTGGATGTTTGCTTCAAATATTAGTCACCATTAAAAAAAAAATACCAAAAAAACCTCAGGTTCCTTGAAGAATAGCTGCACACCTTAAGTAACTCCAGGCCCAGAAAATGTTGTTGATGACAGAAAGCAAAGATACTTTTTAAATGTATAAAGTAAAGCTGAAAGGCAAAGGAATCAATTTAAAGAGGCTCCCACTTAACATGCTTTGACAATTTGATTATCAAAAGGAAAATAATATAGCTAATTGGACAAGGTGGATTTTTTAAAATCCATGCATCTATAATGATATTCAAAAAGAAAGAAGTCACTATAAAGTGTGCCAAAAGGTAGTTAATATACTAAGTGAAAAAGAGTGAACGTAATAGGCTATTTTTAGTGAGTCGCGGTAAGTAGAACATAAATATAGTAGACATTTTGTCTATTTGCAAGGTACATTTGTTTTTCTTTATCTGTGTAAGTAGGGAGGGGTGAGTACAGAGAACTGTGAGTAATTCCAGGAAGATCTGGCACTGTGCCAAGAATGAAAGATACTGATGGAACTATTTGGGCATATTTTGCAACTAAGAAGAAAAACAGTCCAATGGTGTGTTATAAGACAATGGATTAGTCAAATGTCCAAGACAATTGTTCACTGCTCAGGCTTGATTGTTCATCTCCTGGAAAATGGATCCTCTGTATTACCCCACTTATTATAATGAGATATTAATTAGGCAAAATGATTAAGAGTAGGTTTGGCTATAACAGTAAAACCCAAAATAAGAATAGCTTAAACAAAATAGGAATTCATTTCTATCTCACATAGAAGAATCTGTAAATAAGGGTCCAGGGATGGATGGCAGCCTTATGATCATTTGAAAGCCCAGTCTCCTGTCTTGCTGTTCTACCATCCTTAGCTTGCCACCTCATGACCCAAGATGGCTCCCTGAGCTCCAGCCATTACATCAGCCTAACAGGAAGGAGGAAGGAAGAAACAGCACATCTCTTTCCTTGAAAGAAGCTTTCTGAAAGGTGCACCAATATGTCTGATTGTGTCTCAGTAGAATTTAGTCACCTGGGCTCACCAAGCCAGGGAGAGAGGCTAGGAGCTATAGGGTTTATTCCAGGCAGCCATGTCCAGCTAGAAGTTGGGAGTTTTATAATAAAGAAGAAGGGGAGATTAGCTATCGGGGAAGACAACTGGAAGTTGTTTTTTGTTGTTGTTTTTTGAGACAGAGTCACGCTCCGTCGACCAGGCTGGAGTGCAGTGGCGCAATTTCAGCTCACTGCAACCTCCACCTCCTGGGTTCAAGCAATTCTCATGCCTCAGCCTCCCGAGTAGCTGGGATTACAGTTGTGCACCACCAGGCCCAGCTAATTTTTTGTATTTTCAGTAAAGATGGGGTTTTGCCATGTTGTCCAGGCTGGTCTCAAACTCCTGGCCTCACATGATCCAATTACAGGTGTGAGCTACCACATCCGGCCACAAAGTACTACCAACTTGATGGCTTAAAGCAACTATTTATTATCTCACAGTTTCTGTGGGTCAGAAGTCCAACAAAACATGACTGGCTTCTCTGCTCAGGGTTTCACAAGGTCAAAAGCAAAGTATAAGCAGGGCAGCCTTCCTTACTGGAGGGGAGGAATTCACTTCTAAACTCATTTCAAGTTCAGTTCCTTATGGTTGTAGGACTTAGGTCCTGGCCCCCTCCATTCTCAAGCCAACAATGGCAAGCCAAGTGCTTCTCACACTTTGAATCTCTCAGGCCTACCTTTCTACCATCTCTCTGACTTCAGTGGAGAAAGTTCTCTGAGTTAAAGGACTCATGTGATTAGATTGGGCCCACCCAGATAAGCCAGGATAATCTCCCTATTTTAAGGTCCACAACCTGAATTGCATATTTGAAGTTTGTTTTGCCATGTAATATAACATATTCACAGGTTCCAGGGATTAAGGTATGGACATCTTCGGGACATCTGCATATCAGAGTCACTAAACTTAAAGATGGCTTCATGTAGAGAAAAGGCATCCAGCTACAATACCACTGCATGGAAAACGTATGGGCTTGAAAATTTCCCATGATATATACAAGATAAATATCAGTTCAGATTTTAATCATTTTAGAAGGTGACCAGTTCCCAGGTCCCAACCAAAAATTCATTGATTAATAATCCAAAACTTGATCTACATTGAGATATATTTTTATTTTAGATATCTAAATTCAAAAATTGGCCTGAGCTGAGATAATGTCTCTCAGGTCTACAGCCCATTTTTATAGTGGATTTAAGCATAGGTGTCATAAACTTTATAATCCTTATAATGGTGTGTGTCCTTTATCAAAATGAAGCTTTTAGAGAAACTGATGTATTTGTGATTCAATTGAAATATTTAGGAGGATTTGATTGTTTTTAATCAATGTTTAAATAATTTTACTTGTTAAATGTAGAGATTTTGATTTGCTGGTTATAGAAATTGTGTTCAAATATTTAGACCATTTTTCCTTCAGTAGGTTTGTGAATAGATTAAACAATAAATAAAGCACAGATGATGGTGAGTGATCCTCTTCAGGTACCAAAAGCTCCTCGGACTTTAAGGATCCTAACAGCAGACTCCAACTGTTCACCTTCCCTATGCCCATGGCCTGGCAGCTGATTCCTACAGAGAAGTCCCACTGATGAAGGATTCAGTGTGGATCTAAATCCATGACCTCCAGCCACATCTGGTCCTCAATCCTGTAATCCTCAGTCCTCTGACTCTTTACTGGTTTCCTTTGCCTGCTGCCCCTCATCTTCCCCAGAATCCACTGCCGACTTCTGTTCACTCTTTAAGCCTTTTGCTCCACCAGTTCTGCTCCTATGGCCCATGGTCAGTGGCAGACAGCCTCACCTTCCACCTCACTGAGCACACAGAAACTCCAAGCAGGACCCTGCCCACCACCACACTTATAAACTCACCTTCCTCCCCATCTCTGCTTCCTGCTGTCTGTCTTGATGGGAGACGAGTTCTTCCTCCTGTCAAGGCTGCTATCCTTATCCACCAGTCTTGGATCCAGTTTCCTGCAGACATCCTGCCATCTATCACTCTCCTTTCTACTCACTCCTTCCCTTCAGCAGCTTTAAAGTTTAAGAGCTCAAGTCTCTTAAATCTAAAAGAGAAGATAGGCATGGAGTAGTTGTAGATATAGATATAGCTATCCTCAGCTCTATCTATTCCTGCAGGTAGTTAGCGTCAGCTCACCTCCTCTTTAAAGCAAAATATCGTAGTACAAATGCCTACACTCTCCATTACACCTCGTAATCACCAGTGAACTATGGCCTCCACTGCTCCACCTGAACTGCCCTCAGCCATGGCTCATAACTTCCGTGTTACTGAAGCTGGTGAACACTTCCTAGTCCTCCTGTCACTCAGACTCTCCCTAACTTGACCCTGCTGACTATGCCCTCCTTCTAAAAGCACTCTCTGCCCTGACTTCCCTGACTGTGCGCTCCCTGGTTTTCCTCCACCTCTCTTCCTGTGCCCTGCGTCTCTTAAGTGTTGATTTTCGTCAAGGTTCTGCCCTAGCATTCTTTGGTCCTAAGACCCTCTCAAAGGCACCAATGACCATCCATATGCTGACAATGTTGTCTCTATCCAGAATCACCCTTTCTAAAACTCAGACTCATACATTGAATATTCCACTTTCAAGTCTACATGCTGAAACCTGAAATTATAGTCTTTCCTCTCTAAATCTGTTCTCTTGCCCTTGTTTTCTATATCTGTAAATGGAACTTCCCTGTTGCCCAAACCGAAAATGGCCATTATCCTTAATTCTTCCCTTTCCCATAACCCTCATATCTAGTCATTCACATCCATCGGTTCCATTCATTTCTTTCCATCTGCCCTGGCTCAAACTAACAATCTTTTAGATAGATTTCTATGAAAGCCTCTTAACTGGTCCTGTGGTCTCTGGTTTTTCCCTTCAGTTCTCCAGACTGCGGTTGCCTTAGTGATCTGTGTAAATAAACCTCACTGCCTAAGGCCCTTTGGGGGCTCCAGGTGGGCCTCAGAATGAAATCCATATTTCTTACCATGGTTTTCGAGATCCCTCGCAATTCATCTCCCAGAATCTCCACTACTTCATTTTTCACCATCTACAAGAATGTACAGACCTAAGAAATAGTGCCACTTATTAGCTGAGGGGAAACGGCCCTCTTTGGAAAAAGAGAGTACAGCGTTTCAGTCAAAACTTATCAGGACCAAGAGAATAGTTTTTGGACTCAATGGAGGTAAATCCTTTTTAGTTTATGAATCATCTTACTGAGAACCAAACTTTAATGGAGGCATCTTAGCAGATACTATATAGTGCATTAATAACAGATGGAGAGACCATAAATTAAGCGAGGGGAGACTAATTCTAACAACAAAATGAATGTACTTGTGTCAGAGGCAGTAGTATAGTGGTTAAGATGGTAAGCACAGAGGCCAGGCACGGTGGCTCATGCCTGTAATCTCAGCACTTTGGGAGACCGAGGCAGGTGGATCACCTGAGGTCAGAAAGAAAGAAAAAGAAAGAAAAAGAAAAGAAAAAGATGGTCAGCACAGGGGTCAGTGCTCAAATCCAGCCTCTCAGTGGCTGTACATGACTTTCAGTGAGTTACTTCACCTCTCCGCGCCTCATTTTCTTCATCTATAAAATGGAGATATTAATTGTACGCACCCCACAGGGTTGGAAAGCATTTAGAACAGTACCCAACACAAAGCAAGTACTCAGTATATGTAAGTTACTGTTACCAGATGACTTAGTAAACAAGTTAAAACTTGGGCCTGTCCCAGGGATTCTTGGACAATCTTTTAAAAGCAGGTAGGATTTTTGATTTATTGTAGCCATTTACTTGTTACAAGGATTTTGTCTTCCAAGTGTGTTCACTTTCATTCATGAACGCACGGACTTAGTAAGTAGTTGCTAGGAAAGCATGGTATTGCAAGTCTTAGGTGGTCCCAACCTCACCAGATAGTTTATGTAAGTTTTAACAAGGGCACGAGATAGGGATATTCTTTATTTTTATTGTTTGCTTATGTCATGGGATTGTCTGGATACTGGCAACTTTGTAATTTCTCTGTTAGAGACTTAGGGAAGCCCTCCTGCCAGGGCCCAAATAAGAAGGAATAATTGTGATGGTGTAAACCAGAGAGGCACTGACTGGTTGCCTAGAGTATCCGTGGTTCTTTACTATGGACAAAACTCTTTAATTCACCCCTCCAAAAATAGGAGGAATCTCAAACTTCTGTTCAGACCTGGTAGATTGTTGAACAGCAAAGAAGAAAAACCTTGGCCGGGCGCGGTGGCTCAAGCCTGTAATCCCAGCACTTTGGGAGGCCGAGACGGGCGGATCACGAGGTCAGGAGATCGAGACCATCCTGGCTAACACGGTGAAACCCCGTCTCTACTAAAAAGTACAAAAAACCAGCCGGGCGAGGTGGCGGGCGCATGTAGTCCCAGCTACACGGGAGGCTGAGGCAGGAGAATGGCGTAAACCCGGGAGGCGGAGCTTGCAGTGAGCTGAGATCTGGCCACTGCAATCCAGCCTGGGCGACAGAGCGAGACTCCGTCTCAAAAAAAAAAAAAAAAAAAAAAAAAAAAAAAAAAAAAAAAAAGAAGAAAAACCTCACTGTCAGAGGACTTAGAAGTCAGTGTGAGTAAAATCTGATTCTTGCTTAAAGTCATCTAGAGTAAAAAATAATAGGATTTTGCCAAGCCACCTTTCCAGTCAGCCTTCCACTTTAGAGTGCTGACCCTTTCCATTGCTGACCTGTGCTGCAAACAATTTATCACTTTTGACGAAGGGGCTCAGGCGAGACCTCTCTGACTGTCATGGGGGCTGAAGACCCCAGGCCCCTGCACCATGGGCTCCTAAGCCACATTGTTTCCCTTACCACCCTGAACTGTATTTGTTTGTTGGATTGTCTGTCTCCCTCACCTGACTGTAGGCTGCAAAGAGGCAGAGACCGTGTCACTCCTGTTACCTGTTAGTCATCCCACACCTAGGCGGAGCCTGGCATATAGTAGGTGTCCTATAAATACTGAATGAACAATGGTATGCACATGAGCTGGGGAGTTCCCAGGAAGGATGGTCCCCACCCCCACCCATATGCCAGCCAGTGCTGAGCAGAACCCTGGGCAGGTGAAAAAGGCAGCAAAAAGCAAAGGTCTAAAGTCACGAAGCTTGGCCTGGGTTAAGAAGGTCTCTGACCCTAAGGGGAGAGAACAGCAAGAGTTCCCAGGGCAGCAAGAAGAGTAATGTTAGCTACATGTGATGAATGCTATTCCATCCCAAGCCATACTGGCCTCTTCAAACAGATTATTTCATGTAATCCTTGAACCATCTCATAAATTAGGAATTGTTAACCCTGTGTTTTACAGATGGGGAAACCGAGGCCCCAGGAAACAGCCTGCCATAGGTAGCAAATATAGACACAAACCTAGGTATATAATTTTTCCAGTACAATGAAACTGGTTCAGCACTAACACCATTCTCTCATCATTCATTTATAAATTTTCTTTTCTTCTTTTCTTTTCTTTTTGAGACGGAGTCTCGCTGGAGTGCAGTGGTGTGATCTTGGCTCACTGCAACCTCTGCCTTCTGGGTTCAAGCAATTCTCCTGCCTCAGCCTCCTGAGTAGCTGGGATTACAGACTCCTGACACCACACCCAGCTGATTTTTGTATTTTTAGTAGAGACAGATTTCGCCACATTGGCCAGGCTGGTCTTGAACTCCTGGCCTCAAGCGATCCACCCGCCTTGGCCTCCCAAAGTGCTGGGATAACAGGCACGAGCCACCATGCCCTGCCTCATCATTTGTTTTCATTCCCACCCTGCCCACTTCCAAGATATTAACTGCCAAGGGTACCAGCTTGGAAGGCCAAAGGTGGGACTCTCCTTCTATCCCTGTCATGAACCAGCTATGGGGCCTTAAGCATATCACACTCTGGGCCCTGGTCTCCTCATCTGTACAGTAGGAGCTTAGGGCAGATGATCTGGAAAAGGTACTATCCAGGTCTTCAAATCTGCAAGTGTATCTGGGAAACATATAGCAGCCATACCCCATGTCTGCCCCACACTCCTCATTCCCACAATTGAGACTGAAGCTAAACAAAAAACTGGACATCAGCTCCAGTTTGATTCGTTTATTGACAAATCAAATGAAAAAAAAATTCACTTAAAAGAAGGGTATGTGATCACAAATGTAGCTAACAGGGGAAACGCATACAGCACCAGGGAGGGAGAGTGAGGCTGGACATACCATCACAGAGAGGAGGAAGAGAAAGAATGGCACGGGGAGCAGAGGAAAGAGAGCACCTGCCAAAAATCCCACACTTCCCACTTCTCAGCTATCACTCAATCATTTTTCTGGACAGGGTTAACAGCTAGAAATGGTTTAAGGGCAACATCCAGGTAGTTTGTCTGGAAGATCAGGGAGATGAGGAGTTGCAGGGAATGTGGGTGTAGGATTTTGAAGGATTCTCCAGCTTGAACCTATTGCCAGAACCCTTTTCATGGTGAACTGGGAGTCAGGAAGCTTAGTCCTGGTCTCAGCTCAGCCATGAACTCGCTGTGTGACTTTGGGTGAATCACTTTCCCTCTGTGATCCTCTTTCCTCTGCTGTAAAACAATCAAGTCGGCAAGTTCCGTACTGGCTCTAGCACTCTGCAACGCCAAGCCTTCTGGCAACCTGGGCTAGACCAGGAGACTGGCTCAGCTTCCAGAGAAATGAAACTACTCAGAAGGCCAGCCAGAGTGACGTGGCACTGGCCTTCACCTGGAGCCCACTTCCTTGGCAGTGGCAGCAATTCAGAGGGTGAGTGTACACGCACACACCTGCGAGGAACTCACTCTCACTGCAAGGGTGCTCTCTGCAAAGAATGGCTGTGAGGGAGCCTGGGTTTTGCTCTACACAGAAGGCAGGTCCACATGACTGGGGGGTGATACAGATGAAGCAATCACACAATCTGTAGGGTCTGGGATGCAGGATACAGTGGAGGTGGAAGGAGCAGAAGGCTGTGGGCTTTGGGATGGGGTTGGGAGAGGTTGGGAGGTAGAGCCACGCCAGCACTTCGCCGTGTGCCACTCTCGTTGCAGACGCCCTCCTCGCTTAAAACAGAGGCCGGGGCCCCTGGGTCTAACAGAAGCAGCTCTTCAGGTAGAGTTGCCACACTTGGCATCAATATCCTTGATTCCTGTGGGGTCAACACCATCAAAGCAGGGGTCAGGAATTGTCTCCATTGGCTGGAGTCAAATGAGGTAGGCCAACTCATTTCCCTCTTGCCCTTCCCGTGCTGACAAGCCGGTGGCTTGTGGCTGGCCATTCTCCCACTCCATGACACTGTCCTCGAGGCCTGGGAGGATGGCCAGCCCTGCCCTAACAGCTGAGCAGGCCACACCTGGCTTAAGAAAGCTGTGAGGCTAGGAGGCAGTGGCCTCCCCACAGCCTGCCCAGGTTTATGTCAGCTGTGACAGCTTTAAGGGCAAAGGGTCCCCAAAAGAACAGGTTGGAGGGAGGAGCCCTCATTTGGGGTTTCTGTATGGGAAAGGGCTGTGGTTCCAATTCTGAGGCCCACAGTCACAGTTTCATGGCCAAGATAGTAAGATTCTGGGGTGAGTGTGTGTGCACACCACCACACACCGACATGTGAAGAAGGGGAAAGAGGATACTTGGGGAAAAGACACGGAGCCTGGTATATCCTAGAGGAGCACTCTACTTCCCAGTGTAAAACTGCCAGGGACTCATATCTGACAGCCTTTGGCAAATTCTCCAAGTACCCCAAACTAGGGATGTTTCCATGGGGATGCTGGTCCCTAGTTCAAGGCAATTCAGCAAAGCTTTACGAAGCAACTTCTCTACAAAAGGCACAACTGAGGGCTCCCAGTGGACTGAGAGAACTGCTGGGACGGGGGAGGCCTAGCAGCAGAAACCCAGGGCCCTGGGGCAGGGGCACCCCCACTGTTCCCACTCACTGCTCCAAGACCTTGAAGGACAGGGGGGTGCCACTCTTGGCAAAGGCCTTCATCAGACTGCTGGGATAGATGCACCCCAGCTTCTCTGGGGTTGGGAAGCCCCATATCCTATAGAGTGACAGGCTTAGACGGTCCCCAATATAGAAGGGACCCACCCATTTGGCACTGCTGCCATTCCTGGGGAGGGACAGCAAAAGCACCTGGTCACCCACATTCCACTCCTTCTCCTGGCTCTCCCGCTTGAAACGCCTGTTCTCGGCCTTTTCACTTGCCTTGTCAGCCACCCTCCAATGGAGCTCCAGCAGCTCCCCTATCAGCTGTAGCAGGAAGACGTCCATCTTGAGCCCTTCAATGTTTGCAGAGCTCATCTCCCACCACAGGGGCTCTGTGAGCCTTGACTCACCCCCAGTCAGGACCTTGAATGGTGTGGCGTCGGTGGAGGAGGCCCTAAAGGCCAGGTGCAGCAAGGGCAGGGAGGCCGCCCACTTCTTCCCATGCAGGAAGATGAACTCCTTGAGGGCCCTCTTGAATTCCCAGTAGGCCCCTGAGCTTGTCAGGCAGGGGAACTGGAGGTCCCTACTCAGGGAGGCTACTTGGGCTCCCAGGGCCAGCCCACAGCTCACAAGGACATGCCGGGCAAATTGGGGCCCCTGGGCTGCCTCCAGCCTCACAGGAACACCCCACCTTGCAAACACATGCTGAAGCAGCACCTGGGCCACAGCCGTGTGTGTGTAGGGCTTCAGGGGGAATGCCTCCACCCACCTGGTGTTCG
This sequence comes from Papio anubis, assembly GCF_008728515.1. NCBI lineage: Eukaryota > Metazoa > Chordata > Mammalia > Primates > Cercopithecidae > Papio > Papio anubis. Next base: position 82,051,772 of record NC_044982.1, read on the forward strand.
GGTCCGCCACAATAAGCACATGCTTATGGCCCTCCTCACTTATGGTGACCGGGCCCACCACCTCGATCTGCAGGTTCGACCAGGGGGCAGTCGACCTGAGTGGCCATGGAGACTCAATAACCTTCAACTCGCTGCCTATGAGATTTCGAGGGATGCAGAACAAGCAGCTCCTGCAGTAATCTCTCACATGCTCCTGCATCCCGGGCCACCACCCCAGCAAACGCAACTTCTTGTAGGTCTCTTCAGGCCTCTGGTGGGCCCCCAAGGGAATGTCATGCACAGAGAAAATCAGATCCCTCCGGAGTTGCGTCGGGACTACCCAGACCCTGGGCTTCTTATCTCCCTTGAACATAAGCAGGCCACTCTCCTTGTCGAGGCTGAGTGAGTTAAAGGCAGAACTAAACGGTGAGGAGCCGGACAGTTTCTGCCCAGCCTGCAGCCTGGCAATGATATCGGCCAGGGTGCTGTCGCTCAGCTGTAATGCCAGCAAATTGGGCCTCTTGCCCATGGCATGGGGAGTCACTGTAGGGGCTGGCACATCCTTTGGCAAACTCCACCACTGCCCACCCCCCTGGGCACCCTGCTTGGCCAGGGTGTCCACTGTCACAGCAAACAGAGAGCCCCGGTAGGAGGTTCGGTAGATAAACGGAAGGGATGAGAGGCCAGAGGTGAGGGATATAATGTAGGAGAGCAGGCTTGGGTGAGGGAGTGGAGCCCCATCGGAAGACAGGAAGCCCCGAGCCCTCCAAAGGGGCAGGAGCTCCCACAGAAGGCTGAAGATCCAGTTGCAGTGAGTAAGGAAAACCACTGGGAGTGGGGACTGGCCAAAGCGCTCCAGGCCACAGGCCACGGCTGCCAGGTGGGCATAGGTTGGTGTGTAAGGGGAGCAGGAGAAGGAAAGGGAGACAGGGGGACTGGTGGGCGATAGAACATAGAGACCAAAGCCAGCACACCACTCATCCTCACGGTAGAAGCAGTAGCCCGACATGTGGATGCAGACAAACGTGGACAGATCAGAGAAAGGCGGCAGAACCTGGAAGAAGCGAGGCATGGAGGCCGCAGGGGTCAGCAGGCGGTTCTCCCCCAGCAGGCCCTGGAGGAGGGCCAATTCCAGGGCCCTCTTGCCTTTGTCCTGAACCAAGAGGGACCATCGGATCAACCAAGCTTTGGAAAACCTGCGGCCCTCCCGCACCTCAGGGTCCACCATGGTCCGGGAGGCATAGGAAAGGTCCAAGACCACGGGGGTGTCTCCGATGCAGCGGGAAAAATGCTTGAGGGCCCAGGCCACGGCATAGGGGCTGTCTCCCCCTGACTGGGGGCCCTGGCTCTCCTCGTCAGGGAGGAGGGGTTTTGAGGTATAGGCTATGGGGTGCTTCCTCCCTGAGTGCTCCTGATGGAGGATGGCCGTCAGGGCCACGTGGCTAACGGTCACCTCCAGGCGGAAGGGCAGCTGGGAGTTGGGGGCCGTCAGGCAGAGGGCAGACACCAGGGCTCGCTTCAGGGCCAGGAAGGCCTCCTCATGCTCCTGGTCCCACTGCCAGTCAGGCTTCTGCTTGAGGAGGCTGTGCAGGGGGCCCACAAGGGCTTCATAGTCAGGGATGGCATCCCTGTGGGAGTCCATGAAGCCCACGAAGAAGGAGAGTGCGGTGAAGTTGCTGGGGATGGTGAGCTGGGCCAGGTGGGCAAGAACCTGCTGGCAGGGAGCCTGTCCATCCCAGGGGATGCCCAGGTAGGGAGAAGCTGCCCCCGGCAGAAGGTCAATGTCCAGGGCCCCATCGGGGGGATCATGAAGGCTGAGGCACCGCAGGATCTCCTCTGAAAGGGACGGGCACTCCACCCTGAACACTGATGCCAGCGAAGAGTCAAGGTCGTCTTCCTCAGCCGCCTTCTGCATGCCCTGCCCCTGTCTCTGCTCCTCATCCTGCCTCTCCTCCTTCTCTTCCCTGACTTCTTCCATATTCGGCGGACTCTCCAGGGGCCCAGAGTCAGCGTCATCACTCAGCTCAGTGACACTGGCTGAGCTGGGAGGAAGGGTCTTCCACACCTTCAGGAAGTTGCCAATGTCAGTGTCCAACCTACACCAAAACAGATGGAAGAGGGAAGGCAGCCCCATTCTGAGCAATCCTCCAAAGGGAAAGCACCTCTGTGGAAACCCCATTCCAAAGTGTCCTGAGGCTGGGCCAAGTGCCAACAACTTGCATGGCATAGGCACAATTGGGCCCCTGCCTATAAACACTTCCTCTACCCCCTGCATGGGCCAAACCCCCAATATTAGAAGTTCATCTGTGCCTTAAAGGCTCATCCAATCAAAACTTCACTGACCAAGTAACATTTAAACTAGCTGTAAGCCAACGGTTTGATAAGAGATGACTGGTGGCTTCCAGCCTAACCCAGGATAAGCAATCCTGGAAAAGGCGGGGGAGCGGAGGGGTCACCAAAGCAAAGGAGAGCCTGACAAGGGACTTGTGAGGACACAGCAGACAAACCTCATCCACATCACTTTTTCCAAACTGGCAAGGTGAGACTGGGGGATCTGGCCCCAGGAAGCAGTGCTCTGCCCAGAAGATTCTGACCAAGGTCCCCTGCCGGGCCTAGGGAACTGGCAGGTGGGCAGCCGAGGATCCAAGTTACTGCAAACCAGTTCTGCTGGCATCAGCAACGTGACCTTGGAAAAGTCACTTGACTCACAGATTCCTCATCTATAAAATGAGGACAGTGGTCATTTACGTATAACTCAAGTTGTGAGGATTGAATGAGATAATAAACATAGAAAAAATCCTACTTGGTGAATATTCTAGACGCAGCTTCCCTTGGATACAAAGAATAAGAGCAAGGCTGTTCACTGCAGCCTTGGACCCAACAGCATATAATGGAAGTGGCCAAATGGCCCTCAACAAGAAAACAGAAAAATCTATTGGGTACTCATGTAATGGAATACTACATGGCCATTAAACAGAGCTACATGAATTAGCATAGGATACATCTGAAAAAACTAATAAATCATTGAGTACAAATGCCAGTTTGGAAAGATACATATAGTATTAAAGGATGCACATAGAATGTTAAAACTACATTCTACATATGTGCTTTCATGTCTGTATTAAAACCTACTGTAAGTGGTTTATGAACACATAAACGTGGCACAAGTATAAAGACATGAAGAAGTCCGATCACTCCGATCATTATTACACACTAGATGTTGGCCAACACTAAGGGGAAGTTTCTGATCAGCCCCAGGAGGGCCTGGGAGGCTGGGGAGGCCTGACCCATTACCTGTTTGGCTTCTTCAGAAATTCATCCAAGGTGGGGCCATCACGGCCCAGGGGGTCATCAGGCACCATGAAGAGATTCCCCGCAAAGGTGAAAGGCAGCAAGCTGGGCCCAGGAGGAGAAGAGGCACAGTCACTGTGAGCCCTTGACCCACCCACACCCTGTTGTCGCCTGGCTTCTCCATGGGGCTGAGACCCACATCCTGGCAGGTGCTGGTGGGCACTACCCCAAGGCCTCTCTTCCTGCCCTAACCTCTCCCATGCCAGGGGCTGCCTGACATCCAAGGGGAAGGAATGGCTCAAGTCTCTGGGGAGCCATCTTACCGATCTTTGACCATCAGTTTCTTGGAATTATTCATCAGGATGTGAATCTGCTCATTGGTAACAATGATGCCATCTGTCTCCTCTGCCAGCTTTACCATGAACCTGCAGGGAGAGGGGGAGTCACTAATGATCCAGTAACTAGCCCCTTTACTTCCTGGGTCATCTGGGAAAATGAACTTGCAGCTTCACATTGAGGTGTGTCAGACAAAGGCACTGCCCTTCCTACTCAGAAATCCAGGACCCCCCAGCCCATCCCCTCCTCTATGTGGCCGTGTGAGATCACTGATAGGGATCGAGGTCATCCAAGGGTGACCTTGGATGCACACACTCCCAGCTGTATATACAAACACACACCCCTGTTATACACATAGGCACACACGTACACATGCACAGACACAGAAACTCACATTCATCCACATTCACACATGTATTTTTACTTCTTCCGTTTTTGCATCTGTAAAACAGAGACCCCCGTCTCTACTAAAAATACAAAAAATTAGCTGGGCGTGGTGGCAGGCACCTGTAGTCCCAGCTACTCAGGAGGCTGAGGCAGGAGAATGTTGTGAACCCGGGAGGCGGAGCTTGCAGTGAAAGGAGATCGTACCATTGCACTCCAGCCTGGGCGACAGAGCGAGACTCCATCTCAAAAAAAAAAAAAAAAGACAAAATACCTACCCCATGTTGCTGTGAGGATTAAACTGAAGGAGATAATGCTTTTAAGTGTCTAGGTAAGTGCCCGCCACATAGCAAACACACACATATTCCGTTATAATGCTTCACCAATGCACAATATTCATATACATGCCAAGACATACATACACATATACGCTAACACATATAAGCACACATACCTGAATAAACAAATCCACTTTTCCAAGGATCACCTCTCCTCTAAAGAGGGCTGTGACCAGTAAAGAAAGCAAAGGCTACCTACTTCTCAGTATTCCCTGAAACTTTCCATTCCTGCTCCCCAGAGCATGCTATTCCACAAGTGCCCAGCAGAGGGACTGTCCGCAGAAAAGGCATCTTCTCTCAAACCTACGCCTGAACTTAGAGGTACTTAAAGACTAGGGAGGGGACTAGCTCTACAAGGAGGGATGCGCCAGGCTCTCTGCCCAACCCTTCCCAGGCCTGGTTGGGTGCCATGTCTTGGAAAAAGTGTGGAGAAGCAGAACTTCTCCCTGCCTGGCATGAGAGCTGACTATGTGAAACCAAGATCTCTGTCTGCCCAGCATCAACTCCAACCCAGGACCAGTGACTATGCCAGGGCCTTCCCTGCCCTAAGAGAGGTGGTGTCACAGGCTTCCCCTGAGTACAGTGGTCCTGCAGCCATGCCGAAGAGTGGGCGCTTAGGATTGACAAGCAGGCAAGCATTCGGGGTTTACGCATTCAGGGCTCTCCTTTTTCAGAGCCCTGCCCAGGGCTCCATCCACATCAGTCATGCATAGACCTCCACCAGTGCCAGGGCTCCGAGGGAGGAAAAGACTAAAGCAGTCTGGAAACATGAGCCTCAACCGAAACGGGCACCCAAAACCCTGAGGAACCTCTGATGTTCACAGGTCATGGGGGAAGAATGGCTGTTAGCTAAGGCAGACGGACTCCAGAGTCCCAAAGTCAGGAACAACTCCGGGCTTGGGGAGAGCCAGCCTCCAGCCTTTTCCTCACTGTGACCATCCCTCTGCCAACAGAGGCCCGTGCTCCACCCCACCCCCTGCACGACCTGCACCCCCAACATATTTGCCTCCACTTCCCCAGAGAAGACAGGCCGGACTCCACCTGACACACCAGCCAGGCCCAACTCCCTGAGCCCAGGAGGGCAGGCCTGGGGACCGGCACACCTATAATCGTAGGTGGTGATCTTCTTGCCGTTCTCCAGCTGGGAGGGCGTGATTGAAAGCATCTTGAGCGAGTGTAGCTTCGTCAGAAAGTGGCTTTCTGGGGGCAAAAGGCAAACGACAGAAATGGTCAAGGGAGGGCTAAGTGGAAATGGTCACTCTGGAGTGGTGGAGGGTGGGGGCAGCAGGGCAGAGAGAAGAAAGCCTAGTGACACTGCGGAGGTTGGGCAGGCAGGGGACACCTCACCTCTCACCCTCCGGTTCTTCTTCAGCTGCCAGGTGGGTACAAACACAGTGACCTCTCGGTGTCCCCGGTTCCAAAAAAACTGCACTGCCATGGCAATGCCTCGGCAGGAGAAGAAGTGCTGGAGGCCATGCCTGTGGGGTGGTGGGACAAGGAAACACCCTGCCTCACCACTCCTCCCTCAGAGCCAGCCCTGGGGCAGCAAGCAGGCAATGCCGGCACCAAGGACACTAATGATGCCCTCTCCCCTTCCCTCTGTACTCAGACATTCTGTGAGCACCTACTGGGTGCAGGCCACTGCCAGAAACTCTGTGTGGTGCACGCATGTGTGTGTGTGTGCGTGTGTGTGTGTGTGCGTGTGCCTGTACTTGTGTGCAAGCATGAGTGTAGGGACACTGAGGGCAAGAGGAAGGCGGCAGCCCCTCCACTCAGAGAGCTCAGTTGAGAGCTTAAAGCAAACAAAAATTCCCTGGCCACCGACTGTGTGCTGGGAGTGTGCTCTGCACAGATAACTACTCTATCATGTGGCAAATTCAGTGGCCTGCACGTATTTATGCTAACACCTCTACAGCAGTAAGTGCTGTGCAGGAAGGGCAATCGCTAAGGGCCAGCACGGTCAGGAAAAGCTTCACACCAGAGATCTATGCTGGGCCTTGAAGTTTGGGCTAAAAGTTTAAAAGCTGGCCTGGGAAGGGCATAGACCTTGGCAGTGGACACATCTGAGCCAAAAGGCCAGCTGGACCCCTTGCTGGCTCAGGGACCTTGGGCAGGATTTCTCACCTCTGAGCCTGTTTCAGCATCTATCAGAGAGGGAAACCAGAAACCTGCCCTTGAGGGCTGTGGTGAGGATTCCATGCACACTGCCTGGCATGCAGGAGCCATTTAACAGGGACCACTTCCCTCCCATTTCTTCCCCATGTCACCCATCAGAAGGATGGGAAGGGATGCCCACATTCTGTCCCCCTGGGATGTCCTGCCCCAGCTTCACAGCATCCCCAGCCCACCCCGCGCCCGTCACTACTCACACCATGGCCACGCTGCTGCCATCAATGACCACTCGCCGCAACCCCTGGTTTCCAGGTTCCCCTGACAGGTTCAGCTCGAAGGGTGTATTCAGGGCCTCGTGGTACCTCTGGAAGCTGGTCACTGTGTTGTTCGTTTGCAGGTGATGAGGCGGTTGCCTTGGGGCCCCCTCCCAAGCCCCCAGGAGCCCCTCCATCTGAAACTGGTGCTTACTGCTGAGGGCCAAGGTGCCGCTGGGCTGGGGACCCTGCCTTCCAGCCTGCCCCTGGCCCTTCAGTAAGGAGGCACTAGCCCTTGATGTAGGTTGGACCTCACTCAGAAGTTTGGCTACATCCAAGGTTGGCCCTGCATCCATGGGCACCTTCTGAGCTGCAGGCGTTTTGGGAGCTCTGGAAACTTTGGGGGTCACAGGTACTTTGGGAGCTGCAGGTGCTTTGGAAACTGTAGCTGCAGCCCCGGCTTGAGCTTTGGGTGTTTTGGGACCTGCAGGTGATGTTTTCGCTACAGGCATCTTCTGAGCCTGGGGAGTTTTTGGAGTTGTGGGTTCCACTTGAGCTGCCAACACTGGCTGATTCACAACTGTTTTTTGAGCTGTGGCCATCATTTGAGCTGCTGGCTTTGTAGGAGCCGAAGGCACTTTGGGAGCTGCAGGCTCTGTGTGCACTGCCGGCATCACTTGGGATGTAGGCACTTTGGGAGCTGCAGGTGGCACTTGAGTTCTGGGGGGATTTTCAGCTTTGGGCACTGCTGCAGCCATGGGCACTTTGAGAGTTTCAGGCACTGTTTGAGCTCCAGGTACTGACTGATCTGTCAGTTCCCCTTGAGCCATGGGCTTCCCTTGCCCTGCTGGCAGGACAGGAGCAGGTCCCTCTTCCAGTCCCTTACAATCCAACTGCATACTCCCTTGATCCCCCGACTCACCTCCAGCCTGTAGTTGGGGTGTAGAGGTCAAGGGTGGCCCTATCTGTGGAAGATCCGAGCTGACTTTGTCTTTTACATCTGAGCTCCCGGGGACCACCAATAAACTGGTAACTTTTGGGGGAATCTCTGGCCTTGGGCAATTCTGCAGGGCTGCTTCTCCTCCCAGCCCCCCATCTGGTCTACCAGCTGGGCTCTCTGCACTAGGCAGAGGAGCCAGCTCCTTCTGCTTCCACTCCAGATTTAAGGGCAAAGGATTCTGCCCTGGCAGCTTCAACTGAATGGGGCCCAGAGGCCTCTGCCAGAAGGGGAAATTGAAGCATGCCTGGGACAGGAGCCAGGCCAGATGGAGAGAATGCAGCTCATTGATCCTCCAGAAGGTTGCAGCAATAGCCCCCGGCCACAATGGCCCAAAGGCTGGCCCCGGGGTCCAGGCCTTCCAGGATGGGCACACACCCAGGGCTGATACTGGAGGTTGGAAGAGGAGTTTATCTTCTATCCTCTGGACCTGTTTTTGCTTCAACAAGGCTTGTGTGTGGTTCGTGGAGTCCTGGCTGCTGGTGGCTTGCACTGGCCCTTCCTCTTGAGCACTGTCCATACCACCTTGGCTGTTGGAACCGACCCTGGAGGAAGCCCAAGTTCATTGAAAAGGTGGAAGGCCAGTTTGGTCCCAAACTACTACTATTTCCTTGGGGTAGGGGAGCAGGGGTAGGATCAGAGAAGCCAGGCTCATTCTCCAGAACTTACCGTACCAGCTGGTTTGCTGCCTCCTGCGGTGTACTCTGGGCTGGGATCAGGGACCCAGTGGCTCCCAGGCTAGATAATCTCTTTGAATTTTCTGGGACCCTGTTCTGGAGGGTCCCCATGTCCACAAAGGGTCCAGGACTCTCTCCCACAGACACCATGGCTGGGGCTTCCTTCTGCTGCTGAGAAGGGCAGATTAGAACCTCCGGATCAGAGTGGGAGTCAGAGATGCCGAAGCGGCTGAGCCACTCGATGATGTCTTCCTTGCCCGCAGCATCCCGCACCAGGCTCAGCAGCAGTTCCTGGACTGCTGGGGGCAGCTGCAGTAGGTCCCCTGCATGCTGGTCACCACGGATCCAAACCAGGGCCCCAAAAGCCCGGGTCACCTCAGCCTCCCAGATCCCCCGGGGGGTCAGCAGAGGGGCAGGGCCCCAGCGCAGTCGCCCCACCAGCTCCTCCAGCCAGTTCTGTGTCATGATGAAAGACTCAGTCAGCCCGCCCACCATCAGGGAGCCAGGGGGGCCCGGCACCAGGTAGGCCAGCGTGCTCCAGCAGAGGCAGTCCAGGAAGAGGCCTTGGGCCCCAAGGAAGGCACAGTGCAGGATCGGTGGGTAGCGAACCTCCTTCCACAGCTCCGGGTTGCACAGGCCCTTCAGGTATTCCTGGGCACAGTGGGGAGAACACAATGAAGTCAGCCCATTAGGGGCCTGTCCTGGGATCTGCCCTTGCCACCCAAAAGGCCAGTCCCTCACTAACCATGTGGCCCCACCACTACCACCCCCCATCCATCATGAGCCAAATGACTCCACCATGGCCAGCCACTCTTTCCCTGGTCCTGCACCCTCACACACCCATTTCTTTCCAGGGAACACCAACAGAACAAGGAAGCCTGGGAGGGAGGAGGGAAAGAACCCAGGTTGCAGCTCCAACTCAACCTCAACTGATTAGGTTAATTGTGGGGCATTTATCACCTTCTCAGCATCTCAGTCTCTTCACCGAGAAAAAGGAAGATTGAACTGGATGCTCCTGAGGTCTAGTCCCAGTCTGGCATTCCTGAATAGTGTGACAGCTGGGGGGAAAGTGGCTGCACACTTCTGAGCACCCTCCATAAGCTAGGAACTGATGCAATGTGGGGCAAGTTATTAATCACACAACACGCCTGCCCCCATGCCTGCGGTTCCTCATCTGTAAAATGGGAACAGTAATAGTTCCTGCCTCATTGGGCCACTGTGAAGCTTCAGTGAATTAATATGCAGAAAGTACTGAGGATGACACCTGGCACAACCTGTTCCCATTTTGCAGGCTGAGAAGAGCTGTGCAGCTTGTCCAAGGGCACATAGCTAGAGGCTCTGATACCAGAGTTTTTTCCACCTGCTCTGGCTGACCACAGTGACTACAGGGTAATCATGTGAGACTCGAGCTTCATCCCTCTCCAGAATGCCTCTAGCACAACCTGTACCCCTAATCATAGTAACTGTGTTGCCCAGAGGGGACAGAGGAGGAGATAAGCCACTGGGCCAGTGTCCAGGGGAACCCCTGCACCCGCACATACACGCAATAGCTAACCAGAAGGAAGACCTCTGGCTTTCTGGGCAGACCAAGTCCTAGAGTTCACAGAGCTCACAAGGCACACACTCGCCATCTTTAGCAGTGGCTGGGGTGGGTGAGGTTGGGGTTCCTCCACTCTGGCTGAGTTCCATCAGTGTGGTCCCATGAGCTCTCTCTCCGATCAGCCACCCCATGTGGACTTCATATGCCCCCATGCCCCTCCACATCTCCTTTCTTTGACAGTCATCCCTCTCGTCCCTCTTCCTGCTTTCCCCTGGCAGTCCCATACTCCATTTTGGATCTCCAACAGCCATCCTGAAGACCACCCAGGTGCCTCTGCTCAGTCCCTGGGCCATCCTTCCCTGCTCAGGCCTACGTGTCCCTCTTCCAGCTGGCCAAGGCCACAGACCTGCAACGTCTTCCTCAGAGCCTGAAATACATGTCTAATCCCTTTTCAGTCAGTCCAAAACCAGCTCAAAACCTGATGGACATCCCAAGCTAACCCCTCCTATCCCAACCTCATCTGGTCCCACTGCCTAGCAAGGTTAAATCTGAGCAGGTGTGGGCTGTCTCAGACCTTAACAAATATTCCCCACCCCATGCATCCCCATTTCAATGACCTGAAAACAACATGAAACATGGAGATGTGCTGGGGAAGAAGATTATGGGAGGCTTCTTTCTCTTTCTGCGGAGAGCTTAGAATAGTTATGGTTCCATCAATTGTTCAATATTTCATTTTATTTTATTTTATTTTATTTTTTGAGACAGAGTCTCACTCTGGCACCCAGGCTGGAGTACAGTGGCACGATCTCGGCTCACTGTAGCCTCTGCCTCCCAGGTTCAAGCAATTCTCCTGCCTCAGCCTCCCGAGTAGCTGGGACTACAGACGTGCACCACCACACCCTGCTAATTTTTGTATTTTTAGTAGAGATGGGGTTTCGCCATGTTGGTCAGGCTGGTCTCGAACTCCTGGCCTCATGTGATCCACCCTCCTCGGCCTCCTAAAGTGCTGGGATTACAAGTGTGAGCCACTGTGCCCGGCCCGATATTTTAAAATCAAGAAATATATAGGAACTGTGATAATTTTTAAAATAATAAATCTGAACTAATATTTAGTGAGAGCTTATTATGTGTCAGGCACTTTGCACACATTATCTTATTTATTCCTCTCTCTGCCCTTTAAGGAAACACTATTATCCCCATTTTAGATGAGCAAGGAAAGCCATATGTCCAAGATCACACAGTTGGTAGGCTGGGATACTCAGGCACTCTAGCTCCATAGTCAGGGGTCTTCACCATGATGCCATCTATACTATAGAGGGAGAGAAGATAAGGAAACAACAGACATTTACAGCCTGAAAATACCTGAACAGCTTTCCTGCCTAAAGCCAACCCAGATCTTCTTCCTCCAAGAGCAGAAAAAGTAGAGAAGAAGAGGCAGGAACAACTAACAACTAGGTAGAAAGATGATACGGCTGAATAGAAAAGGGCACAGAAAAAGTGCACTGTATTTGTAAGAATATATTGTCCAATACCGGCAGGTCGTTAGTCAACTTGTAAGTTAAATAAAAGCATTTATATGACCTACTTTAATACTATTCTATACTTGTCAAGGTGCTTTATTACTTAACACCTAACTTAGGGTTCTCCTTTCTCATAAGTCAGTTATCATTCACTGTCTACTTTCTAGAACCACCCCAATTTACACTGCAGGATACTCAAAAGACTCAGAAAACAACAAGAAACTCTGGAATTGGAAGTGAAGGGGAACATGAAAAACCAGGTTCTTTGAGGAGCAGTTAGACCTGGGAGCCCAACCACTCCCAACACACACGCACACACACACATTCACATTCACACACATTCACACACACTGACATTCTCATACAGACACACACACACATAGGCTTGGCAAGTACCTTCCCGCTTACTGGAGGGCTGTTCTCCAGGGAGTACAAAACAAGGTCTTAGGAGTAGGGGTTGATCAGCATAATCAAAGGTGCAAGTGCCACACAAAAAACATGGAGGGACTGAGGACGGCCAAAGAATGATGTATACAATGCAAGCTAAATGCAGAGAAACTCATTCTGCCCACTCAGAGATTCGCTTGGCAGCCAGACCCTGACCCTCCAGGCCAGAGAAGAGAGGCATACATTCTGGAAAACCTGGCCAGCCCAGGAGCAAAGACTTAAAGATCACAAAACCGGGTCCCTAACCAACAGCACCTGCAAATCTCTGTACAATCAAGTTCAAAATCAACAAGTCTTGCCCACAGCCTCCACTCCCAATCAGCTTTTTGTCCTTCACTCTTTATCATGCAAGGATTATCAGGCTTATGAGAAAAACTTCTAATGTGACACACAGAGACCAAACCATACAGGGAGAAAAAAAAAAAAAAAAAAGCAACCTGAAAGAAGAGAAACTAGGTGGGGAGAAGAAAACTTCAAAAAGCTACTGTCATTTCTCTCCTCAGAGAGATAACAGAGAATATGGTACACACTAAACAAGAATAGAATACATAAGTTTCAAATTTTATTTAAAAAGCATAGGATACTGCTTTTTAACAGACAGAATATAAGTGACTTCTAGACATTAAAAATTTGATGGCAGAAATGAAAGACCCAAGAAAAGGCTTCAAAGATAAAAATAAGAAAATCTTCAGAAAGCAGAACAAGAAGTTGAAAAAGAGGAGAAAACATAAGAAAAGTAGAGGACTTCCAGAAAGAGAGGACAGAGATAGCATAGGAGAGGAAATCATCCACTAAATATTTCTCCCACATTTCCCAGATCTGAGGAACATGAGCATCCAGATAGAAGGCCCCCTAAGTACAACAAGAGTGCCTGACAATGGAGGAAAACAGACCCACACAAAGGGGCCTCACTGGGAGACTGCAGAACACCGGGGAAAACTGACAACTTCCAGAGAGAAAAAAACATCTGACGCAAATGACCAGGGACCAGAATAGCTTCAGGCTCCTCCAAATGGAGCACAACCCTCACATTTCTGAAGGAAAATAATTTTCCTTTTATAATTCGGTATCAGCCAAGCTATCAATCAAGTATCCTTTGGCTATGCAACGTAGACATGCAACCTCAGCATTTTTCCTCCTGTAAAACCTTTCCCAGGAAGCCACTGGAGAGCAGTTTTCCAGCAAACCAAATAGGAAAGAAGCAAAGACCATCTCCAGGATGACAGTGAAGAGAAATCTCAGAATTTATTCATCCATTTGATAAATCATTCTTCACTACATGCCAGGCACTGTTTTAGGGTGACAATGGTCATTACACAGGACAACTAGTTCAGATTGGAGGGTATGACTCAAGAAACAGGCATGTTGAAAGCAGGCATGTTGAAAGCAGGCATCTGCATACACTTTGCTGCTGCGCCATCTTTTTAACTTGAGGCTATAGATGGATGTGTTCCATCAACCCAAGAAAGAAAAAGTTTCAAGGTCCAGGACATGAGTATTTAGCAAAGAAAAAAGGCAAAGGATGCCAAGAACGACAGCTGTGTCAGCCTGGAAAGCAACTGACCAGACAGGAGAGATGGCGCCAAGAAAAAATGTAGAACCAAAAGAACACCTTGAACTGATAGACTGACCTTGTAGAAAACTGTACTGAGAGGCTACTGCAAGTGGTAAGAATTAACAATAGGTACAAAGCAAGGCAAATTGAAAAACAAGGAGTACTTAACCTCAATGACCTCAGTGAAACCAAAAAGTAAGAAGGAAAACAAAATCATAGTACACTTCAGTGCTTCAATGTGAACGCTATGTGCACAGGCATAATGAGGCAATGCTAAATGTAGATTTAGCAGATAATTGAAACAGAACTATCTTGAGAAGAGGGACTGGCAGGGAAAGGGAGCTAAATCCTCACATACAATAATGGGACCAAAAAAAGATAACACCAAAAATCGATTAATTAAAAGACAACAGTGTCTACATATTCTTTTAGAAATGTGGAGATGCGTAAATGCCAGAGCAAATACTGTCAATGGGGACGGTTGTTGAAGGAGGAATTGGGAGGGCCAGGGCAGGGAACCACTGTGTGCTCTTCTAAGCCTTTTGGTAATAATTGGACTTTCCAAATGTGTATTACTGTGATAAAAGAAAATTTAAGTTTAAAGAAAAAGAAGCATTCAGTGCCCAAACACAAGTAGGTGTCCTGGTAAATGTTTAACAATCAGCTGGGGGTGGGGGGTAACCTTGATTTGTCACATTTGCCAATTTTTGTGGCATAAATACTCCCACCATGGCTGCAAATACTCCTCCACTCGCTTGCACAATTCCCGAAATTTTAACAGTGGGTCCATAGGAGCCAACTGCAGGCACTGACCACAACCAACTCTCAGGGTACTTCTCACAGTTAGTGTGCAGCAAAGATAGTTCAACTTCCATCTGACAGCCAAGCCAGATGTCAGCAGGCCACACCCTGTCCCAGAGCTCCAGAACCCAGTCTCCAGAAGGTACTCTTGCCCACTACCACTGCCTTTAGGCTCCCCATCACCTCCCACGGTGGTCACCTCTCTTCTCTGCCGCCCACCCCATCCTCACCTCATTGCCAAAGGGCAGAAGGGCGGAGCAGGGCTTGTCCTGGGCCTCTTCTGATCATTACTAAAACCCGCCTCCCCACTCACTGATTTCACCTCAGAGAGTCCTCCCCAGTGTTTGTTTTGCTGCCTGGGAATGTGTTTCACAGTAATGTCTTCAATGTTTTTTAATCCCACCAAACAAAACAATTTAAAGCACTCAAGTTTTACAGAGATTTTCCTGAGAAACCAACCACGTAGAAACACACTCAGGCCCTTCTCCAGATGAGCCTGTATCCTTCTCGATCCCTCCTCCCTTAGACCCCAGCAGGCCACCCTCACCGTCAGCCCTCCCAGCATCCTGCAACCTGTGGTCTCCCAGAGTCCTCTCTGCCTGTTGGCTTATGTTCAATAGGCCATCAACAAAGTGCATAATTCTGCGTCCCTACAGCTGAGATTGGAGCCAGCCACAGTACCTCCCTATGAGAACCACAAGAGATCCTTACACTTGGGAAATGTTCATGTATCAGATCACTGGACCTTAGCATTTAATCCAAGACTTCCACTTTACAAACAGGGAGATCAAGACTCAGAGAGGGAAAAGGACTTGCTCAAAGTTACGCAGCTAGTTAAAAACAATAGTAGCTAACATCTATACTCTATAGCTCTCCACATTTTATGGAAGTATTGTAACATACATGATTTCCGCAGACTGTCACAACCTCTTCATGAACCAGGTATTATTGTAGTCTGTTCCACAGATGAGGGAAATGGCTCAAGAGAGGATAAATTATTTGATCTGGTCACCCAGTTAACAGGTAGCAAACCCCAGTCTCATACTCTCCTCACCATACCCTTCCTATCTTGGTTGTAACTTGGTGACAGCATATCAAACCCAGATCCCCTAACCCCCAAGACAAAACTTTATCCCCCTCCACCTTCCCTTCGTCCTCCTCCAAATTGCCAACAAAGTTTCCTTCCTGCTCATTGTGTACAATATGTCAGGGAGGCCGGGCGCGGTGGCTCAAGCCTGTAATCCCAGCACTTTGGGAGGCCGAGATGGGCGGATCACGAGGTCAGCAGATCGAGACCATCCTGGCTAACCCAGTGAAACCCCATCTCTACTAAAAAATACAAAAAACTAGCCGGGCGAGGTGGCGGGCGCCTGTAGTCCCAGCTACTCGGGAGGCTGAGGCAGGAGAATGGCGTGAACGCGGGAGGCGGAGCTTGCAGTGAGCTGAGATCGGCCACTGCACTCCAGCCTGGGCGACAGAGCGAGACTCCGTCTCAAAAAATATATATATATATGTCAGGGAGATACCCAGAATCCCCACATGCTGGGTTCCCACTTTTCAACAATGCCCTTCCCAAAGGGAAGACAAAGGGAAGTGGAGGAACAGGGCTAGGAATCAAGGGAGCCACTGATTCCATTACCAGGGCCTACAGTGGGAGCCTGAGGTGTGAGATCTGTGGCCTGAAGAACCCTGAAGCAGCAGAGGGAGACGGAGTAGGTAGGCCTGGAGAAGCCAATCCAGGATTTGAGCAAGGAGGGGGGTGTGGAGCACCTCCGAAAGTGTGAGTCCTGACCCGGAACAGTGGTTCCTGCCTGTAATCCCAGCACTTTGGGAGGCCAAGACAGGTGGATCACCTAAGGTCAGGAGTTCAAGACCAGCCTGGCCAACATGGTGAAACCTCATCTCTACTAAAATACAAAACTTAGCTGGGGATGGTGGCAGGTGCCTGTAATCCCAGCTGCTCGGGAGGCTGAGGCAGGAGAATCACTTGAACACGAGAGGTGGAGGTAGAGGTTGCAGTGAGCTAAGACCACATCATTGCACCCCAGCCTGAGCAACAGAGTGAAACTCCATCAAGAAAGAAAAGAAAAGAAAGAAAGAAAGAAAGAAAGAAAGAAAGAAAGAAAGAAAGAAAGAAAGAAAGAAAGAAAGAAAGAAAGAGAGAAAGAAAAGAAAGAAAGAAAGGAAGAGAAAAAGAAAGTGCGAGTCCCCTAAGAGGGTGAGCTGCTGCCTTTCAAAGTAACAAAAAGATTAAGAACCCAAAGAACCCAAAACACTCCTCTTGTTAGCGTACCCTACCCAGGCTTCTGAAACATCTTCCTCTCAAGGCCTCCTGCACATCTGTTCTCTGGGAAGACACCCACCCGGAACTTCCCTCTCCTAGCACCTCTGTCAAAATTGGAAAAACTGCTGACCCAGCAGCTGCACAGGGGGGTTGAGGGAGGAACTTCCCAGCCTGCATGCCTACCAGCCTGGCTGGCCGAGTTCTGGGCCTGTCTACCCAAGGCCTTGACCAATTAAGATATAGGTATAGACCCAGCTGCAGTAGGTGTGTGTGTTGAAGGGGAAGGTGGTGGTGGTCTGGGGCAGAGGGAGACTGTCGCATTTCTACAAAGAAGTAAGATAAAGGAATCTAAGGGAAGAGGTAAACTTTGGGGGACAGGGGAATCTAACAGGCCCAAGGGGAGGAAAAGCTTGTGAGAGAAGCCAGGGAGATTGCAAGAGAGGTGTGCTGTGATCTGGCCTGTCCAAGGTCCAGCCCCACATAGCAAGCCCTTTCATCTGAAAGCCCACAGCCCTCCTCCCAGATTCCCAGCCCTTGGAGATGGGTGGGAATCTGGGAAGAGGGCTGCACGCCACTCAGAACCCCTGCAAGAGGCTGAGTGGCATCAAGAGTGTGGGGTAAGGAGCCCAGAGCCCTGGTTTCTGGTCCAACCCCCACCACCTCACCTACCTGACTCTGAGCACTCAGCCAAGTCCCTTACCCTCTCTGGCCACCAGTACCTCATCTGTAAAATGCCAGTATCACTCTAGAAGGATCTCTAAAGGCCCCTCCAGTCCTAGTACTCAGAGGCTCCAAGGGGCCGCCCAGGATTTAAGGAGACTTAAGAGGAGACAGAAGGACCTGGGCCTTTCAGTCCTGGTGGAGAACAAAGAGGTGTGTTGCAGAGGCCACAGAAATACAGCGCCTTGAGTTGCTGCCCAGATGGAAAAGTGGGGCTGCGGATGCTGGGGCCCTAGCCAGGGAAGTCTCATGGGGGGACACACACCGAGAAGGTGCTCTCAGTGCACTTGAGGGACAGAGGTGACACGTAGGGAAGGGGTGGGGCAGGAAAGGAAGGAACCAGAGGGAAAGAGAGGGCATGGAAGGAGCGCAGGCTGATCTGGCGAGGCAGGAGGAAGGCCCAGTACCTGCCCGCCACACTGCCAAATCCAGGCGGGGGCAGGGTGGGTGGTGCCTCTGAGGACCACCATTTCCCCAGGGGAAGGGGAGAGAGTGATCTGGCTGGAAGAGATGGGTGGGGGTGGGGAGAAGCTGTTTACCTTGGCTTTGCCCATGTTCTCTCGGGGCCCCTCGAGCTGTAGCCAGAAGTAGGGGGTGTCCGGGCGGCTCTGGAAGGCGTTCAGCTTGACCCTAAAGATGCGCTGCACTTGCAGCCGCTGCCGCTGCACCCGAGGCTTCGATTTTGTCTGCACCATGAACCATTCCTGCGCCGGAGGATCGCCCCCCGACAGGAGCATGGCTGCCCCGCCTGCTCCTGGAACGAAGGAGAAGATAGTGTCACCCTGGTCTCGGCGCGGCAGGCGCCCCAGCCCCCAGCCCCAGGCGCCTAAGCCACGCCCCCTCCTCCCGCGGCGCGCCCCCCGCACGGCCTCCTTCCTCCAGGCTGCCGGACCCACCCGGCACGGCTCGGGCGCCCGCCCTCTGGAGCTTGGTCCCCTTCGACCGCCGCTCCCGCGTCGAGCTCTTCCTGCCCGGGGTTGTAGGAGGGGTGGGACCGGTCGGGCTCCTGCCGCCCTTTCCTCCGCCCCCAGCCTTCCCCCTCCAGCACTCCGCCAGCCCCTCCTGGATCAACTCTGTCTGCGTCTGCTGGATAGCTTAAAGGGGCGCGGAGAAGAGGGAGGGGGAGCCGGGGCGGGGAGGAGGGGGCGGGGAGGGTCCCGGAGGCCTCTGCCTTCCACCCAAGTTTTGGGCCCACAGCCAGAATCCAGGGGTCAAAGTTAGTTTCCTTCCACGTTCCCCTCTTGCTAGTGGAAGGACGGGGGAAGAGGAAGGAGGGGAAGATTGGTTTCCGGGACCCTTTTTTGAGATTTGGAACAGGGATCTCTCCCTTTTACCCTCACCTTCCCCCCCCAACCCCCAACCGCCTCTCCCAGGCGTCCCAAGAGAACGGGGACCTCGGCCACTCCTTCCCTGGGAGGAAAGGGTTAAGGTAGAGTAGGGTGGGGAGCCCAGGGAGGCCGGGGCCTAAGGAAACTCTGGGCTGGAGACCAAGCAGGAAGGAAAGGGTAACAGCACTGACTCCCCACCCCCCACTGAAGTCTAGGGACAGCCTGGAGCTGGCGGGCAGCCCAGACCCTCCTGAAGCCCCCCAGGGCTGGAGGGGCGGGAAAGCTGCCAGAGTTTTCAGACTTGAGTTGTTTATGAAAGCCCTTTTTAGCACGTTTGAGTTATGCTGTGAGGGGAAGGAGATAGAGGGTCCAGGCAGTAATGTAACCTCCGAGGTCTCCTGCAACACCTGACCAGCCAGCCAATTGGCATGAGTGCTCTGGGACTAGCCCTGGGCTAGGGGGCCACCTTCAACACCCAGGCTCTGGTCACATCCCCAGCACAAAGAACACCTTATACAGCCCTGGGCCTGAACAGAACCTGGCCCTATGGAGGGCAGGGCCTATGTCTCGGCCTCAGTGACCTTATTTTCCAGATTAAAACGAAGAGCCACAGTCTGATAGACACAAGTATACCTATGGGGTCAAAAGGCATCAGACTTTAAATTAGGTCTGCCCTGGAACATCTGGGCTGCAGGGTCATCATATGTTTGTGTGCAGGCAAGGGACCAGGAGCACCCCACTGCAAGGAAGGGGCCCAACTGGGGGCAGGGAGGGGCTCATGCTACTCCTGGTCTCACTGGACCACGCTTCATCCCACACACCTGATTCTTCTCCCTAGATTGGAATCCAGAAAAGGAAAAAGTCATCTGTGTTACTTCTGGCTCCAAAGCCTTCTACTCTATCCTGCCTGGTCCCCCTGTCCTGCCCCTCTACAGTACCTTGAAGCAGAAGACCTTTGGGGTGAATCTCCATCTCTGGCCCTCTTTCCACCTCTGACTGCTCTCCTTTTATCAAAAGAGGCTCCTGCCTGATTGTGCTTCAGTTTCTGTTACAAAGCAAAGTGAGAGTTACATACCCCTGTTCCCTGCACTTTCCCTGAATGAATACTGAACTCTTGTTGCCCTCCTCTATCTGATCGTGAACCCCAAGCATGGTGGCCATCTTCATGGAGAACTCCTGGGTTTAATTGTATGTTTAAAGAGGCCATGTTGAGGGTCAGAAGAGGTCAAGCTTAGGAGTCAAGTTATGTATAAATGGACAAAAGCAGACAATTTATTTAAACTCTTGCATCCCTATTTCCTTAACTCATGAAAACTGGGATGATAATACATACAGCAGAGGGTAGAAATCAGACCACACAGGTAAAGCGCCAGGCACAGTGCCTGACACAGAGTAGATACCCAATATATGTGAGTTCCTCCTTTCAAGAGCTTATCTCTTCTCCCCAACCTCAGTTCTGGCCAATGTGTCACCACACCTTCGTAGAAATCCTCTCCTTACCCTTCCTACTAACCCATCCCCCAGCTCCTGCCTCTCCTGGAGGTAGAGATTTGGTTAGGTAGCCTGATTTTAATCCCAGCTACGCTCAGTTCTGGATGAGTTAATGAGTTAATGTGGATTCAGGCAGGTCACTAAGTCCCTTGAACTCTCTGGGCTTCCTCATCTAAATTCACTCATAGGACCAAATTCATTCGCTCATTCAACAAATTTAACACGTATTCACTGAGTATCTACTATGAGCCATGCCCTAAGAGTATGGCATTGAGTAAGATGGAGATCTCCCTGCCCCCATGGAATATGGAAGAAAGAAAAAGGAAAGAGTGTGATTTCAGAGAAGGAGAACTACTCTCGTGGAAATAAGACAATGTACCGTGATGGAGAATGCCTCCATGAGGCCTCTCTGCTGAGGGGATGTTTCAACTAGAGGGAGAGCAAGAATATGGGCACTGAGATGGCAACCAAGCTAAGCTCTTAGCAGTTCTTGATCCAAGGTTCTCCTTATCTCAAATACATTCAGTGATTCCTTGCCTACAATATTAGGTTAAAACTGGTTTGATGTGTTGGAGGCCTTCTGCAACCTGGCCCTTGTTTACTTTCCTAACCTTGTATAAAAGGATCCCAGCTTAAGTGTAAGTAGAATTCGATATGTCTAGGCATGTCTGGCAACAGGGGAGCACACCCTGTCACGAGTCTGTTTGCATGAGGAGTGAGAAACCTCCAAGAAGAAGGCTCATCTTGCTTAAAGGAAGGGCCTGCCCTGTGAGCTTGACAGAGTAATAGATCCTTATCCCTCCAAAGCTCCAGAGAGAGAGGCAGTTCTGTCACTCAAATACGTGGCCCAGATCCACACCTATCCAAGTTCTGGAGATGGGGCAGGGAGCCCAGGAACCCAGGCAGCCCTGCTTGGGACCTTTGTGTAGGAGTAGCCCAGAGAGGAGACAGGCTTCTCCCTGACTTTGCCATTGTCCCTTAGCAACTTGCATTCCTTCAGAGCCACAAAGCAGAAGTGCCCTCCCAGAGGCATTTGGAATGGTCAGGACTTAAGGTGGCTCCAAATAAGCACTGAGGGCTAGAGTCAAGGAAACCAGAGGTACTCTCTGTGTGTCACTCAATATGGTCCCCAGAGTAGTCAGGATCTCAGTAGGAAACACAGTACTTGCAAATGAGAGGACTGAGGGAAATTTAAAGAATGGATCTTTCATGGGGATTTGAGTGGGGTTAAGGAAAACCAGTAAGAGATGGGTGCAGTTCTTGAGGGCTAGGTATCAGCAGGAAGCTGTTACCACCAGTAGGCCTGAAAGGGAAAAGGCAGAAGTGGTTACTGCAACCAAGCACTGGGCAAGAGCTGGAGCCATAGGCCGCAAGACAGAAGCTATCGGCCTGGGTAACGATCGCAGCCACCAGCAGGCTGCCACCCAGCATGGAGGGAGCCACCTTCCTGCGGCTTGCAAATGCCCAGCAGTGGACAAACCTAACCAGAAGCCAAATGGCAAGGCCATGGAAGGCTAAGTCGTTCCTTGAGGTCAACCTCCTGAACACAGAGTAGGATGGAGAAGAGTGAAGAGTACACATAGAATATTCAGTACACTCCATCTCTTAACGCCTACGGGCTGGGGAGGCTTAAGGAAACTAAGTTATACTAATTTCCCCTACTCTTCGCCTCATAAACACTCTCTCTTAGGAACAGAAATGAATAATCCTGTGCTCCCATTCAGAACACAGGACTCAGAGTCAAAGACTTGGGTTAAAATCCCAGCTCTGTCACTGTAGCAGTTTCCTAGGCTGCTGTCATAATTTACCACAAACTGAGTGGCATAAAATAAGAGAAATTTATTCTTGCCCAGTTCTGGAGGCTAAAGGCCCCAAAATCAAAACATATGTTAAAGGTACTCTGAACAATTGGTGCATAAATAAACTGTTCAATGGAACAGACTAAAAATCTAGAAAATAAGACCAACTATATACTGAAATTTAGTATATGGCCAAGATCGTTTTTGTTTGTTTTTTGCCAGGAGGTATTCTCCTCTAATCAAGATAGTTTTTTAATCAGTGGAGATAACATGGATTTTTCAATAAATGATATTGGGACAATAGGGTAGCCTTCTGGGATAAAATAAAATATTCATACCTAACCCCACACAGAAAAACAAATTTCTGAAAGATCAAACACTTAAATACTAAAAATGAAATCATAAAAGTACTACAACAAACCATGGAATAATTTTTATATTATTACATTTGGGAGAGGCAGGCCTTTCTAAGAATAATACCCATATCAGAAGTCATTTTAAAACTGTTTAATACTTTTAGTTACATAAATATAGAATGATTTCCCATGGAAACATAAACACCATAAACAGAGTCAACAGACACATGAAAAGCTAGGAGAATATATTTGCCAATCATACCACAGATGAAGGGCTAATTTCCTAAGTATTTAAACAACTCTTACAAATAAGAAAAAGATTGACCCATAGAAAAATGGACAAAGTATAAAGAGAGTCCACAAAAAGGAAACTGTATATGGTTCTTAAAATATAAAAGCATGTGCCACTTCACTTTTAATAAGAGAAATGCGGATTAAAACTACAGCAAAGTACTATTTTTTTTTAACCTACAGAGGTAAAAAAAAAAAAAAAAAAATGCCGCAAGAATCAGCAATGTTTGCTAACACACAATCTTGCCCACTGTCACACCCTGCTGGCATGTTCTCACAACCTCCAAGGACAGCAACTGACAATATCTATCAAAATTTTAACTAGACATACTCTGTGACCCAGCAATCACACTTCTGAGATGTATTTTACAGATATATTCTCACAAATGCTAAATATCCATTTGAGCAAGGATATTCTTTGCAGCATTATTCACTATGGCAGGTTGGAAATTATCTAAATGTGGATGTTCATACAACGGAATACTATCACTCAAAAGAAGTGGGGGAGCGGGGTAGAGTTAGGCACCTCTATTTGTCCTAATATGGGACTATCTCCAAGACATGTAAAGGTAAACTTGAAGCCAAGTGTGAGGAGGGAGAGCTGGAGGAAACTCTTTGCTGCTGGCTGCCCCTATTCACGCCACAGCACCCACATCCCCAGGCACAGCGTCTGCTAAGGAAGCTAAAGTTTCAGGTCACTTGCAGAGGCCCCTGCCAAGGCCCTGGGAGGGGACCCAGCAGTGTGTTCACATGGTCCTGTGCTTTTATAGAATTTGCAAAAGATATTTTAATCACAGTTGTTCAAGATGACAGTGTCTTTCTCTTCCAACTTCCGCTCTGTCACACATCACCTTGTGTCAAGTGACGCTGGAGCAGCCACAGGCTTTTCTGGGACCTAGCTGTGGGGAAGGTAAGTTAGAGACACATTCACTGTGGGTTCAGTGGGATGTGTTCACATGCAGTAACTTCCATGCATACTTATTGTTTGCCATCCTGTGCTGAAAAGCCTCTCAGATATATTCCTATTGTCCACTGTGCCACCTCACCTGGGATGGCCACACAAAGGTAGAGGTCACAAAAACTGCATGTCGGGAAGTTTATTAATTTTTTTTAAAATACCATGTTATTTTTCTGGAATTTAGGGTATTTTTGGTACTTATCAGTTTTTTTTTTAAATGTGTAACTTGGTTTGTTTTTTGGTTTTTGGTTTTTTTTTGAGACGAAGTCTCGCTCTTGTCCCCTAGGCTGGAGTGCGATGGCACAATCTCGGCTCACTGCAACCTCCACCTCCTGGGTTCAAGTGATTCTCCTGCCTCAGCCCCTCGAGTAGCTGGGATTACAGGCACCTGCCACCACGCCTGGCTAATTTTTGCATTTTTAGTAGAGACGGGGTTTCACCATGTTGGCCAGGCTGGTCTCAAACTCCTGACCTCAGGTGATCCACCCGCCTCAGCCTCCCAAAGTGCTGGGATTACAGGTGTGAGCCACTGTGCCCAGCCGATTTTTCTATTTTTTATACCCAAAATTAAAAAGTAAAATGCAGAATACCATGTTAACCTTTGTCTTTAATTAAAAAAAAAAAAAAAAAAAGACCTGACACTGTGACTCATGCGCATAATCCAGCACTTTGGGAGGCCAAGGTGGGACCTGGGCAACATAGCGAGATCCCATCTCTATAAAACAAAGAGAGAGAGAGAGAGAGAGAGAGAGAGAGAAGAGGAGGAGGAGGAGGAGAAGGAGAACAACAACAGCTACTACTACTGTCAGGAGTGTCCTTCCGATTGTTTTAGATCACTGGAGTCCAAGTTAGAGAACAGGTAACCTGATACTACCCTGTTTGCCCCCTCAAAAGGGAAACTTTTGTTGGTAGAAAACTCATGTTCAGCACTTTATAGTGGCCTTTTGTCTCCCCTACAGAGTCCTCAAAGTCAGAGTTTCTCATATATACCTTAGTGGTTGGCTTCTCATCTCTCTTCAATTATATTAAAATGGACAGATTGTCTCTAGTGTTTCACTACTGGCAAACAATCCTATCATGAACATTTATGTACATACAGTGTTTCACGCTAGTGCCAGGTGTTTCTGTAGGACAGATTCCTAGAAGCAGAATAATTGCATTAAAGGCTGTGCACACTTAGATTGTTCTCCAGTATTGTGGTTCACCCATACCATGGTAAATTATGTGGCCGATAAAAATCGTGAAGTAGAGGATAGAGCAATTCCTAAAGGAGGGGGGTGGTGAGGAGCACAAGGGCACAGGCTGCAAAACAAGATATATGGCATGCCTTTAAGATGAGAGTGAGTAGGGAGTACAAGAGGAGGCTTCCACTTCCTGCTTCAGAGTCCTTTATTTTTCCAGAATTTTAAAAATAAGCAGATACTATCATTATAATTTTTTAATATTAACAGAAAGAAGGTACACCTGTTGTTACACAACTATATCAATACTTACAGGGGAAATTCTTCTTCTGTTATCAGGAATGTTCTAACTTTACATGAAGAGGCTGGTCCCACCTCTCTCTGGGACTTGCTTCTGAAACAAACATTATCCCCGGGACTTTAGAATTACTGTTTATCTTGGCTTGAGCTGGCAAAGAGAGTCTGCCCCCGACATCACACCAGATACGGTGATTTCTGCCTTGCCTCAGTGCTGGCATATTTCCAGCCCTTCTTAAAATAAGCCTTGGGGCAGGTTCAGGAGGATCTACTCCTTGGCTGCCCAAGGACACCAGAGGACCCTGGTGGTTCCCACACTTACCCATATTTACTACCATGAGGCACTGCTGTACTTTGGGTGATTCATGAAGACAAAAACAGGAGCAACAATGTTTCAGAGCTCGAAGAGTGTTGGGCTGGGCTTCCAAGCTGTGTAAGGGACATTTTGGGGGAGTATCTGCAGGAGGCTGGAGGTCTGAAGGCGGGTCAGTGAGCACAGCGGATGAAGGGCACATGCCTAGGAGCCACTGATGGCAGAGTGAGGGCAAAAGCTGGTCCCGTGGAGGCTGAGGGGTCTCAGGCCATTAGTAGTCAAGCAGAGAAGGACAGGGAGTGGGAGTTCTGGGGTGTCTCTAGCAAGGGTATGACTAACCAAAGCCACTCTGAAGCTAACCGCCCCCCACTTCTCTCAGCCAGTCAATCATTAAGTCCTGTGAGTTGATTGTTTCTCCCTTCTTCCTTGTACTAAGAAGTGTCCAGCATGTGCCAAACCATTCTAGGTGCTGGCGATACATCAATGAGTAGTGCCCTGCTGTCACGGAGTCTATGTCTAAAGTTGAAAAAAGCAATTGCATAATTATGTTTTGTGACTATATTGTAATGAAGTAAAAGCAATGCTGTAAGGCCTGCAGTTTTTTAAAAAACCAACTTTATTTACCTGAGTTTCCTAAACTTACCTCAGAAATCATCCTCCTCCTCCATTTTTCGTGTATATAAAATTTATTTCTAAAGTGGTTTTAAGTTTACAGGAAAGCTGAGTGGAAAGGAGACTTCCCATATGCCTCTAGTGCCCACGTGTGCACAGCCTCCCCCACTATCAACATCCTGCACCAACGTGATACTTTTGTTAGAATAGATGAACCAACGTTGACACAACATTAACAATCAAAGTCCACAGCTTACATTACGGCCTCTTTTTTTTTTTTTTAACATAACAATGTGTTACCACTGAGACTGGCAGGTATAGGCAGGAGGGAGCCTACAGAGTTTCTCGGAGGGAAGTGGCACACTTGTATTAGTATTCTCTGCACAACCAGTTCACTCATTTCTCCTTGTCTGACCGAAGAATGTGTCCTTACCTTCTGAGTTCCATTTGGTTCAGATGCTACAGACACCTCCCTGGCCCAGGCTACTGAAATGACTTTCAAACTGATCTAGCAGCCACCAGACCATTCGCCTCCCTCACCCCTATTCAGCTCTGAATCCAGAGCCCTAGTTAATTGAAGAGCATCACTTGCTCTGTGACATGAGCTTACTCAAACTTTTTCAGTAACTCCCCACCAGTGGTTTCCCATGTAATTATCCATAGAGCCCATTTGGTGATGGCAGTTGAATATAGTGGTTAAAAACATAGGCTCTGATATCGGTAGCCCAAAGACTACTACATCCTAGCCCTGGAAATCCCAATTTCCTCACCTTTAAAAAGTGGTAGAGGGGCACATGGTGGCACAAAAGTGGCATGGTGGCTCATGCCTGTAATCCCAGCACTTTGGGAGGCCAAGCCAGGCAGATCACGAGGTCAAGAGACTGAGACCATCCTGGCCAACAAGGTGAAACTCTGTCTGTACTAAGAATACCAAAATTAGCTGAATGTGGTGGTTCATGCCTGTAGTCCCAGCTACTCAGGAGGCTGAGGCAGGAGAATCACTTGAACCCGGGAGGTGGAGGTTGGAGTGAGCTGAGATTGCACCACCACACTCCAGCCTGGGCAACAGAGCAAGACTCCATCTTAAAAAAGTAAATAAATAAAGCAGTAGTGGGGAGGCCAAGGCAGGAGGATATTACTTGAGGTCACAAATTCAAGATCAGCCTGGAAAACAAAGCAAAACTCACCTCTACCAAAAAAAAAAATTAGCTGGAGTGGTGTGTGCCTGTAATCCCAGCTACTCTGAAGGCTGAGGCTGGAGGATCATCTGAGCCCAGGCAGTCGAGACTTCGGTGAGTCATGATCATGCCAGTGCACTCCAGCCTGGACAACAGAACAAGAACCCAACTCTTTAAAAAAGAAGTGGTAGAGACTACGATGGAATAGAGATAGAATGTCTAGTCTAAATGGCACAGCAGTTACTCAGCTCCAGTGGCTTGTTGCCAAATCTCCCCATTGTTAAGGAAAAAACATTGTAAACTTGATGTTTATGTGAAATCTAATTTTGTTTTGCTGTAGCAGCTGTAGTAGAGTGCAACATATGACCACAAATTCCTCCCATCTCTATCTGCCCACCCTTTACAATATGACATTGCTGCTCCTCCATCAGAGATGAATTCTGTTCCTCCTTCTCCCCATTCTAGCCGGGCCTTGTGACTTGTGTTGGCCAATAAGATGCAGTGGGCGTAGCATTTGTAACACTGAGTCGAGACCTCAAAAAGTCTTGAAACTTTGGCTTTGACCCTCTTGGAATGCTCTGCTCTTCTGTAAAGAGGCCCAGGATAGCCGGAAGGAAGAAAATTGAGATACCGGCAGAAAGAAGTCACATGGGCAGACAGAAGCAAACTCATCTCAGCCATTCCAGCCGCCCTAGCTGAGGTTTCACACTTGGGAGTGAGGCTGTCTAGGACCAACTAGCTAAACTGCCAACTGAATGCAACCACATGAGTGTGCCCAGGTGAGACCAGGAGGAGAATCACCAGGTTAAGCCACAGAATTGTGAGGAAAAGTAAATCATTGTGGTTTTAAGCCACTAAATTGGGGTGATTTGTTACACAGCCATAGATAGCAGACAGAAATGAGCCTTAGATAAGAGACAGAAATGATTAATGCACCTTTCCAACCAACCAAACAACTCCAGTCACCAGTTAGTGATCTCTTAGGTGTGAACTGCTTGGGGACAGGAATCATATCTTGTTGATCTTGGTATCCTGAGTGCCTACCATTGCCTGATAATTAACACATAGTAAATCCTTTGTGAACATATAAATGGAGCTATAAGACAAGCTCCTATCACAGCTGCAACAGCCTTGAGGATAGGGCTTTATCGTATGTGCCTTTCTAATCCCAACAGGCACTAACATTTTCTCTTGCAGTTTCTATAATCCTGTGTTAGGGTTCTCCAAAGAAACAGAACCAATAGGAGAAACAGAGAGAGAGAGAGATTGATTATGGGAATTGGCTCATGTGATTATGGAGATCAGGAAGCCCCACAATCTGCTGACTGCAAGTTGGAGAACAAGGGAAGTCAGTAGTGTAATTCAGTCCAAGTTTGAAAGTTATTTCAGTAGCCTGGAGAAGGGCAGTGTCTGTAGCATCTGAATCAAATGAACCTCAAAAGATACGGGCACATTCATGGGTCAGACAAGGAGAAGTGAGTGAACTCATTGTGCAGAAAACACTAATCTACGTGTGCCCTTCCCTCAAGAATCTGCAGCTCTGATGTTCAAGGGTAAAAGAAGATGGATGACTGGGCTCAAATAGAGAGAATTTGCCCTTCCTCTACTTTTTTGTTCTATTCAAGCCCTCAATGTATTGGGTGATGTGGACCCACATTGATGAGGGAAGATCTTCATTTAGTCTACCAATTCAAATGCTAATCGCTTCCAAGAAACACTCTCACAGATGTACCCAGAAATAATATTTTACCAGCTATCTGGGCATCACTTAGCCCAGTCAAATTGACACATAAAATTAACCATCACAAATCCTTATTTTAAAAAAGTTTGTTCAGTGATGAAGTAGTGCAAATAGAATAACAAAATGGAGTGGCTAATGAACAATGGAGCCAAAAAGAATTGTGACATTTTGCTACATCTTGGGAGAACAAGAGAATTGTTTGCCTTGACCTAATACAACCTCAAAGAAACAATAGGGAGTCTTGATGGAGGCAGAAAATGAAGTGAAGCCAGATCCGCCCCAAACTGGGAAACCCCAAACCAGGCAGGACTATGAGCAGTAGCCAATGGGTGCTAGGTTAGGAAGTGTCTGAATTTTGAGAATGGAGAAAATAATACAAAAGCAACACAAGATAAAATTGAGGCTGGGCACAGTGGCTCATGCCTGTAATCCCAGAACTTTAGGAGGCCAAGGTGGGCTGATCACCTGAGGTCAGGAGTTCAAGACCAGCCTAGCCAACATGGTGAAACCCCATTTCTACTAAAAATACCCAAAAAAATTAGCCAGGCATGGTGGCATGCACCTGTAGTCCCAGCTACTAGGGAGGCTGAGAATCACTTGAACCCAGGAGGCAGAGGTTGCAGTGAGCTGAGATTGTGCCATTGCACTCCAGCTTGGGCAACAGAGTGAGACTCTGTGTCAAAAAAAAAAAAATTGAAATTTACCTACTCTGTCTTGGAAAAACCTTTCATGCTAGGGACTGGGGGTTGACAAAGTACCAAGGCTGATGGAGCCCTTGGGCATCTGCCTTCCTCTGCCCTTTGCCATCATGAATGAAGAAGACTTCACTCGAAGGCTGAGCAGCATCTTTCAAAAAAAAAAAAAAAAAGAATGCAGTAGGGAAAGGGAGTGCGTGGGGGCTAAAAACCAGCCTCATTCTACGAACACTCAGCCCATATTCCCCTCCCTGACTCTAACTTTTGTTAGAGTGTCCTATATTCTATCAGGCCACCCTGAGTGGGAGGGTCCCCTTCTACAGGCTCCTCTGCAGGCTGTTCTTTTGAAACATAAACTCCTAAGTGTTAGAATTGGAAGGGATCTTAGACACTGTTTGGATCAATCCAACCCCATTCATTTTACTACTTAAGAAGTAAACAGTGTCCAACTGGGAGCATGAATCCCAGAACCTTTGGTTAAAAGTCTGAAGTTCGATCTCTGGCCTGTCTGGCTGCCTCATTTGAAGACTGCCCTGGATGTTTACTTTTCATCTGATTTCACCCATGTGATAAGGAATTGGCTGCAGTGTTGTGGAAAAGATCGCCGGACCTGGAGTTAGGAAATAGACCTTCAAATCCTAGCTCTGTCTCTGGCAAGCTGTGGAACTCCAGACATTACTTACGCCCTCCGTGCCTCAGTTTCCTGGCTTGTGAGATGGTAATAATAACGGGACAAACTTTTCAGGATTGTTGGGAGATGATTAAATAAGATGAGCTATGTATGTAAAGGGCTTGTCAAGCCTCCTGGAACAGATAATACTCCTTAACATGTTTTCTTTCTTTGTTGTTTTGTTTTTGTTTTTGTTTTTTGAGGTGAAGTCTCTTTTTGTCATCCAGGCTGGAGTGCAGTGGCACAATCTCAGCTCACTGCAACCTCCGCCTCCCGGGTTCAAGCAATTCTCCTGCCTCAGCCTCCCGAGTAGCTGGGATTACAGGCACCTGCCACCATGCCCAGCTAATTTTTGTATTTTTAGTGGAGATGGGGTTTCACCATGTTGGTCAGGCTGGCCTCAAACTCCTGACCTCAAGTGATCCACCCACCTCGGCCTCCCAAAGTGCTGAGATTACAGGCGTGAGCCCCAGCGCCCGGGCTCCTTAACGTGTTTTCTTCTTCTTCTGCTGCTGCTGCTGCTGCTGCTATTTTTAATCAATTGCTCTGAGCCTTGGTTTAGGAATGCAGCAAATGTAGAATTAAAACATGTAAAGTGGGTGGGCCATAGTGGCTCACACCTGTAATCCCAGCACTTTGAAGGTGAGGTGGGTGAATCACTTGAGCTTAGGGGTTTGAGACCATCCTAGGGAACATGGCAAAACACTGTCTCTACAAAAAATACAAAAATAATCCGGTGTGGTGGTGCACACCTGTAGTCCCAGCTACTTGGAGGCTGAGGTGGAAGGATTGCTAGAGCCTGGGAGGCCAAGGCTGCAGTGAGCAATGATCATGCCACTGCACTCCAGCCTGGGCAATAGAGTAAGACCCTATTTAAGGAAAAAACATGTCTTTAAATTTCAACACTTTTTAAGACTCATGGTTAGGTATTTTGTAGAATGTCCCCCAATCTGGGATTGTCTGGTGTTTTCTCATGAAAAGACTAAGGTTGTCGATTTTGGCAGGCGTAGCACAAAGGTGATGTCCTTCTCGTTGCGGCATACGGGGGCACATGATGTCAACATGATTTATCGCTGGTGATCTTCATCTTGACCATTCGGTTCAGGTGGTGTTTGTGAGGTTTCTCCACTGCAAAGTTACTCTTTTTCTCTTTCCATAGTCTGTAAGAAGCAGGTCCCTAAGTCCAGAGCACACTCAAGGCAACAGGAAATAAGCTGCACCTCCTGGAGAAAGGGAAATCAAAGAATCTGTGATAGTGTGTGAACACCACTCAGGTATTCACGTATTTGGGGGCAGATACTTGAAGGTTTTGCAAATGTCCTGTTTTTCCTTAAAGTTTTATCTACTGCTTTTAACATTCATCAATGGATCTTGCCTGTAGCAATTATTATTGTGATGATCTAATCGTGATTTTGTATTTTCCTTATTCCTGATACATTTATAATTAGAATTCTTTTGCAAGTAAGATTTATCCCTTCTCTCTCATTTAGTTATTTATTCAATACTTTATTTACATCAGTATGGATTCATAAAGGTTTATTTTACTCTTGGAGTTATAATCCAGTATTATTATCTCTTACCATTGCTCAAACTGTTCCAGATTTGGCCATTGGGAGCTCTTTCAAGTTGGCTCCTGTGTCCTTTTGATATGCCCTTTACCGCCCTTTTTTTTTTTTTTTTTTTAAGCACTTCTTTATTTTCTGGTACTACAAGTTGTTCCAGGATCATCTTATGTGTTCCCTGTCCCAGCTCAAGAATTAACCATTTTTCCAAGGAACCCTGGTTCATTTATTGGAGAATGTTATCTAGAAACCAAGGTCTGGATGCTAAGTATTCTTGTTGCTAATGGGGTATCACTTCTTTTAGGCCCTCTTTGCAGACAAAGCTAACAAATATATGTATATATATTAACATACGTATGTGTGTGTGTATATATATACAATATCTATATTTATTTCTCTATCTGTGTGTACATACATATACATCATATAGACATCTATGGATTATAAATCTATATAGAGATCTGAGATAAAGATATCTATATAGATCTATTAAAGATATTCTATACTATTAAGTGTACATATGTGTATTAAAATGCACATGAATTCATACTGATATCTCCAGCCCAAATCCAGCACCACCACCATCCTAACACCCCTCTTCTTTCTGTGACAGTGAGAAACCTGCCTCCCACTAGCGACAATTTATTTACTTATTTGTTCAACACTGGTATGCATAGAAAGCAGTTGTGGAATTGCTGACCTGTAACGGGTTCTTGACAACCCCAAAGGTGGCTTGTACTCAGTGTGAACAAAACTGAGTTCTTCCTTTTATAACCAACCCAGACCTCTCTTACTCCTTTTCTCTACTCCTTTCTCTCCCCATCTATACTCTATTGCTGTGATTCACACCAGAAACATGGATGCCATCCCTGACATCTCTCTGCCTCCCCTCCCACAGCCAATTACCTCATCTAGCCTTATCTTTCACCTCTTCTCCCCACCCCGCGTGCATGGGCAGGCACACACATGCATGAGCACACACATAACACATATACACACATAATATGCTCCTGCTGCTTTCGTTCTCCAACTGTATCAAGCTTTGGGGCATTGTACATGCTGTTCCATCTGCTTGCAACACTTTTCCTCTTCCCACTCCTCCTTTAATTGGCTAACTTCACGCGTCTACCTCTTTCAGGAAACCATCTGTGACCACTCTCCAAGTCTACGTCAGGATACCTCATTCCCTTGATATTGTGAGTTTCTCTCCTGTTTTAGCATTTATCTTTTTTTTGTTTGTTTTGTTTTGAAACAGGGCCTCACTCTGTCACCCAGGCTAGAGTGCAGTTTCACCATCTGGGCTCACTACAACCTCTGCCTCCTAGGCTCAAGTGATCCCCCCACCTCAGCCTCCCAAGTAGCTGGGACTACAGACGTGCACTACCACGCCTGGCAAAGTTTTGTATTTTTTGTAGGGACAGGGTTTTGCCATGTTGCCCAGGCTGGTCTCAAACTCCTGGGCTCAAGCAATCTGCCCATCTTGGCCTCCAAAAGTGATGGGATTACAGGCGTGAGCCACTGCACCTGGCCACATTTATCTTTCTGTATTCGCAATTCTCACTTACTCTTCCAAATACCTGTGAAGCAGCACTTCCCAAATTGTCTCAAGCATTGAATGAAGTATCAGTAGAATGTGAGCTCCATGGAGACAAGTGTGTGTCTATTCTGCTCATTGTTGTATCCTCAGTGTCTAGAACAGTGTATGGCACTCGTAGGTACTAGTTAATATTTGTTGAGTGAATTAATTAATGTAGCACTCGGCCTCCAAGATGGCCCCATATGACCTTCACCTTCTGGTGTCCCCACACTGAATTAGGGCTGGTCTGTGTGATTAATAGGGTATGGTGGAGGTGACAGTTCCTTCCAAGGGAAGGTTATGAAGTTTCCACCTTGGCTTCTTGGGTAGCTCACGGTGGGGTAAGCCCCAACTGCCATGTCATGAGGACACACAAGCAGCCCTGTGGAGAGCCCAGAAGGTGAAGAACTGAGGCCTCCCACCAGCAGCCAACACCCACTTGCCAGCCCTGTGACTGAGCCACCTAGAATATGGATCCTCCAGTTCTAGCGACACTTCCAATGACTGGAGCCTCATGAAAGACACCAAGCCAAAACTGCTCAGCCAAGCTACTTCCAAGTTTTTGATCCCCAGAAACTTTGAGAAATAGCTTTTCATTGTTGTTTTAAGCCACTATGTTTTTGGGGTAATGTGTTACATGGGAGTAATTAACGGACACAGTACTGTCTTACAGAAAAGAGCATCATGATTAAATAAGTTTGGGAAACACTGGATTAAACAGCTAAAGGGATTTCTCAGAGGACTCCTCAGAGCTTTTAATATACAATACTCATGGAGAATCCCATCCTCATATAATGACTTACTTCTTTTTCATCTTATTAACTCTTTCCAGTTTGGAAATGTAGTTGTAAGTAAACCTACAATTGGCCAGCATCCCAAATAAAATAACACCAAGACTGTCTAAGGGCAGCAGGACAGGAAGAATCTCTTGAGGATTTGGGCCGGAAATTCCTACTTTTTCCTCCTTCAAAAGTCACCTTTGTCCTGGGAATCCCATGAATTATGGCTGCATCCACCAAGCTGGAATCAGAAGACAATATTCTCCCCTTCACCACTTGGATGGACCCAAACACGGGCACTTTTACTTAACCTTCCATAGCAAAACTGAGATCATAATGACTGACAAAACTTTGCAGGAAACCCAGTGTAGGGAATTGAATTGGGTCCCCAGAATTCCCAAACATATCCCCAAAAGAGATATGTTCAAGTCCTAAGCTCCAGTACCTGTAAATGTGACATTATTTGGAAACATGGTCTTTCCAGATGTATTCAAGTTAAGATGAGCTCAGAGTAGATTAGGGTGGGCCCTAAATCCAATGATCAGTGTCTTTTATAAGAGAAAGGAGGTTTATTTGGACACAGAGACACAGAGACCCATAGGGAACAGCCATGTTACAACAGAGGCCAAGATTGGAGTGATGCTTCGACAAGCCGAGGAACATCAAAGCCTGCCAGCAACCATCAGGAACTAAAAGACAGGCATGGAACAGATCCTCCCTCAGGGCCTGCAGAAGAAACCAACCCTGCCAACAGCTCGATTTCAGTCTGCTGGCCTCCTAAACTGTGAGACGATAAATTTCGGTCGTTTTATGCCACCCAGTTTGTGATGCTTTGGTTCAGCAGCCCTAGGAAAGTAACAGATCCAGGAAGAACTGAAAGGAATTGCTCAGAGGAGCATAAAAGTGGAGTGCCACCCAGCAATGGAGCTGCCTCCTTGCCCCTTGGCCCTTGGCTCCCGGCCCTGCCAGGATTCTGCCTCACCAAGGTAGGGGCTACTTGGGAACAGCCTGGCCTAACTAGTGCCCTCAGGGTTCAGGTCCAGGAGAGAGAAGTACAGAGAGATGCTTCCTCTAACTCTGCCCAAGGCCTCAGTAACAAATCCCCATTTCCTGACTCAGACACTCTTTATTCCAGTAGAATGGACATTGGGAACATATGTTCCTTTCAGAGAATGTAATGTTCCCACCATAAGGGATGGACTCATGGGTTATCTTAAAACGTAATTGTCTACTGTTACTACAAGAGATACACAAGCAGCGAGAGAGGACAGACTCAGTGCTCTTTCTCTGACATCCCAAAGCTGCCGGGACTTCCCCACCATTACTCATTGCTCTGTTCACCTCAATCTCTAGGCAGGAAGGTCTCTCTCATTAGTGATGAGATTGTCTGCTCCTTCAGGTCAAGGCTGCAGTGAGATGCATGTCCCTGGAGCCTAGCACAGGGCTTGGCACAGAGCAGGGATCCTGCAGCACTTTGTGGGGATTTGGCTACGTGAACAATCAAGACACTGAGGCGATTAAAACAGGCTCCCATAAAAGCAGCCAAACCCCTGTGCACTTTCTGCATCTGGAATTTCCAGGAGTTCCTCTCCATGACAATTTAGAAAGTCCAGCAGTGGGTTCCAAGGCATCACAGAACTCAATCCAAGCAGATCCCAAACCCCAACGGAAAGCTACGCAACACGCCACTCCCCAAGCATTGTGGAGGCCCAGAGTTCCAGCCAAAGGAGGAGACTCAGTAAGTTCGGAGGGCAGAGATGCTCCTGTACCAGGACTGCAGGCTGTGCCTGAGACCGTCCTCACATTCTCTGACTAGCAGGACAGAGCCAGGTGAGGGGAAGGATGAACTGCAATGTGAGGACTGTGTTTGTCTGTCTCCTCCTCTTCACCAGGTGACTCTCTACCCAGGGCAGCCTAGACAAGATTTAGACATCGGGGCAGTGGGCTATTTTGGAATCTGGAATGGGAAGGAATGACAATTGGCAGGTGACTCTAGTACTTGAACTTTCCTGTGCTGAAGAATCACCGAAGGTATTCTTTAATACACAGATACCTGGGTCCAGTCCTCCCTCCCAAATAGGTTAAGGGTTGCTTAGGAATCTGTATTAAAAACAAAACAAAAACAAAAACCTCCTTAGTGGTTCAAACACAAGTAATCCTCAGACCTGGGCCAAGAAGGTCTTTTCTGACACCACCTGGAGACCCAGCCTCGTTCTTCTCTCTCCTAACTACAGCCCCAGGAAGCTACATGTCTGTAGAGAGCCTGGGAGGAGACAATGACCCCAGTCTCAGAGTGAGTACACGCAAAGGCACCAGGAGGCCTACCCACATCAGGATTCCAAAGAGAAGAGGGGTTAGGCCTGAAGAATGTGGGCCCAGAGGGCATAACGAGCCCCTTACAGAGCGGTCACAAGGAAGCAGACGGGAGCTCAAGGTGAGGAAGAACTTTATGGCAAATCTATTACATCACTCACAGCTGAAGGCCTACAGTCTAGTGGGAGAATGCCCATCATCCTTAGAAAACTCTAAATACCCTGGCAGGCTATAAGGTCCTTCAGAATTCAGCCTGGCTTCCCTCTGCAATCCCTTCTTATAGCCCCTGACTTCCAGAACTCCACCTGCCTTCCCACCCTCGAAGGGGAACCTTTCGGAGTTCTCCAGGTATTCCAGGCCCTGGAGATCTGTCTGTCTTTCTTACTTGCCGCTCCCCTCCAGGACTTTGCCTCTTCTGGTCTCTCTGTCTGGCCTGCCCTTCCCCTATTCTTAGCTTGGTTAATTACTAGTCATTCTTCAGGTCCCAGTTTAGAAGTCACCCCCTGAAGTTCCCTGTAACCCCCACAGCTGGACGGAATGCCTCTCCTCTGTTCCCTCTACATCTCATATTTAAGTTGTTCACTGTGGGACGGAGTGACATGGGGTTGTGTGCCTTGGTAGGGAGTCCACTACCCGGGAGGGGGGTGGTGGATGAAGGAGCAAGCAGGGAAAGAAAAAAGTTGTTCACTGAAGGCAGGCACAGTGGTTCATGCCTATAATCCCAGCACTTCGGGAGGCTAATGCCAGAGGATAACTTGAGCCCAGCAATTTGAGGCTGCAACGAGCTGTGATCCTGCCACTGCACTCCAGCCTGGACACTAGAGCAAGACCCCATCTCTCTCTCTCTCTCTCTCTCTCTCTTTCTCTCTCTCTCTCTCTCTCTCTCACACACACACACACACACACACACACACACACACACACACATTGTTCACCGACTCCTCAAGGTCTAATGTACTCTCTGCAAAAAATATTTAGTTTGAATTGTTATGAGCTGTTTATTTACTTTTGCCCCATGAGGCTACAAATTCCTCCAGGACCCACTGGCTGGCACTTTGCAGCTGTTTAATAAGTATCTTGACAATGCATGAATGGCAGTGTCCTGGCAGAAAACAGAACAGTCCACCTTGAGAGGCAACAAGTCCTAACAGCTTTTTGTTTACACAGAGGCTGGCCCACCCTCTGTCAGAGATCTTAGAGGTGGTGCTGAAGATTGCTAAATAGCACACGAGTGCCCTAGGGTTCCTTCTGACACGGTGATTATGGGACAATGACTCTGGCAAGGGGCTGAAGGGGATCTTTGAAAAGCAACCAAGGCCCGGGAGCTAATCACTTGATGTCAATTTGGTTCACAGCAGCAACAGGTGAGCAGTTACTCTGGTTCTGTTGTCCCCCAATCCACAGCCAGCCTCTGTCACACCCACCCCTGCTCTCCTGAGTACTTGCTAGGACTGCCTGGACTCATTGGGCGTAGAGAGGCCCCACCAGCCTGAAGGTGAGGCAAGTTTCCCAAGTGCAAACGCCCTGAATGTCTTTTAGGCATGTCCCCCTGCAGCCAAGCCTAGCCATCTCAAGCTATTTGTACTCAGTACCTACTGTGTGTCAGGCTCCAGGTGAACAAGACAGACAAAGTGACTTTCCCCAGCCCAATGGGACTTGGCCTCTCGTAGGCCATTAAGACAGGGGACAAACCAGGTTTCCAGCCCAGGCCCGTCAGTGGTGATGGATGTACCAGCTATTTAGAAGGCCAGCATGGGTATATTTGCAGGATAGGCCAGGAACTCATACAGTGCTGTGATTCCCAGGGCAGGTGACATTCAGAGCTGCTGGGTAGACTGTTTGCTTTCTGCAGTCTACCTCTGAAGCACAAATCTTTCCAGAATGTCTTCATAATCCCCAGGAGTGGAGGATCCAGAGGGAGAGCTTGTGCTAGCTCTCCCTCACCTCCACCCTCACTCCAGGGAGAGAAGCCTTAGAGGCCTGGACCTCCTGAGTCAGCGTGTCTGAATGGGGGCGGGGGACAGGAGCCCAGGAGTGCAGTTCAACATGCTGCTGATTATCTACGTGACCTCAGGCAAGTCCCTTTCTCTCTCTGAATCTTAGAATCCTCCTTTGTAAATGAGAGAGATCAACTACATCAGTGTGTCCTCTTCTTGGCTATAGATCAGAATCATCTGTGTGGTGGCAAGACTAAGGAGCTTGAAAAATGCAGCCTCCTGGGCCCCATCCCAAAGCTCCTAAGGAATCTGGACCCCCAAGGAGGAGAGTGGAGAGGCCTACTCAAGCCCTGGCCCCCAATCCTGGCCCCAGTCAAGGAGCCTCCTAGCCCCTTCATGCCTTCCCCAGCCTCCTCCACTGAGCTCTTTGGGATGCAATGTTCCCAGCCATATTCCGTCTGTTTCCAACTTCTGGGCCTCCTTGGACCGGGGCTGGAGTAAGCTGCCCCAACCCGTCTCTCCAAAGAGCTCTGGAGCCTGAAACACTGGTCATTGAGCAGTTTATTACCATCAACGTGTCCCCAGCTTCCCAGCACAACAGCCTGCCCACACTCTAGACATGCCTTCACTCCAGTCCATTCTGGCACCTAGCCTCAGTCTCCACCCTCCTCCCTCCTCCACAGCTACTTCCCCCAGCCCTCCAAGGCAGCACCAGGCCTGGGGGCCACACCTCAGCTGGGGGAGGGGAGGGAAGACAGTGAGACAAACAGAAGCTGGGGAAAGAGGAGCCAGGATTGGCCCCAAGCTTCTGTAGCCACCACTCCAGGAAGGAGGGAAAGGGGGCAGGGCTGAGGCTGGGGCTGGGGTTGCCGTGTGATGACAGTTCAGGTGGTTCAAGCAGGAGGCTCGTCTCCAGGAGGTGCAGGGAAGCCACTCAGGTCTCGGCCAATGATCTCACTCACTGTAAAGGAGGGGCAGTTGAGAGACTGGGCTAGAGGTGGGTCCCCTCCTTTTCCAAAGACCCACCCCCAATCCATTCCAGGCAGGCCTTAATCTAGGAGGCCTCTAGATTCCTCGTCTACTGGCTTCTCTTCCACTGGGCCTCAGTTTCCCCAACGTGTCTTGACACCTGCTCCGAATCAAATCTTGCCCAACTCCCTCCATGTGGACTCCCAGGCACCTGTCCTAACCCTTTCCTGCTGGCTTAGCCTGAAATGTCAGGGGAATTGGTATCAGCAGGGCCAGAGATGGGTATAGCCAACGGGAGGAAGGAGAGGCAAAACAGGAAAGCTCCTCCTCACCAACCCTGACCACAGACACCGTGTTTAGGGGAAAGCTGAGGCAATGCAAGTGTGTTTGACTGGGACCTCAGCAAGCTACCATCCCTCTCTGGAACTCAGTGCCTGAACTTGCAAATTGAGTGAGCTGGATAGAATGATCTTGAAAGTGCTTCTAGCTCTAAGATTTTATGATTTGGAGCAGAGGGCAGAGGCAGAGGCAGAAGAAAGGCTGAGACAGTTACCCCATGCACCCTTCAGAATTCAGTTAATTGGATTCAGGCAGCCATAGGAATCAAGAACATGCCACCTGGGAACCTCTAACTGGCCCTGAGAGACCAGGGATGCCCAATCTCTGAAAAGCCCAGCTCCAGCCCTCAGCAAACATGCACAGCAATCTCTTGCACACACTCATACTCACAGCCCCCAGTCCCACACCCACCTTCCTCCAGCGTGATACCCTGGATAGGGACACTGTCTCGGAAGCCGCTGCTGTAGCCACCCCTGGATTTCTCCTGCTCCGGAGCCCCCTCCCCAGGGCCATAGCCTGGCCCTACCTTATTGTATCCCTCAGCAGGTAGGGGATGCACATCACTCTGGGAAGGGAAGGGACCTTCAAGCGGTGGGGATGCAGGAAGAGGAGGCCGAAAGGGGGCTGGAGGAGAGAATGGCAGCCCCAGGGGAAAAGAGGAGCCCCGCCCTCCATAGGGGTCACTAGGGAAGGGGCGGGGAAGGAAGGAGACTGGAGGTGGTTGGGCACAACCTGTGGTACCCCTAGTCTCAGGGAACATCCGCAGGCCCGGTCTGTAGGATGGTGGGGGCCCCGTCTGGGGGTACAGAGGGGGCATGCCATAGCCGAAGCCTTCTGATAGGTAAGGAGTTTCGTAAGCAGGGTCTTCATGGGGAAAGGAGGGGTAGGGGGGCCTGGGTGGTGAGAAGTCCATGTCAGTGCCAAAGGGGGGTGCCGATGCTGAAGGGAAGCCCCGCAGAGATGAGTCTGGTAGGGGCTCCTCTTTGCAGATCACTGGGAAGACAAGAAGTGGGAGGACATGCTGGTGAGAGGTCTGGTAGTCTCCACACTGCACACCTTCCAGGTGCCTGCTCCTCCCAGGTTCCATTCACTCCTTGGCCCCTCATGATGGACACTGCTTCCCTCTGCCCCTGCTCCAGCTCCCCATATCCCTATACCCCCACCATGGGCTGTCCCAGAGCGCACCAGGCAGAAACTTGAAACTCTGGGTAGGACTGCGTTTCCTCCGCCCATTGGAGACATAAAAGTAGACCTGAACTGGCCGGGACACCCTCTTGTTGCTGTACTCAGGGACAGTCAGGGTCAGCGTCACCTAGGGAAGAGTAAAAATGAGGCAGGGAGCCCTCAGGCATCTGGGCTTAGCCCAGCCTTTCCAGGGACCCAGACTCCACCTCCTAGTTTTCTCCATTTCCTAAGATGCAAAGTTCATTCCCTAGAGATGCACCTGCTTACAGAATGGCCAGTCTACCTTCTCCAGAAAAGTCCACTCCCATGAGCAAGAGGACCCAGCTGAGAATCCCCTGCCTTCTCCCACCCCACGCCCCCGGGAGGTATCCTAGTGACACTGGTACCTCATTGCTCTGCAGTCGGTTCACCGTGGCCTCCTCCTCCCATTGCAGCTTCCCATCTGTCCAGAGGGAACAGAGAGCTGCAGCCCAACTCCAGCGCCCCTGCCCCCTGCCCTAGTTCTCTGCCATTTCCCCTCCTGTTAGAGCCAAGGCCAAATTCAGAAGGCCCTAGAAGATCTGACACACAGAGGAGCCCACTGCATGTTAACTTAATGTGAGTGGAAGAGGTAGGGTTTTAAACTGTCCTCAAGGTACAGGGAAGCAAACTGAGACCAAGGGAAATGGCAGGACCAGCCCAGAAACCAGAGGGAGTCAGTAACGGAAGCAACTCTTGAGCCCTCCCACCCAACTCCAAACATCCTCTCCCATGATAATGCCAAGAAGGAAGACTAAAGGTAGGAAAGGGTCCTAGCTTGACAGAAGGCAATGAGACACTCAAGTATCATGACCCAGAATCTCTAGAGAAGCTCTGACATGGTCCTAGGATACTAAATTTGGATATAGGGGCCAGATGTAGTGGCTCATGCCTATAAATCCCACCACCCACCACTCCCACCTTGGGAGGCCAAGGTGGAAAGATCACTTGAGTCCAGGAGTTTGAGACCAGCCTGGGCAACATGGGGAGACACTATCTCTACACAAAATATTTTTGGAGGATTGCTTGAGTCCAGGAGGTTGAGGCTGCAGTGAGCCATGATTGCATCACTGCACTCCCCTGGGTGACAAAGTGAGACCCTGCTACAAAAAAAAAAAAAAATAGGATATAGGGACTGAGGCTCTTGGTGAGCAGTGTTTGGAGAGGGCAAAGGCCTCAGGTTGGTGCTGGCAACTCGAACCCTCAGTCTTCCCTTCCTCCACTCCTGCAGCTCCATCTCAGGGCACCTAACAGGCTCTGTTAATCACTGCCCATAACTCAAGAGAGGCCCAGCGGGGAGCCTGTCTACATGGGATAAATTATCTCGAAGGAGCCTCCTCTTTAATAGACAGAATGTGCATCGCTTCCATTTGTTCAGCATGCTCAATATTTTAGATTGTTGTCATACGCATCCCACATGGAAAGCAGACAGTATAATAGAAAGGGTAGTCTGTCTGTCCCATTTTACAAATAAAAAAAACTGAGGCTCCACTGGCTAGTTTAGTGACAATGCCAGAGATATTTCACCTGCCACTCCCAAGCTCTCCCTGCCTGTCCTCCCCTCTGCAGCAGGTACTCACCAGGACCCCTCTCAATGAACACCACCTTGGAGTCTGGCAGGAAGTTGGAGCCAGTCAGTACTAGTTCCTCGCCTCCTCTCACAGAGCAGGCACTAGGGCTGTAGGCCTCCACCTGGGGCAGCTCCTGAGCTGAGCGCTGGGCTGCAGAGCAGTGCAAGGAAGAGGACTGTCTGGGCTGGGCATGGAGAGGTGGCCTCCTTTACCCCCACCCACTTTGGAAAAACTGCCACAGGGTTCTGAGGGAGCCCTCCTCAGCAGTAGACACACAAATAAACCAGTAATATCCATGGAGTCACACACACCATGTAAGGGGCCACTCCCAGAGCAGAGAGAGGGTTAAACAGAGTAGACCAGGGAGTTTCCCAAACAAGGGTACAGGGCACCCCAGGAACAGATAGGGTCCAGGGTCACTCTGGGCCACCCCAGAGACAGAGTCTGTGGCAAGGGCAAACTAGCATAGAAATAAAGCCTGAGTCCTCTATAGAGCTACTCAGGACAGACAGGGCACAGGACGCTACAGAGGGAATGGGCAGACAGACACACACACACAGACAAGAGTTGCAAGAGACAGAGAGATGGCCCAGGGCCTCTTTGCTCACAGCACTCGATGGGCACCGACGCTGCCTGTACCGAGACGACCTTCCCGCCGCCCTGGGGCACGTGTACCCGGAACACCAGTCGCACACGTGTGTTTTTGCGCCCGATGTCCGTCTCACCCTTCCGAAGCTCAATGTCTGAATTCCGAAGCTTCAAGATTCCCGCACAGTCAATGCTGGAGGCAAAGGATGGATGGCAAGCCCTCCTAGCTGAAGCCAGAATGGTGATACATCCCTAAAGAGGGAAGTTCCCGCCCTCCATCCAAAGCCCTGAATGACTTTCAATGAGTGCCTAGGAGGTTATTTTCTAACCCACAGACGGCCTCTGTGGGGTACCCCCACATCCCCAAAAGTCCTCTTCCAGATGGTGGGTAGGCCTGAAGCCAGCTCCTAGGAATAAGGTCTACCTCTTCTTGGAAAAGGAAGAAGTGGGCTAGCATAGGCCCAATGGAGAAAGCTAGTATAAAGCCTGCAGACTGAGGGGAAGTTGCATGGGACTTACTTGGCCGCCATGTTGTTCTCAGGCAGCAGAGTCATCTCCAACACCTTGGTGCCACTGACTACGGCTTCATAGCTGGCTGTGGCCACCATCTTGCCTGTGATACGGTGCACCTGATAGAAGGCATGAGGCCGCAGGTTCCTTTCATCTGCAGTGCCGATGAACATCTGTAGGGTCAGTGGCTTCTCACTGTAGCCTAGGAGCTGGCAGAGGGAGAGAGGGGCCACTTCATTGAAATCCCTACCACCTCACCCTTTATTCATCCCTAGATTTTCAGTCCACCATGGGATGAGAATGGTGAAAGATAAAGGATATCCTGCAAGGGAATCCCTTGGGAAACTGGGCACCCGTTGTGGAGAAAACATGGCCTGGAGTTCACAGTGTTTTTCTTGGAATAAAGCCCAAAGTGGGCTGGGCAAAGGCAGAAGAGCCTCCAAAGAGACTGGCCCAACTCAATATAGAGAAAACTTAACTCCCAGTGACTTTTGGCCTCAGCCTAAACCCTCCCCCATATCTGGCAGGCCACCATTTTCCAGAGTAGACATGAGGCTGGTGTCCCATGGGATGAGCTGAGTGGGGGTGGAAGGACAGAGGAGTAGAAAGTATATCCGGGTCCTTGCACCCCTCCTCCCCCAACTCCAGCCCCTCCCCCAGGCTGCCTGCAGGGTCAGAACTGAGAGGGAGTGTGGGAAAGGGCAGTGCCATGTGTCTGCATAGCTGGAACCCATCTGGGAGAGGAGAAAGGATATCAGGCCTGCTCTCTGTCCTTTACCTTGACTACGGGGTGACCGCCAGGGGCAGCTTTGACAGCTCCACGGCTGCCTTCTGTCTCATAGTGGGCCCGGTGGTGGGCTCTAGGCTGTACCTCGATCCTCAGCTCCAGCTGCTCATATTGGCTGGGCAGAGGCCAGTCCAGTGGGGGTAGGGCAGA
The DNA here is from genome assembly GCF_008728515.1 of Papio anubis. Classification (NCBI taxonomy): domain Eukaryota; kingdom Metazoa; phylum Chordata; class Mammalia; order Primates; family Cercopithecidae; genus Papio; species Papio anubis. The sequence continues at coordinate 82,096,201 of NC_044982.1, forward strand.
GGTCCTGGGTGGAAGAGAAGAGCATTGATCATGTGCAGCCTCAGACCCCAGTCAGGCCCACACTGGATCTGTGAGGGAGGAGGGGGTGTGGGTCTGAGAGAAAAGAAAGCACAGAAGAAATAAAGAAGTACATCAACACTTGTGAAAAAAAGGGAAAAAAAGAATTTTTTTTAAACTGTAAAAAGGACAAAGAAATGAAGAAATCCAAAAGTCCAGAAGCAAGGGGAAGTAGGGGACAGAGCCCCTTGAAGTGTGAAAGGTGACAACAGGCCTAAAACTCCCTTCTTCCCAGCTCTGAGCCCAGGGGTTGGGGTGGGAAGGCTTCACTTGGATACCGAGAATTCTCAAGCCCATCTCAATCCCTAGACCTGGATGGAAAGAACAAAGAATTGCTGCTTCAGACCAGAAAAGGACTCAGATATGAACCCTTTGTTTTACAAATTAAAAAATTGAGGCACATTGGCTCACACCTATAATCCCAGCACTTTGGGAAGTCAAGGCAGGGGTAGGGGCACTGTGAAGATGGTTTGAGCCCAGGAGTTTGAGACCAGCCTGGGCAACATGGTGAAATCCTGTCTCTACAAAAAATGCAAAAAGTAGCCGGGCGTGTTGGTGCTCCTGTAGTCCCAGCTACTCCTGCTGAGGCAGGAGGATCACTTGAGCCCAGGAGGTCGAGGCTGAGATCACACCACTGCACTCCAGTCTTGGTGACAGAGCAAGACACTGTCTCATAGGAAAAAAAAAAAAAAGAAACCGAAGCCAGCAGCTACTGACAGACCTAGGACTGAGTACATTCTGCTCCCAAGCCAGCTCTCTTTCCACTAGTTGGGGCTTGATAGGTGGAGTTCCAGGGAGCTAAGGGTTTCAGATGGGACAACTTATCCTGTATTGTGCTCCCCGATACCCTAGGACAGTGGATCTCAACTGGTAATTGCCCCCCAAGTAATTGCCCAGATATTTGGCAATGTCTGAAGACATTTTTGGTTTTCCCAACTAGGGGAGTGGGTGCTACTAGTATCTAATGGGTAGAGGCCAGGGATGCTGCTAAACCATCCTACAATGTCCAGTACACCCCCACACAACAAAGAATTATCCTGCTCAAAATAGTAGTGCTGAATTAATAGAGCTGAGGTTGAGAAACTTTGCCCTATGGGAAACCCAGGGGTCCCAGTGTTAACGTTTCTTTCCCCTAGAAACGTTTCTGGACAGAACCAGCTCAAGATTTAGGATTATTGAAATGGGCAAGATTCTCTGAGAGTGGAAGGAATAGAACTGCAAGTTTTAATATGAATTATTTGACTTGCAAATATCTGCTATTTTATTCAAGTTAGCAGCTATACTTTTAAGCTGCTAGGTCAGGCTCTAGAAATTGAGGAATGGAGAAAGGGAATTTCCTGCAACAGAGTGGAAATCTGCTTAGGTCTGGCACCTATTGAAAGGGCCAGAGTGGAAGGCTGAAATCCAGCCCAAGTTCCACACTCAGCCACATGCCAGTGCAGAGCTGGGTCTTGGGAGCACTCTATAGGCTACAGGAACACCTCCTTAACCTAGTTGATCCTCCTACAATAGCTGGGGGTGGGAGGGTAGAGGGGCTTTTTCTAATTGGCCCACAGAGAACTGTTGCCCTTTTGTAAATCATCCAGAGGTGCACTTTTTTTCTAATTCTCTTTAAAACCAGGTAGTTGGCAGCTGCTAAGCTGGTTGCAGATTCTCTTTTGAAATTCAGGGGGCATGAAACTAATGTCTTAAAATCCATCCCTTGACCCTCCTGCTCCCCTAGTGGAATGGCTGGAGACAGCGGTGGTGCCAGGCGCAACCCTCACCTGAAGATAGGGCTGTGTCCCCCAATCCGGGCCTTGGACCAAGCGAGTGGGGAGGGCACTGCCAGGTAGTCCATGCCAGCCACCTCCTTCCGGGGACCTCCTGGAGGAGCCACAGACTCCTCTGCTCCCAAGGGCAGCTTCCCATTGCATGGGGCAGGCTCCTCAGACCGAGGCAGAGCCACCGCCTGCTCGCTGGAAGTCCGCCGTGTCTTCTGAGGGATGCTCTCAGCTGGTGGGGCCCCCACATAGTCAAAGGGACCAGGGGAGCCAGGATCCCGGGCCAGAGGCAATGGGGGTGGTGGAGGTGGCTCAGACCCCTCTTCCCCCAGGCTGCCACGGCGGGACAGAGCTGGAGAGGCTGAAGATGGGGTTCCCGAGCTGGAATAGCGCCGCTTGCCACATGGAGAGGCAGGTCGGGGGGAGGCTGGGGTGGGCCCAGGAGCACTGAGGAGTAGCCAGTTATCCTCTGGCCCTCGGCCTCCGGGGCTTGGACCATACAGGCTCCAGGGATCTTCGGGGGTCCATGGCCGAGGGGAGGCCCTGGGCGAGGGCAGCGGGGAGCCCAGGCCAAAGCGGGAGGCCGCCTCATTTAGCTCAGACTCCACCTCGTCGCAGGCTGCATACAGGGCTGCCTCGTCAGAGGCATCGGAGAAGAAGCTCCACGAGGACAGGCTGCTGCTGCCAGGGCTTGGGCTGAAGAAGGCCCCCCCACCCTGGCCCCCTGCCTCTCGGTAGCCCCCAAAGCCTTCTGGTGGGGGGTAATCTCTAGGAGAGCCGTCCCCCCAGGTATCAGGGTTGTCCTCCAGCGCCGCCGGCGGCTCCGGCGTGGGAGAGATGGAGGTGATGCGGATGCTGGGACACTCGAGAACACGGCCACCCCCAGCACCCCCAGCACCCCCTCCTGGTCCTCCCAGCCTCACCGACCGGGCGGGCTGGCTCTCCCAGGTACCAGGTGAGGGGGCTGGGCGCGGCGGTGGCGAATGCATGCCAGGTCGAGGGGGTGGAGGTCGGGGAATACCGATAGGTGCAGCGCCATAGGGAGGGGGCTCTCCCAAGGCCAGACGGCAGCATGGCGGGGCATCCTCTGAGTCCAGTTCTGTCAAAATGGGAAGAGGAGCAGAGGGAGAGGGGGAAAGAGAGAAGCAGGTGAGATGGCTAGGTTCCTTAAGTGGCCAGGCCCCCAGGCCCCAAGTCCTCCTATGCTCCCTGCCCCTCAGCAAGGAGACCTTCTGAGCCACAAGACAAAAGCAGAGTTGGACCTGGGAAGATGGAGGAGATTGAAGCAGGCATGCCAGGACTTTGCCCACTGGCCCCTGGATCCTGGGACCGAGGGTACCCGATCTGGTGGGTCTTAAGGTGAGAGAGGTGGGTCCAGAGGGGCTGGAGCTGGGGCTGGGCCTGGAGGCGTGTTTCTTGAGGCACTGGGCTGGACTGGGGGCGACTCACACATGAACCCAATTAGCAGCGGTTCCCAAACCCCCAAACGGCGCTGGCAGGAGCCCCAGTTGCCATCGCAACCGTGGCCAGAGGGGAGGGGGGCATCAGGGCTGTGGTGACGAGGGGAGGTGGCTCCTCCTTCTCTCCCCGCCATCTGGGGGCGGAGGTGCAGCCGAGGGGGTGATGCGTGCCGGGCCCAGCCGGGGGAAGGGGGGCAGTGGGCAGCGCGGATTCGTGCGAGCGGCAGCCGCCGCCCCCGGCTTGGTCCCCGCCATCTGCCTCTCATTGCGGCCAGACAGGGGAGGGGGAGGGGCGCCCCGGCGAGGCCTGACAGCGCCCCCAGCCCCCGGCGTCCAGTCGGCCGGGCCAGGGCTCGGGCTGCCAGCCGCCAGCTCCAGCGCCGAACCTCCCCTTTCCCTGGCGGCGCCTGGTGCTCTTGGGGCCGCAGTTCCCGCCCGCCCCCCAGTTCAGTGACAGGCGGCCCAGCCGGGAGGCGGCGCACAGCCAACAGCACCCCCACCCCCACCCCAGTCACGACCTAAAAAGGAGAAAGTGGTGCCCGGGCCCCCAGCCTCACTTCCGCAGGCCAACAAGCTCCCCCGACTCCCTTCGACCTCTGACTCCCTCACCCCCCACCCTAGGCTCGCTGCCTTAAATTCCCCAGACTCAGGATCCCCGGCCCTCCTCTCACTGACCCCAAGACCCCTTCCCAGCCCCGGACTAACCTTCCCCCAATCCCCCCGCGCCCAGCGGGGGGGCCTCCTTTTCCTCCCCGAACACCAGCTTAAATTCCAGCTCCTCATCCTCGCAGCTGGCCGCCCCCATGGATCCGGCAGGAGCCCCCAGGTCCCGGCCTGGGTGGGAGGGGGGAGCTCAGGAGGCTGCTGTATCTTCACCCGGGTGGCTCCCTCCCTCCCTTTCTCTGAGAAGCCCCCTCCTCCGTCGCTGCCGCCTCCCTCCAGAAGCCCCCTCGTTATTATAGAAAGTTTTCCAAACTTTTTTCCCCCAAACTTCTTCAAAGTGGCCCCCCCCCAGCCTGTCCCTGATTGGCTGCCGGGGATGCTCCAGCCCCTCCTCCAGGGATGAGATGGGAAAACCACGCGCCCCTCGTCCTCCCCCACCCTCCCCCCCCCCCTCTTCTCTTTCCTTCCCCCCCCCCCACAAAAAAAAAAAAAAAAAAAAAAACAAAACTGAATTGGAAAACGGTCCTTCAAGAGTGATACTAATGTTGCCTATTGGTCCGCCGTTGTGACAATCATTTCCCTCAGGGAGCCCAGCCCCCACCTCCCATAGTCTCAGTTCAAGGTTCTGGGTCCGAGAGCTTTAAAGGGGCCACATCCTGGGCCCCCAGGGTAGGGAGCCCACGGAAGACCCTTTTTTAAGTTCTGAAGACTGTGTAGATAGCACCTAGGAAGGCGGAACCACTTATCCTCCCCTTTCCCTCCAAGCCTGGCGCCAGGAGGGTCCTGGGGCAGAGTGGCACCGAGCTGCTCGGAAGAGGAAAAGGCTATTCTTCCAGGTCCCTTGCCTGGGGCTACTCTGCCCGGGCCTTCTGGAAGTCTTTTGCCCTGCCAAATCAGTGCCTCCATTAGCCATTCCTCAACGACCCCCAAAGATGAAGAACCCTTAGCCAGCCTGGATGCCTCTGGGAGCAGTCCGAGCCAAAGAGTCTTTGAGAACTGTCCCTAGGCCCACAGCCCTTGATGGGCGTAGATCCAGGCCAGGCTTTGCCACTGCCCTTGTCCCAGCCACCCAGAGGGGCCATGAATTAGCCTCCACGGGAAGTTGGTTCCCTCCTCCCTAGAACTGTAGTTTGGAATGAATCTCTGACCCGATAGCATCCCACTCCGGCTCTTGTAAAAATCCTTGCCAGGTTTACTAGGGGCCTGAAACCTCGGGACCCTGTGGGCTCCCCCCTCCCCCGCTGCCCCCGCCCCGGGCTGGACACCTGTCACCTGGGCTGGAGGAGGAAGGAAGACCCGGACTGGAGTTTCCGGGAAAGTCAGGCTTGGAGAGGCCTGGGTTGTGTGAGAGGGAGTTAGGAGATTCGTGACTCGGTGGGAGATACTGGCAAGGCTGGTGGGTAGGAGGGATGGGAGGGTGGTTATCATTTTCTCCCACACAGTTTCAAACCTCTCTGAGAGGCCGCAGCGTCTCCAGTCTCTAAATCCCTCCGGTTCAGGGCCGCACCCCCAACCCCGCCCCATCCCAGCAACAAAACGGTTAAGCTACGGCCCCGGGTCAGACGTTTACAAACACTCAGAAGCCGGGCGGGGACCGCGCCCGTTACTCTAATGAGAAACAGGCTCTACGGGACTGGGGAAAGAAGGGAGGGCTCGCCCGACGGGCCGGAGCTCTGCTGCAGCCGAGGCGGCTTCCCTTCCTCCCCTCGGTCCTCCCTCGGGCCCGCCCAGGGGACCCCCCCAACCCCCGGGGACCCCAGTGACGTGCGGAGCTGCCCCGGCTCCGAGCCCAGGGCCGCAACACAGGAGGGGCGGGGAGAAGAGGCCAGGCCGGCGGGGAGAGAAGAATGTTCCGAGGCCGAGCGGGAGGCGGCCTGGTTTGATTTTCTTCTTCTTCTTCTTCTTTTTTTTTTTTCCTTTGGTTGGTCTCCTCAGGTTACACTTCCCTTCCAGCTTCATCTCGGAAATAAAGGAAGGAGAAACACACGGGGAGGGAGGACAAGGAACACCTCGACCCATCAACCAGCCTGTACCTAAGAGGACAAGGGAGGTGGGAAGCGGGGGCGAGAAAGGCAGGGATAGAGACCCCGAGACCCAGCCCCTGTTCCCCCAGACTCTGCCCCTCCCCGGGCCCCCTCACTGCCCGCACAGCACATGCAGACGCGCACATTCTTTTCAAATGTCATATTTCCTTTGATCCTGGGCAGCGTTTCTCCATGTGTCTGGCTCAGCTCCTGCCCAGTCAACCGCCTTCCCCTCTCACCCCCCTTTGTTTTCCTGGAGAACCCTCCTCCTCCTAGCATCTGGAAGGCCCTGAGGGCTGGCGTCGGCCCTGGTTCCCCTGATGACGCTGGCCTCTCCTCCCAGTGACTCAATTTCCCCTCCATGGGTGTTGGGGGTAGGGAAGGAAGGCGTAGAGGGGAGAGTGGTTGAGATTGCTCAGAGTGCCAAGCTTTTTGAGGCGGGGGGCGGGGGGCATCCCCTTGACTCTGAAAACCCTCCAATCTGTCTCGGCTGCGGCAGAGAGATGGAACTTATGACTTCTGAAATGTTCGGCCTGGTGTTGGAGCCTGGGCAACAGCGGGTAGTTGCAGAGTTAGGTTGCCCTGCACTTCTGCCCCCTGGCGACCACAAAGACCCAGCCGCCCTTCCTCGGTTCGCGGTTTCTTGCGCCGCCTGGCCCGGGTCTTAGCTCCGCTGCCTCCTAGCGCACATACGGGAGCACAGCTCGGCTTTCTTACCTTGGTTGGTGGCTTCTGCTCTGCACTTTAACAAGCATCATTCAACTGCCTTGGAGGTGGACGTTATTTATTTCTTTTTTTAATTACACAAGATGCAGTCTTCTCTTTTTCCCCAGAGGTCTAAATAAAGCTAACTAATATGCATTCTTCTTGTAAACAATCCAAGCTATACAAAAATATGTAGTAAACCGTGATGGTCCACCATTTTCTATGCCTTTATTAACATGTACACACACACACACATGCTCTTTTTATGGGCGTGACAAACATTTTTCTTGCTTTTTTTTTCCAGTTATCAAACGGTTTGAAGATCCTTTCCCATAGTACCACCTGAAAATAATGATGAAAATGCCCACCTCTTCAGTAGATAAAGTGACTTTTACAAATCAGGTAACAGAGTTGATTTGGAACCCAGGCCTGCCAGGTCCTTGTCGAGTTTACTAATTCATTCCATCACATTTTACACAGGAATCTGTCTTAGGCTTGGCTCCTCCAGTAAGTAGAGCCTGAGACAAGAACAGGATGTAGGTAGTTTATAGTGAAAATCAGTCACAAGGAACAGAAAGAAAAGAATGGAAAAAGTGAAACTGGAAAGAAGAAAAGCCAATCCAAGGGTGTGCTACAGAACAGGTCACCACTCTGAGCAACTGGAATATTATCCTACTGAGACCGTCTGTGGAGCCATAGAGAATGTAATAGAAGAGAAGAGGCCAGCCTTGTCTCTACTAAAAATAATTTTAAAAGGCCAGGCACAGTGGCTCACCCCTGTAATCCCAGCACTTTGGGAGGCCAAGGCATGTGGATGGCCTGAGGTCATAGACACAGATATGCTACATACTATACTATATAGCATATACACAGATATACTACATATATATGTATATGTATACATATATATCTGTACATCTGTATATATGTATACACAGATATACATATATATAAAGTATATATACACCGTGTGTGTATATATATACAGTCATACAGTATATATGTATACACAGTATATACACAGTGTGTATATAGAGTATATATGTATACACAGTATATATATATATATATATACACACACAAAATTTCTTTACTGTGTGTATATACACATATGCACACACAGAAAGGGAAAAGCAATGGGTTAATAATTTCAAATATATTAACATACTTTTGGGGATTTTTTTTGAGATGGAGTTTGGCTTTGTTGCCCAGGCTGGAGTGCAGTGGCATGATCTCGGCTCACTGCAACCTCTGCCTCCCAGGTTCAAGTGATTCTCCTGCCTCAGCCTCCCAAGTAGCTGGGATTAAGGCATCTGTAATCCTACGCCCGGCTAATTTTTGTATTTTTAGTAGAGATAGGGTTTCAGCATGTTGTCCAGGCTGGTTTCAAACTCCTGACTTCAAGTGATCCACTCGCCTCGGCCTCCCAAAGTGCTGGGATTACAGGTGTGAGCCACTGAGCCCAGCCAACTTTTTGTTTTTAAAAAAGGAAAGACGTATCTTATATTGTTTGATCACAGGGATGAAAAATAGCATTACAAATTCTGTTTTGAGTCTTAACTTTTACAAAGTTGTCGATGACCTTATCAAAATTGATCTTTAGCACTTTGGGAGGCCAAGGGCAGATCAACTTGAGGCCAGGAGTTCAAGACCAGCCTGGCCAACATGGTGAAACCTTGTCTCTACTAAAAATACAAAAAATTAGCTAGGCATGGTGGCACATGCCTGAAATTTCAGCTACTAAGGAGGTTGAGACACAAGAATTGCTTAAGCCTGGGTGGTGGAGGTTGCAGTTAACTGAGATTGCACCACAGCACTCCCACCTGGGAGACAGAGCAAGACTGTCACAAAAAAAGATCTTCATGTATATATCTTCAGTAGACCGTATAGACAGATTTATGGATCTCTGTCACTCCTAGTTGATCAAAGAAAACTTAGTAATTTTAATTTTTACCGAGATACCTTTCACATACCATAAAATTGACTCTTAAGTATACAATTCAGTGGGTTTTAGTATATTCACCAAGTTGTGCAATCATCACTATATCTAATTCTAAGACATTTTCATCATCCCAAAAGGAAATCTTATACCTATTAGTTAGTAGTCACTCTGCATTCTCCCTTTCCTCCAGCCCCTAAAAACCACAAATCTACTTTCTGTCTCTATGGATTTGCCTGTTCTCGACATTTCACGTAAGTGGAATTATACAATATGTGGCCTTTTGTGTCTGGCTTCTTTCACTTAGCATAATGTTTCCAAGGTTCATCCATATTGTTTTATGTATCAGTACTTTATTCCTTTTTATGGCTGAAAGCTAATTTTAATTTCGAAAATTTTTTCCCATGAAGTAACAGATATATAATTTTCTAGAAAAAAAAATATATATATATATATATTTTGAGACAACATCTTGTTCTGTGGCCCAGGTTGGAGTGCAGTGACACAATTATAGCTCACTGTAATCTTGAACTCCTAGGCTCAAGTGATCCTCCTGCCTCAGCCTTTTGAGAAACTAGGACTACAGATGTGTCTTAATTTTTGTTGAGTCAGTCTCCCTGTACTGCCCAGGCTGTCTTGAACTCTGGCCTCAAGCAATCCTCTGGCTTCAGCCTCCCAAAGTGCTGGGATTACATGTGTGAGCCACTGTGCCTGGCCTTAGGGGAAAAAAAATCTTAAACCTAAGGATAAGATTGATGAGATTCATAAAAGCCCCATTTCACAATAAATTTCAGAAATTGCAATGTGTCTTTGTTTCTCCAGGATTGAAGCTAATAGCTTTCAAGTGTCTCAGTTGAAATATTTTAAACACAAACATTCCAAATTATCACATAATGTATTATTTATTACTTCATAACATCATATCACTTCCAAAACTTTATAGTTTTAAACCACAATGATCATTGTCTCTCATGGTTTCTCTGAGTAAAAAATACAGACGGTGCAGTGAGCAAGGCTTCTATCTGCTCAGCAATGTCTGGTGGAGAACTTGAAGGCTGGGAGCTAGTATCACCATGTCTAGCAGTTGATGCTGTTGACTTGAGACTTCGGCTAGGGCAACTGGCTGTACCATGTACACATGACTGCTCCATGAGGCTTGGGCTTCCTCACAACATGGCAAGTATCAACAGAAAGAGAGAGAGCTCCAAGCAGAATCTACCTCCTTTTTATGACCTATAGCTGGACTCCATTGGTCAGACAGTCACAGCCCCTGGCCAGAATGGAGGGGTGAGAACATACACTCCCACGTCCAGGTGGAAGCAGTATCAGATACTGTAAGAAGAGCATGGAGAATGGGGTATACACTTGTGACCATCTTTGGGAAACACCATCTATCACAGTCTGTCCTCTGGTCAGAACAGTTCACATTCCTCCCATACTCATCCCCACCCTACGAGACCCTGAAGCCTCATCCCATTGTGGTACCAAACTCAGGCTCAAAAATCTAGATCTCATCACATAGATCCTGGAACTCAAGTGTGAACAAGTGCTGTATAACAAATCACCCCCAAAATTTAGTGGCTCCATTAAGATACATACTATCTAATTGAGAGATAAGACATAAACACATGAAAAGTTTTATGATAATAAAAGAGTTTAACAAAATAAGTCAAGAGATGTAACAGAGCAATTCTATCAATAGGAGATGTTTGCTTGGAAGCAACACAAACTGACTTCTTGTAACTTAAGCAAAAGAGGAATATTATGAAGGCAGACCTCACAGAACCAAAGGAAAGGAGAATCAGTCGGGCTTCAGGACGAATGAGAACCAGAGTGGTTCTAGGGAACTAGTCAGCAGGACCTGATGCACAGCCTTTGCATGGTACTGGGCTTTTTCAGTTCCTGGTAGGTACCAAGTTCTTCCTGCTTCCATTACTTAGCAGATGCTGTTTTTCCTGCTCAGATCTCTCTTTCTACACAACCCCCTTTGCCTGACTACCTTTTACTCATCTCTGTATCTCAACTACCATCTCAGATCTTCATAACACACATCCCAATTATAATAAGATAACTGCATAGGCTGAGCACGGTGGCTCACACCTGTAATCCCAGAACTTTGGTAGCCTGAGACAGGCAGATCACTTGAGCCCAGGAGTTTGAGACCAGCCTGGGCAATGTGGCGAAACTCCATCTCTACAAAAAATATAAAAATTAGCCAGGCATGGTGGTGCACACATGTAGTCCCAGCTACTTGGGAAGTTGAGGCAGGTGATCACTTAAGCCCAGGAGGCAGAGGTTACAGTGAGCTGAGGTCACGCCATTGCACTCCAGCCTGGGTAACAGAGTGAGCCTCTGTCTCAAAACAAACAAACAAATAAATAAATAACTGTGTACTTATTTAATGTCTGAGTACCCAACTAGAGTGTAAATTCTCTAATGAGAGGTACCTTGTCTTATTTCCCTACCTACATCTTTACTTTTTGATTGATCTAATTAGCAAATACTTGTAGAAATAAATGAAAGCTAACCAATGAAAACAGGCAAATACTATTTATTCAGAGCTCTCTATCACAAGTGAGTCAGCCACCATCACTTGCATTTTGGCAGCGACTCAAAAGCATGCAGAGGAGCAGGAAAGCTTTATAGTGGACAAAGGGAAAGCTTCGGGTATGCCCTGAGTGGAGGCTGTGGCATGGGGAAGCCATGGGTGGCCTAACTAGAAGTGGAGCATCATTTCATCCGCAAAATGGAGTAAAGAAAAAAATATTAGAAGTGATGCATCATACATGATGGGTTAGGGATGCATGGCTGTCTGTTGTTAATCAAGTCCTGGCTGTTTCGAGCAGGTTTTTGAAAGGGTTATTGTTTGGATTCCTGGGCTGGTTGCTAGAGATAGTGATCTGATTTTTCACAAGTCTGACTTTTTTTTTTTTTTTTTTGAGACAGAGTCTTGCTTTGTCACCCAGGCTGGATTGCAGTGGCACAATCTTGGCTCACTGCAACCTCCGCCTCCTGGGTTCAAGCAATTCTCCTGTTTCAGCCTCCTGAGTAGCTGGGACTACAGGTGCATGCCACCACTCCTGGCTAATTTTTTGTATTTTTAGTAGAGTCGGGGTTTCACCATGTTGGCCAGGCTGGTCTCAAACTCCTGACTTCAGGTGATCTGCCCACCTCGGCCTCCCAAAGGGCAGGGATTACAGGCATGACTTTTAGTCAGCTGGTTTCCTGGGCTGGTAAAGATAGATAATGGGTTAGTTTCTTGGACTAATTGCGGCAGATTGTGGGTCAGGATTCTGTTTTTATATATGGCCATTTTCCATTTGTATATTCAGTCTCTGACATTTATTGAACGTCTATTATGTGCCATACACCATGCTAGGCTCTGGGATACAAAGATTGATAAAGATCATGATTGACTGATTGAAAAGTTGATAAGAGATGGTGTTGAAATAACTAGATGCATCCATTAGAATAGACTTAGCTAGGTAATGAGATAAAAACCTGAAATTTCAGTGGCTTAAATGAGGTAGTTTTGTTCTCATTCATGTAAAGGCTCTGTAGCTCAGCACTCAAGGCCTAGGATGGTGGCTCCACAACCAACAGGCCCCCAGGCTCCTCCTGTCTTACTGCTGCACCATCCTTAGCATCCCACTGCACGGGAGATGACCACTTACAGTGCAGCCCTCACATCCTTGTTTAAACGAACAAGCAGAGAAAAAGCAGAAAAATGCAAACTCTCTTCCCCCACACACCATTTATATTTACTATCAATTGGCCAGAAGTTAGTCACATGGCCACATATAGCTGCAATAGAGGCTAGAAAATGTATTTATTCCAAGTGAACATATGTCTGGCTAAAAAATGACAGGTTCTATTACTAAGGAAGATGGGGAGAAAGGTTGTTGGACTCAACTAGCAGCCTCTGCAAACTAGATAAATGGGGTTTGGGGATTACCCATAGATTCCAGTTACCAATGTTTTCTCTTGTCTCTTTCTTCTACTGTAGGATATTCTTTTTTCTTCTTCTTCTTCTTTTTAATAATTTTAATGTTTATTTTAGATTTAGGAAATACATGTGCAGGCTTGTTTTTTTTTGTTTTTTTTTTTGAGACGGAGTCTCACTCTGTCGCCCAGGCTGGAGTGCAGTGGCCGGATCTCAGCTCACTGCAAGCTCCGTGTCCCGGGTTCACGCCATTCTCCTGCCTCAGCCTCCCGAGCAGCTGGGACTACAGGCGCCCACCACCTCGCCCGGCTAGTTTTTTTTTTTTTTTTTTTTTGTATTTTTTTAGTAGAGACGGGGTTTCACCGGGTTAGCCAGGATGGTCTCGATCTCCTGACCTCGTGATCCGCCTGTCTCGGCCTCCCAAAGTGCTGGGATTACAGGCTTGAGCCACCGCGCCCGGCCATGTGCAGGCTTGTTACATGTACTACAGGATATTCTTGACCCACTAAGTAATTAGTCTCATTATGTATTACACAGAACAAAGCAAGTTCTTTTCAAAGTTAAAAAGAAACAGCTCTGTGAGATTCGCTGTTATTCTATTTTAAAGATGTTGTTTATCATTATCTATGGCAACTACTCAGAGTGCTTGCTCTGTGATCAGGGACACTTTTTCTCTTAGGTCTTAGTGTCAACAATAACTATGCTTCTCCTGGATCATCAGGCAAAAGGCAAGACCATTGAGTTTTTTAATTTTTATTATTTATTTATTTATTTATTTTGGAGATGGAGTCTCACTCTGTGGCCCAGGCTGGAGTACGTTGGTGCGATCTTGGCTCACTGCAACCTCTGCCTCGCAGGTTCAAACGATTTTCCTGCCTCAGTCTCCCAAGTTGCTGGGATTGCAGGTGTGTGTCACCATGCCCAGCTAATTTTTTTATTTTTAGTAGAGTTGAGGTTTTGCCATTTTGGCCAGGCTGGTCTCGAACTCCTGACCTCAAGTGATCCGCCCTCCTCGGCCTCCTAAAGTGCTGGGATTACAAGTGTGAGCCACCACACCTGGCCCCATTGAGACTTTTAAAAGGGCAGATGTTGAGCTTTGCTGTGGGCCAAGATTGCATTGTAGACCATCAGTGTAATTAATTTGGTCCACTCTAAAATTATGTTCTGTCTTTTTGGATAAAATCCATGATCCAATTAGATTCATGACCTTGTACATTCATGTTCATGGTCATATAGAAGTCTCCAGACTTTGCCTTAGAAAATTCCCACTCGTTCTGGGCATCATTCCTGTTTATTTTGATGTTTTTGCTTTGTACCTTCTACTTCATCCTAGTCAGAGGATGAGCCTAAGGAATTGAGCTATAATAGCAAAGCAGATTTTGCTCTCTCCTCTGCGAGAAGAACACAGTGAAAATTGTTTCAACAGGGACTATGTTTATTGTCTCACTCTGTTGCCCAGGCTGGAGTGCAGTGGCACGATCTCGGCTCACTGTAACCTCTGCCTCCCAGGTTCAAGCAATTCTCTGCCTCAGCTTCCCAAGTAGCTGGGATTACAGGTGCCCACCACCATGCCCGGCTAATTTTTTGTATTTTCAGGAGAGACGGGGTTTCACCTCTTGGCCAGGCTGGTCTTGAACTCCTGACCTTGTGATCCACCCGCCTCGGCCTCCCAAAGTGCTGGGATTACAGGCTTGAGCCCCGCGCCTGGCGCCAGATCATTATTCTTACCTTCACTGCAAAAAACTGGTGAGGTTGTAAACTTCGCTGCAATTCAGCAACTTGCAAGATCAATTTCTTTTTCTTTTTCTTTTTTTTTTTTTTTTTGAGACGGAGTCTGGCTGTGTCACCCAGGCTGGAGTGCAGTGGTACGATCTCGGCTGACTGCAGCCTCTGCCTCCTGGGTTCAAGCGATCCTCCTGCCTCAGCCTCCTGAGTAGCTGGGGCTACAGGCATCTGCCACCATGCCCGGCTGAATTTTGTATTTTTAATAGAGATGGGGTTTCACCAGGTTGGCCAGGCTGGTCTCAAACTCCTGACCTCAAGTGTTCCTCCTGCCTCAGCATCCCAAAGTGCTGGAATTGAGTATAAGATCAATTTCTGAATTCAGTTTTTAGCTGATATCTGCAGAGAGAAGGATGCCAGGCAATGGTGCTTTATTTTCTTCTGGGCTTTGAGGTAGATATTATTTGTTTAATATTTTTATTCTCTCACCTTTAGCTCTCCAATGCCATTGGAAACAAAAATTCAGCCCTAGAATCCCACATTCCTCATCATCTTTAAAGTGTTCTATAGGAAGTGCTACCTGGTCCTTTGGGATCTCATCTAGCTTTCCTTGATGGAATGTGGAAGGAGTCTCATTGGGCAAAAGCTCAATCTTTTCCCCATATCCAATTCCAAATGCCCCATACATCCTCTGACATTTTGGTGCACACAGTCCTACCTATAAAGTGGCAAAATTGAGTAATCATTTAATTTACCATCAGGGAGATACTATACCAAGGTTAAATGTGCATTGCACTTTCATCTAGTGACTAATATATATGATTGTTTAACCAATGCCAGAATACGTGGTTCTAAGAAATAAGATTTGGCAGACAAAACAATGGCCCACCCCTAACCCCCAATTATTCGATATTCATGTTTTATTTCCCAAAAACCTATAAATATGTCATCTTACATGGCAAAAGGAACTTTGTAGATGTAATTAAGTTAAGGGCCTTGAGATGGGAGATTATCTTGAGTTATCTGGATGGGCCTAATATAATCACAAGTGTCCTAAAAAGTACAAGGGGAAACTGAGTGCTCATGTCTGTAATCCCAACTACTCAGTAGGTCAGGGCAGGAGGATTGCTTGGGACCAGGAGTTCAAGACCAGCCCAGTCAACATAGCATGACTTCATCTCTTTAAAAAAAAAAAAAAAGATAGACTGGGGAGGGTGGCTCACACCTATAATCCCAGCCCTTTGGGAGGCCGAGGCAGGTGAATCATTTGAGGTCAGGAGATCAAGACCAGCCTGGGAAACATAGTGAAACCCCATCTCTACCCAAAATACAAAAATTAACCAGGCGTGGTGATGCGTGCCTATAGTCCCAGCTACTTGGGAGTCTGAGGCAAGAGAATCGCTTGAACCTGGGAGGCAGAAGCTGCAGTGAGCAGAGACCGTGCCACTGTGCTACAGCCTGGAGACTCCATCTCCAAAAAAAAGAAATAGTGAATGGGAGGCAACAGAAGAGAGTCAGGGGGAGCTGTATCTGTGGGAAAAAAAAGTCACAGAGAGATGCAGAGTTGCTGGCTTTGAAAATCTAGGAAGAGGCCATGAACCAAGGAATCTGGGTGGCTTCTAAGAGCTGGAAAGACAAGGAAACAGATTCTCGCCTAAAGCCTCCAGAAGGAACACAGCCCTGTCAATGCCTGTGAGGCCCAGTGAGGCCAGTGTTGAACTTCTGTCCTACAGAACTGTAAGATAATATATTTGTGTTGTTTTAAGCCGCTAAGTTTGTGGTTATTTGTTACAGCAGCAATAGGAAAGGAATACACTAGAGGTGGTCTCATCTCTACAAATGCTCTCACTGACCCAATCTCCACAGTTTTGCTTCTAATCTCTATGACTCTCTAGAGATTTTACAATTCAAGGAACAACTGCTTCCACAGGGGACTCGAGAGTGGCTCCCCTACCACTGCCCATTTTAGGCCTTGTGCCATTAAAGGATCCGGCAGGCCAGGTATGCTGGTGCATGCCTGTAATCCTAGCACTTTGTGAGGCTGAAGTGGGAGGATCATTTGAGCCCAGGAGTTCAAGACTAGCCTGGGCAACATAGTGAGACCCTGTCTCTACAAAATATTTTCTTTTTAAATTAGCCAGACGTGGTGGTACATGCCTGTAGTCCCAGCTACTTGGGAGGCTGAAGCAGAAGGATTGCCTAAGCCAGGAGGCTGAGGCTGCAGTGAGCCATGGTAATGCCACTACCCTCCAGCCTGGGCAACAGCAAGGCCCCATCTCAAAATAAATAAATAAATAAATACATAAATAAATAAATACATAAATAAATAAATTTAATTAAATAATTAAGTAACTGACAAAACAACAAAAACAAAAATATGTCATAGTATTGTTTAGGTCTACTGTGATCGACCCCAACCATCATGGGGAAAAAAGGTTACTACTAAGCAGTAGAGCCCAAAAGGGTAAGCCTGAAACTCCAGGCACTCCCCTGAGTGCTTCCCACAATGCCCACTGCTGAGGGTTAGCAGAAGATTGCTACAGGCCTACATAGGAAGGACTATCAAGTGCTCAAAACACTCCAAAATGAAGGTGGGCCACCCTGCTAAGTACAACAACAACAAAACACAACAGCCAGCTAAGAGGCTGGTCAAAGACAAGGTATAAGATAACAAAACAGAAGCAAACTACCAGTTACTAACCTGTCCAATGGCTGACATGAGGGTGGTATCTTTCGTTTTGTTTTCTGCTTGAGTGTCCAATGAATAAAACGTTACCTCCTTCCCTTACATTTCCTCTTCCTGCTTATTTATTTATTTATTGAGACAGAATCTCACTCTGTTGCCCCGGCTGGAGTACAGTGGCATAATCTTGGCTCACTGCAACCTCCACCTCCTGGGCTTAAGAAATCCTCCTACCTGGCCATCTGGAAAGCCTGCAATCCCAGCACTTTGGGAGGCTGAGGTGGGTGAATTACCTAAGGTCAGGAGTTTGAGACCAGCCTGGCCAACATGGTGAAACCCCGTCTCTACTAAAAATACAAAAATTAGCTGGATATGGTGGTGCATGCCTGTAATCCCTGAGGATTAGAGAATTGGGAGGCTGAGGCAGGAGAATTGCTTCAACCCAGGAGGCGGAGGTTGCAGTGAGCTGAGATCGCGCCATTGCACTCCAGCCTGGGTGACAGAGTGAGACTCTAACTCGAAAAAACAAAAAAGAAAGAAAGAAAAGAAAAGAAAAAAGAGAGAGGGAGATCCTCCCACCTCAGCCTCCTGAGTAGCTGGGATTACAGGTGTGTGCCACCATGCTGGGCTAATTTTTTTGTATGCTTTAGCAGAGACAGGGCTTCCCCATGTTGGCCAGGCTGGTCTCGAACTCCTGACCTCAGGTAATCCACCCACCTCAGCCTCCCAAAGTGCTGGGATTATAGGCATGAGCCACCATGCCCGGCCTCCTCTTCCTGTTTCAAATAGAAATAATCATAACTTTTGTTCTTTCTTCTATTTTCTCCCCATTATAAAGAGTTAATTAGTGTGGCTTCCTTAAAGAAAGGTAGATTCCCACAGAGATTCACATCATGTGAATTAATAGATAGAAAGGAAACTTACAAACTAAACAAGCAAAAGAGGTTATGTCTTTAAAACAAAATCATGTCACCCCTCAGAATGTAAACTAAGGGCAGAATCCATTTTTGATTCATCTGTGTCTTTCCCTATTGCATAACAGAGTGCCTTGCACTTTGCATGTGGTTAGTAAATATTTGCTGAATGAGGGAGAAGGGAAGGAGGAAGCAAGGAAGGAACGGAGGGAGGGAGGGAGTCTATTCCTCCTTTATAGCTCATATTAACATAGCTTCCTTCTCCCGCATGATTTGCCATCAGTGCAGCCTGTTGTCTTCTCTGCTCCATCCCTACTTCTCCCCAGGAACAATCTCAGCCTCTTACCTTGCCCCTTCTAATTGTGGATCCCTATTCTATTGGTGTAACTTCTTGTTTCTTCAAACCTTTCACTCAAAACTTTCTCCCTTTCACCTTACCTGGGACCTGGACATTCTCTCATAACCTTTGCATAGACAGGCCGTCCTTCCACATATCAGAGAAGAAAGTGGAGTTTTCCTCTCCATGGCCTCATAGCAGCTTTCAGAATCACTCTTGATCATTTTCACTTAGAAACTCCTCTGAAGGCTGTGCCATTCATTTCATTCACTCATGCCGCCCTGTCCCTATCTGAGTCATGGCCACCTGACAACCTAAAGGAATTCTCTGGTGGGCTTTGGCACCTGGCTCAGGGTGCCTCTCTTCCTCATCCCTACCAGCCACCTGGGGACTAAGGCTATTCCAATACTCCAGGTTATGTTCCTCAATCTAATTACCCTTACATCAATAATTTAAATACGCAACACACTGTCCACTTGCCAGGGTTTAGGAATGCTCCATTCCCTACTACCAAACTCTGAAATTACACCCTTTTTTTTTTTGAGATACAGTCTCACTTTGTCACCGAGGCTGGAGTGCAGTGGTGTGATCTCGGCTCACTGCAACCTCTGCCTCCTGGGTTCAAGCAATTCTCTACCTCAGCCTCCCGAGTGCTGGGATTACAGGCGTGTGCCACCACGCCCAGCTAATTTTGGTATTTTTAGTAGAGATGGGGTTTCACCATCTTGGCCAGGCTAGTCGTGAACTTCTGACCTCATGATCCACCCGCATCGGCCTCCCAAAGTCCTGAGATTACAGGAGTGAGCCACCATGCCCGGCCTTGAAATTCCCCTTTTTGGCCCAAACCTTGAGTTTCTGTGCCCTGCTCTCTCCTCCCCAATTCTGATTTCCATTACTTTGTTGTTCTCCTAGACTAACAACCCCCTATTCCAGCTTTAGTGCTCTCCCTGTCCAACCTGGGATCCACGTGAGCCATTTCAAAAGTGTTTTCACAAGCAATCAAGATTTCCTCAGCCCTTAACTTTCCATCACTTCCCAAACTGAGGTAAGCCAAGCATGCATTTCTCTGCCTCCTGGTCTGGAGAAAGTTTCACAATCATGATGATTGATTCCATAATAAATCACTGCTTTCTAACTTCAGCTGCACCCTCGCTGCTGCTCCACAAACATTTTATCCATCTGTAATTATCTCTATCTGACTTCACCATGATCAACTAATTTGCATCAGATCAACCCTCTGAGAGCAACTACAAAAGCTGGGTACAATTATTTAAAAATTTTTTATTTCAGCAGCTTTGGGGGTACAAGTGGTTTTTGGTTACATGAATGAATTGTATAATTGTGAAGTCTGAGATTTTAGTGCACCTGTCACCTAAATAGTGTACAATGTACCCAATATGTAGCTTTTTATTCCTTGTCCCCCTCCCACCCTTCCCACATCTGAGTCTCCAAAATCCATTATACCACTCTGTATGCCTTTGCATAGCTGGGTACAAATTTTTAAAAATATGTTTGAAGACACTGGAAATTCATCAAGGCAGGAGGCTCTGAAGGGCCAAGGTCCCAGAAGAAACGGAAGCATGTTGAGGTGAGGCCAACATTCTGCATGGTCTGTCCCATGGGGGATATTTATTGACTTGTGAGAGGCAGCCAGACTCAGTAGGAGATAGTGCCTAAGAGATAGGAGGCTGAGAAGGACTTTCAGTAGTCTACAGTCCTGAGGAAACAAAAACTGGAATTTAGAGCCTGTTAAGGAGGAAGGGCCTGTTAAACAACACAGAATGTCATTAGGGTCCCTGAAGAACTATATTCTAGGACTAAAGCTGTATTGGTCAGGGTTTAATCAGGAGACAGAAACCACAGTCATTTGAAACGGTATCATTTAATATAAACAAGTATTGTGCTCACTTTGGTGACACACGTACTAAAATGATACAGAGAAGATTAGCATGGCCCCTGCACAAGGATGACATGCAAATTCATGGAGTGTCCCATATTTTTATTTGCAAAAATAAAATAAAGAAGCATTAACTCTAACAGGGTATTGGCATACTAAGGGATTAGCTAGTAAGAAGAAATGAGAATTCTAAAGGACACAGGAACAGCAAATATAAGAAAACCCCACTACTCCTAGGACTGAAATAGCTGTGAAGTTGGCCAAGCAGATGCCAAAGCAAGTTATTCATGGGGAGGTGCCTTAGCAGTTGCAACAGGCTGAGAAGCCACCCAGAAAGGTGCCAGGAAAAGCTTTTGGCTGCTAGGCACTGCTGACCACTTTGCACTGCCTGAGTGAGTGTACACTGAAGAAGTTGCACGTGCTGCCGGAGTAAGGCAAAGGAGCAAACCAAAACCAGGAAGATGGACTTCTTCCTCCTCCCGTGTTCCTCCAACACCCACTACTGACAGTGCTTAACACTATGCCAGCTGGCAAAAGAGATCGTTCTATTCCCTCTTATCTGCAGGGATATGCTCCACCCCCAGTGGAGACCCGAAACCACAGATAGCCCCAAACCCCAGCCAAAGAACGCCAAAGTTACATTTTCTTTTCTTTTATTAGACAGGGTCTCACTCTGCCACCCAGACTGGAGGGCAGTGGTGGGATCACAGCTCCTTGTAGCTTTGATCTCCTGGACTCAAGTGATCCTCCTACCTCAGCCTCCCAAGCAGCTGGGACTACAGGTGTATGCCACCACACCCAGCTAACACATTTTCACTTAAAGCAGCACTTTATGGTTTCTTGTTGGCATATCCAAATTGCTAGCATCACTATTCTTTGCTTTGGGACCATTATTAGGTAAAATAAAGATTACTTGAACACAAGCACTGACATACCTGGACAGTTGATCTGATAACCAATATCACCACTAAGTGACTAACAGACAGGTATTGTAGACAGCATGGATAATTCCCTTGATCGCTCTTTATACTTCACCTAACATCCATCTCTTTCCCTCCCTTCACTACTAAACCTCTTCACTTTTTATTTGTTTGTATCTATTTTTGCAGAATCAGAGTCTCCCTATGTGACCCAGGCTAGTCTTGAACTTCTGGGCTCAAGCAGTCTTCCTGCCTCAGCCTCCCAAAGTGCTGGAATTACAGTCATGAGCCACAGCACATGGCCTAAAGGTCACTTTTTTTTTTCTTTTCTTTTCTGAGACAGAGTCTTTTGCTCTGTTGCCCAGTGGCACGATCTCAGTTCACTGCAACCTCCACCTCCCGGGTTGAAGCAGTTCTCCTGCCTCAGCCTCCCAAGTAGCTGGGATTGCAGGCACCAGCCACCACGCCCAGCTAATTTTTGTATTTTTAGTAGAGATGGGGTTTCACCATGTTGGCCAGGCTGGTCTTGAACTCCTGACCCTGTGATCTGCCTGCCTCAGCCTCCCAAAGTTCTGGGATTACAGACATGAGCCACCGCGCCCGGCCTAAAGTTCACTTTTTAAGATGTTGAATCTCATCCAAAAACACCCTCCAAGCAGACCCATAAAATGTAACCATCACAAGGTCCTTCTCCCACACGATGGGATCTTGCTCACCACCCCTCTCTTTCCAGCTCCAATGCAAACACAGCCAAGAAGTGCAAGGGAGTTAGTGCCTCCAGATGAAATCCTCAACCAATGAGTGCAGACACTGGCAGATGAATGTTCCAGCCTCCCATCCTTCATATGGACAATTCTGGGAGGCATTCTTTAAATTTGGAGTCTCTACTGGAAAGGAGCCTCCATTGCCTACAATAACAATCTCAATAAAACATCCTCATATTGGCTTTCTTGCCTTCCCTAGTTCACACTCTGTTCCCTCACTGCTGCTTCTTAGGATTCCCTCCCCAAAACACTACCTCTGTTAAATCCAAGCTCAGGCTCTTCTTTTTGGGAAACCCAAACTTAGACGCCTTCTCAGTAGCAGCTGAGTCTGATGAGTGTCTCCTCCCTTGGCTATCCCGGTTCTGCTCCAGCCTCTCTGACCTCAGTTTCTCTCACTGGCTTCTCTTCTGCTGGTCTGACTTTGGAGATATAGTGTTTTCTGTCCTCTGCCTTCTTCCCTTCTTCCTCTATAGACTCTCTTGGTTGGTGTCGTTCATTTCAGCATAACTCTCACCACTTCCCTGCTCTGGTCTCCTGTCTTCTCCTGCCTGCTAGGGATCCCTTGAGGCTGCAGCACGTGGCTCTCACACAAATATGTCCACATCCAAATATAGCCCATTCCCACATAATTTATCTCTTCTATGTTCCATACCTCAGTGTCATGGCATTACTATTCTCTCAACTTCCCAGAATAGAAACTTTGAATATTCCTTCCCTCTCATCCCCAGGTTCTTCTACTAATACCTCAGAGTTATTTCTAGACTGAGTTTCTTCCTCTCCATCCCTGCAGGCATTAACTCAGTTCAGGTCCTCATCACCTCTCACTTGAATTGCTCTAACTATAGCCTGCAGTTT
This sequence comes from Papio anubis, assembly GCF_008728515.1. Classification (NCBI taxonomy): domain Eukaryota; kingdom Metazoa; phylum Chordata; class Mammalia; order Primates; family Cercopithecidae; genus Papio; species Papio anubis. The sequence goes on from NC_044982.1 coordinate 82,118,847, forward strand.
TCCCTGCCTCCAGTTCTCCCCATCTCAATTCATGCCCCATGTAGCCACTGGCTTGGGCCTCCGAAGTCACAGATCTGATCATGTTGCAACATAGCTCAAGACCATTCCACAACTACTGATATTAAAACAAAGCAAAACCTTTTAAGACAAAGTTCCTGGCAGAGAAGAACTTGAGAAGGCATGTATTCAAATGAGAATGGTGGTCAATTATGTACCCTTACTGCTCATTTGGGGCACCTCTTTACCTCCACACCAAAGCTGTTTGTGGAGGGCACCTTCTTCCATCCAAAACCTGGTCTAAGTTACACAAATTCCCTGTTGGTAGTTCCCCTATCAAAGGTGAGTCAATCTTACACTTTCAAAATGAACTTTCTTAAAAACTAAAGAAAATCCAAGAAGTATACACACACACACACACATACACACACACACACCATGCAGGAATATTTGAACATTTAAAAATGAATAGATCTATTTTTTTAATCATAACAGGTGGAAATATAAAACCCAAACTCTAAAACTTAGAAAGAAGCATAAGAGAAAATCACTGTAACCTTGATGAAGCAAAAATTTCTTATAGACGACACCAAAAGCATCATCTATAAAACAAAAACTTGACAAGTTGGATTTTGTCAAAAGTAAAACTTTTGCTCTTTGAAAGACACTGTTAACAAAATGAAAAGACAAGCCATAGGGAGGGAAACAGTATTTTTAAATGATACATCTAAAAAAGAACTTGTATCCAGAATATATAAAGAACTTTCAAAACTTGGTAATAATAAAACAATCCATTAAAATATGAGCCAAAAATTTGAACAGACACTTCACCTAAGGAGACATATGGATGGTGTAGGGTGCAGTGGCTCACACTTGTAATCCCAGCCCTTTGGGAGACCGAGGTGGGCAGATCACCTGAGGTCAGGAGTTTGAGACCAGCCTGGGCAACATGGCAAAACCCCGCCTCTACTAAAAATACAAAAAAATCAGCCAGGCATTGTGGCATATGCCTGTAGTCCCAGCTACTTAGGAGGCTGAGGCACGAGAATCACTTGAACCTGGACGGTGGAGGTTGCAGTGAGCTGAGATCGCGCCACTGCACTCTAGCCTGGGCAACAGAGTGAGATTCTGTTTCAATTAAAAAAAAAAAAACAAAACCAAAAACATATATGGAGGCAAGTAGGCACATGAAAACATGCTCGTATTATTGGTCAGTGGGGAAATGCAAATTAAAACCACAATGAGCTACCTATCCAAATAGCTAATAGTAACAGGACTTGAACGTAACAAATGTTGGCAAAGATATGAAAGAACTAGAGTTCTCATACATTTCTGGTGAGAATATAAAATACTACAACCACTCTGAAAAACTATTTCGCAAATTCTTTTTTTTGAGAGTCTCACTCTGTCGCCCAGGCTGGAGTGTAGTGGTGTGATCTCGGCTCACTGCAGCTTCCGCCTCCCGGGCTCAAGCGATTCTCCTGCCTCAGCCTCTCAAGTGGCTGGAATTAAAGGCGTACACCACCACACCTGGCTAATTTTTGTGTTTTCAGTAGATACCAGGTTTCAACATGTTGGCCAGGCTAGTCTTGACCTCCTGACCTCAAGTGATCCACCCACCTCAGCCTCCCAAAATGCTGGGATTAAAGGTGTGAGCCACTGCACAGCGGCCTATTAGATAAATTATTTAAAAGTTAAATATATGCTAACATGGATTGGGTGTGTCCCCAACCAAATCTCATCTTGAATTATAGCTCCCACAATTCTCACATATCATGGGAGAAACCTGGTGGGAGGTAATTGAATCATGGGAGCAGGTCTTTCTCATGCTGTTCTCATGGTAGTGAGATCTGATGGTTTTATAAAGGGAAGTTTCCCTGCACAAGCTCTCTCTTGACTGCAGCCATGTAAGACATCTCTTGCTCTTCCACCATGATTGTAAGGCCTCCCCAGCCATGTGGAACTGTGAGCCAATTAAACCTCTTTCCTTTACAAATTGCCCAGTCTTAGGTATGTCTCTATTAGCAGCATAAAAACAGACTAATACAAATGCTTACCATATGATTAAACCATTCCACTCCAAGATATTTACCAAGATTGAAAGCATATGTCATAGACTTTTGCATGAATATTCATAGAGGCCTTATTTGTTGCCAAAATATTTTGATCATGAACAGATAAATGGATGAAGAAATTGTGACCTATCTGTACAATGGAACACTACTCAGCAATAAAAAGGAATGAACTATTGATACACACAATAACATGAATGAATCTCAAAATGATCATGTAGAGTGAAAGAGGTCAAAATAAAAAAGAATACATGTTATGATTCCATTTATATAAAATAGAAAATGCAAATCAATCTAAAGTAACAACAGGCAGATTGGTGGTTGCCAAGAAAGAGGGAATAAGCAGCATAGAAGGGCAGAAGGGATGGATTGAAAGGAGCACAAGGAAGCTTTTGGGAGTGACATTATTTGGAAGTTTGTCCCCTCCAAATCTCATGTTGAAAAGTGATTCCCAATGTTGGAGGTAGGGCCTTGTGGAAGGTGATTGGATCACAGGAGTGGATCCCTCATGAGTAACTTAGCACCACCCTCTTGGTGATGAGTGAGTTGTTTCTAGATCAGTTAATTTAGGTGAGATCTGCTTGTTTAAAGGAGTCTGGAACTTCTCTCCTCTCTTGCTCCCACTCTCACCATGCAATTTGCCTTCTCTCCCTTTGCCTTCTGCCATGATTGTAAGCTTCCTGAGGCCCTCACCAGAGACTGAGCAGATGGGGGTGCCATGCTTGTACAGCCTGCAGAACCATGTGCTAATTAAACCTCTTTTCTTTATAAATTACCAAATCTCAGGTATTCCTTTACAGTAACACAAAAATGCTCTAAAACAGGAGATGAATATGTTCACTACTTTAATTGTGGTAATGATTTCACGGGTATATGAGTGTGTCAAATTTTACCAAATTGTACACCTTTAATATGTATAGTTTATTGAATGTCAATTCACATCAATAAAATAGTTAAAATATTTAATTAAAAAAACTAATAGTCTTACTTGATTCAAAGTTCTTCTTCTTTCTGATTCTGTCAAAGGACTTTGCCTAAAAAGGAGGGTAGCTAAAAAGAGCATAGATCAGGGTTTAAAACCCTGCTCTGCCACAAAGCCACTGTGTGACCTCAGGTTGGTTACTCTCATGGCCTTCTCCATTTCTCATCCGTTGAATGGGGCTAATGATATTCTGCCTCACAGGTTTGTTGCTAAACTTAGAATGAGATGACAGGTGAGAGAGAGTCCCTAGCACATCCTAGGCTCCAGTGTGTATAGATCAGGCCCCATCTCTGAGGAGATTAGATTCCTTTCTGTTCCCCTCCTTTCCCTTCCTTTCCTCTTTCCTTTCAGATCAGGATCCTAGTTACAAAGACATTCAGGGGAGAAACAATGAAGAGGAAATAGGCCAAAGGGTGTGTCTTGGGTTGTGTTCCCTGAAAACAGTGCCCCTGAGACCTGGACTTGAAACTTCCTGGAAGGGTGACCCCAGGGATCAGAAGGGAGGGAGCAGAAAATGTGAGTCCGGGAAGGAGAAAATGCCAATACAAAGGTGCATTTTGAGCTAACTACTGAGGTGGAGCTCAGAGCAGATCCTCAGGAACAGCAGAACCTCAGAAAGAACAGGAGGCTGGGCACTGGCTTGTTCCCTCCAGTGGTTGAGGGTTGCCCTCAGAGCACTGATGCGCCTCTCCTCTCCCACACTTCTCTCAGCTGAGGGAGAAAGGCAGAGACAAATCCTCCTGGATGGGATCCTGGCAGGGTTAAGGGATGGCTCGCCACAGCTGCAGCTCAAATCAGAGGCAGCCTGAGGACACACAGCCCAATGCACCCCAAGTGGCTGCCTCAGGCCCAAAGCCCATCCTTGGGTCAACAACATAACCCTCTCAGCCTTGTTGAGCACCTTTGCACCAAGCAACAGACATCCAATATTTCTCAGCAGAGAAACCAGAGACCCTCGGTTAAAGCCCTCTCTCCTCAAGAACACAGGCAGGGAGGGACACACTGCCTTCCTCAGTCACTCCCTCAGAACAGTTGTCTGGGAGAGAAGAGAGAGACCTGAGGGGTGAGTTGTTAAAAAGGTCCTAGGATGAAGGGGTGGGGCTGGAAATTTTGAGGAAAAGGGAGAGGGAGCTATTTCATTGAACAGTAGTTAAATCCATTTTCTCTGCTCTACAAATAAATTGTGAACTAGGTATGTTCCTCAGATTGGAAACACAGCAATGCTTATTGTGATAATACCTATCACCTATTGAGCATATAATATTTGCCTGGAATTATGCTATCTTCTTTTTTTATTTTTGTTTTTTTTTTTTTTTTTTTTTTTGGAGACAGATCTCGTTGTGTCACCCAGGCTGGAGTGCAGTGGTGCAATCTCAGTTCACTGCAACCTCCGCCTCCCGGGTCCAAGTGATTCTCCTGCCTCAGCTTCCCAAGTAGCTGGGACTATAGGTACCCAGCATGCTCGGCACTTTTTTTTTTTTTTTTTTTTTGTATTTTTAGTAGAGACGGGGTTTCAGTATATTGGCCAGGCTGGTCTTGAACTCCCAACCTCGTGATCCACCCGCCTCGGCCTCCCAAAGTGCTGGGATTACAGGCATGAGCCACCATGCCCAGCCTCCTGTGGTCTAACCTATTATGCTGAGCCTTGCTATGTTCTTTCATCCTCAGAACAACCCAATCCAGTAGGTGCTATAATTAACCAAAATTCAGAGAGGTTGAGTAACTTGCTAAAGATCAAACAGCCAGCAATTGACAGAGCAGAAATCATCCCCAGGTAGCCTGACTCCAGAGCTTATACCCTTGACCGTTAGGCTATACTTAACCCCCTGTAAATAAACAGCAGGACTCACCTGAGGTTAGGAGCTGGAGACCAGCCTGACCAACATGGAGAAACCCTTTCTCTACTAAAAAAAAAAAAAAAAAAAAAGTAGCTGGGCATGGTGGCATATTCTGTAATCCCAGCTACTTGGGAGGTTGAGGCAGGAGGATTGCTTGAACCCGAGAGGTAGAGGTTGCGGTGAGCCGAGATCGCACCATTGCATCCCAGCCTGGGCAACAAGAGCGAAGCTCTGTCAAGAAAGAAAAGAAAGAAAAGAAAGAAAAGAAAGAAAAGAAAGAAAGAAAGAAAAGAAAGGAAGGAAGGAAGGAAGGAAGGAAGGAAGGAAGGAAGGAAGGAAGGAAGGAAGGGAAAGAAAGAGAAAGAAAAGAAAGAGAGAGAAAGAAAGAGAGAAAGAAAGAAAGAAGGAAAGAAGGAAAGAAAGAGAGAGAGAGAAAGAAAGAAAGAAAAGGAAGGAAGGAAGGAAGGAAGGAGAAAGAAAGAGAGAGAGAGAGAAAGAAAAGAAAGAAACAGGACACCCAGCTGGGGAAGCGGTATGAAGCAGTGGCCTGCTCCACTGGGGTGAGAGGAGCTGGGAGAGCATAGAAATTACACTAGACAGAAGGAGAGAAGGACTCCACACTGACAGAAGGGGCATTATGGTAATAGGTGTGTAGACATTTAACTTATAGCTGCCCAAAATCTTTTTGGTACCACCCTGGCAATGTAGAATCAAAATAGTTACCCTGCCCAGCCTCTCTTTCCTTGAGTGTACAGACAAGTACCTTAAGTTCTGCCAAAGAGACGCTCTGGGACGCAGATCCAAAATGCGCTCTGTGAGAAAACAGATGAAGCGCGGGGATTCCGTTTTGCTGGGACAGTGAGCACAGGTGGGATAGGAGAGCTAAAGGACGTGGTTCTTTGTGAAAGCATCAGTCCCTCAGCTCTCCTAAGGAAAAACAAGTAAAAGGGGGCTTCTGACCTGCTTGGAATCCTAAAGCAGAAGAGCAATACTTGGGCCCTGGAGGAGGCTCCCCAAAAGAAAGCATCCCAAGGATAGGGAGAGGCGGGCGCCACGGTGGATGGAGTCCCGGTCCAAGTGGAAAGTTCTCCCCATTACTCTTCTCTCTTAAACCCTGGGGTTTGTTTTGTGACTTTCCTGAGTTGAGTATAGCTCAGTCCCCAAAAGTGACAGTTCTTTTGCCCATAGTTGCACCCTTTCGCCATGTGTGGAGGGTTTGTTTTCAGCAGCTAGAATAAGAGTTCCCCCATGAGCTGGGGCATCCCTGAGTCGGAAGCGGGTGGAGGGACGAGAGTAGGCGGGAATCCGCACTGCCACAGTAAAAAAAAAAAAAAAAAAAGAGTTTCTTATCACCAGGCGCGGTGGCTTACGCCTGTAATCCCAGCACTTTGGGAGGCTGAGGCGGGCAGATCACGAGGTCAGGAGTTCTAGACCAGCCTGACCAACATGGTGAAACCCGTCACTACTAAAAATATAAAAAAGTAACAGGGCATAGTGGTGCCGGCCTGAAATCTCAGCTACCCAGGAGTCTGAGGCAGGAGAATCACTTGAACCTGGGAGGTGGAGGTTGCAGTGAGCCGAGATCACGCCACTGCACTCCAGTCTGGATGACAGAGTGAGACCCTGTCTCAAAAAAAAAAAAAAGAGAGATTTCTTATCACTCTATGTTTGCTATTCACCTGCAGACAAAAAATGAGACCTTTTTATTCTGTAAACCTTAGACAGTAAGTCCAGCCTCCATTGATTGTGAGAATTTACTGTGAAAGTGCTTTGTGAACCATCAAGTGTGGATAAGACTAGTTTGTATCATTGTTGCCGGTGGGAGCGGGGAGGGAAAGGCCACTCAGCCAGTCTGGCAGTCGGACTCACAAAAATTCACACTGTAGACTTTACCCTTGGCTCAGAACATTCTCTCTGAGTGGAATCACCTCTATCATGTTATGTCTGTCAAAAATCTTACTTACCATACTGAAACTCCAAGACATAATAACATCCATTAAATACCAAAGTGACCAGCAGGCTACTTACAGTTAGAAGAAATCAGGAGGGAGCAGCAAATAATAGATTGACGGGCTAGGGCAGGTGGGAGAGGGAAGCTCCTACATCTCTGGGTGTGTCCTGGGGACGAAGAGGAAGCTAAACTGTAGAATTACTACACTCATTTCATGAACTCATTTCAGGAAAATTAGAAAATGTAGATAAAAATGAGACTACAAGTACTCACCTCAGCAGCACATGCACTAAGAAAAAGATATGAATATAAAATATAAGAAAATAAAAATCACCTGTAAGCCCATCAGCCGGGAATAATTCCTTTAAACATTTTTCTATTTGTCCATTCACATATTTTTCTAAGCATATATACATATACATACATACTTTCTTTCTTTGCAGTGAAATTTGGTGTTAAATCAAACAGCTAAATGTTTATTAATATAAATTTTCATATTTCCCTTTCTAATACTAGAATCAAATTTTTAGCAGATCCTTTTTGTGATAAAATACACATAGCACAAAATTTATTATTTTAACCATTTAAGAGTACAGTTTTGTGGCATCAGGTATGTTGACTTCATTGTATAACCATTACTACATCTCTAGAACCTTTCATCTTCCCAAACTAAAACTCTGTATCCACTAAACAGTAACTCTCCATTCTCTTCCCTCAGCTCCTACAAACCACCATTCTACTTTCGTCTCTATGAATTTGACTATTCTAGGTACCTCATATAAGTGAAATCATATGATATGTGTCCTTTTGTGACTGGCTCATTTTACTTACCATAATATCTTCAAGATTCATCCACATTATAGCATATGTCTGAATTTTATTAAGGTCAAATCATATTTTTAAGGCTGAATTATATTGTATGGTATGTACAACAGTTTGTATTGGACTGATCCATTCACTTATTGATGGACATTTAGGTTGTTTTCACCTTTTGGCTGTTGCAAATAATGCTGCTATGAACATTGGTGTACAGTTATCTATTTGAATCCATATTTCCTATTCTTTTTTTTTTTTTTTTTTTTTTTGAGACAGAGTCTTGCTCTGTCCCCCAGGCTGCAGTACAGTGATGTGATCTTCGCTCACTGCAACCTCTGACTCCTGAGTTCAAGCGATTCTCCTGCCTCAGCCTCCTGAGTAGGGGGGATTACAAGCACGTGCCACCATGCCCGGCTGATTTTTGTATTTTTAGTAGAGATGGGATTTCACCATGTTGTCCAGGCTGGTCTCAAACTCCTGACCTCAAGTCATCCGCCGCTCTCGGACTTCCAAAGTGCTGGGATTACAGGCATGAGCCACTGGGGCCGGCCTCAATTATTTTAGGATATACTCAGGAGTGGAATTACTGGTAGCAGATCTTTTTAAAAAAATTAGTCCCGGCCAGGCGCGGTGGCTCACGCCTGTAATCCCAGCGCATTGGGAGGCCAAGGTGGGCGGATCACCTGAGGTCGGGAATTTGAGACCAGCTTGATCATCATGGAGAAACCCTGTCTCTACTAAAAATACAAAATTTGCCGAGCCTGGTGGCACCTGCTTGTAATCCCAGCTACTAGGGAGGCTGAGGCAGGAGAATAGCTTAAACCTGGGAGGCAGAGGTTGCAGAGAGCCGAGATCGTGCCATTGCACTCCAGCCTGAGCAACAAGAGGCAAATTCCGTCTCAAAAAAAAAAACCAAAAAACAAAAACAACAACAACAAAAATTAGTTCCAGCATTTTGGGAGGCCAAGGTGGGCGGTTCACCTGAGGTCAGGAGTTCGAGACCAGCCTGGCCAACGTGGTGAAACCCCGTCTCTACTAAAAATACAAAAAAATTAGCTGAGTGTGATGGCAGGCGCCTGTCATCTCAGCTACTCGGGAGGCTGAGACAGGAGATTGGCTTGAACCCGGGAGGCAGAGGTTGCAGAGAGCCGAGATTGCGCCGTTGCACTCCAGCCTGGGCAACAAGAGCGAAACTCCATCTCAAAAAAAAAAAAAAAAAGAAAAAAAAAAGAAAAGAAAAATTAGTGAGTCACTGTCTCTCATTTCTAAGGGTCTGACATGATGTTAATTAGTTTCATGGTTAAACTTACTGGGAAATTGCTGTTTCTTCCTGTGTCTCACGCGTTCATTCTGGGATAATTTTTTTTTAAATCTTCTTTGTGCACATCCATTAGAAACTTCTTTAGGAAAGAGACTGTTCGTGGTAAACTCAGTTTTCATTTGTTTGAAAATGTCTTTTTTTCTTTTTTTACCTGTCTGTAAATATAAAATTGTATACACACCAAAGTTATCTTTTTCAGGAACACTTTTCCTGTCTTTGAGCACCTTAAATTATTTCAACGTCTTCTGGTTTTTACTTGGCTGTTGAGAAGTGTATTTCCAGTTTAGTTACTGCTGCTTTGTAGATGATCTATGCTTTCTTTTTAACCTTTAATATTGTTTATTTGTGTTCACTGTTCTGCAGTTTCACTGAGGTATAACTAGAGTGAATTTCTTTATATTTATCCTTTTTGGCACAAATTGTGCTTCCTATATTTGTGTATATTTGACTTTTTATATTTGCTCATTTATTTATTTAGAAACAGGGTCTTGCTCTGTTGCCCAGACTGGAGTGCAATGGTGCAATCATAACTTACCATAACCTCCAACTCCTGAGCTCAAGTTCTAACCCTAACCCTAACCCTAACCCTAACCCTAACCCTAACCCTAACCCAGCTCAGCCTCCCAAGTAGCTAAGATTACCAGAACTGGCAACCTTTTATTTTAATTTTTATGTTGTAGAGATGGGGTCTCACTATGTTGCTCAAGCTGGTCTTGAACTCCTGTCCTCCAGTTATCCTCCCACCGTGGCCTCCCAAAGCACTGGAATTACAGGTGTCAGCCACTGTGCCCAGATGGATCCTTGTCTTTCATCAGTTATTGAAAATTGTCAGTCATTTTTTCCTTAAATATTGACTTGCCCCATTTTTAATTTTTCGCTTCTCTTCTCATGGGATTCCAATTTAACATGTTAGACCTACTCATTCTTTGTCTCTTAACTTTTCTATTTGCTCGTCTTTGCTGCATTCTGGAGAATGTCTGCAGATTCATCTTTCAGTACACTAATTCGTTCTTCAGCTATATCTTCTGTTTAACCAAAATCTACAATTTCAATTTTAATGGTTACATACATTTTTTATTTCTTGATGTTTTATTTTTTGTAAATATATCTGGACATTGTTTATGATCTCTTATGCCTTGCTCTTTTATTTCTCTACTCTATTTTTTATTTATTTATTTATTTATTTTTTTTTTTGAGACGGAGTCTCGCTCTGTCGCCCAGGCTGGAGTGCAGTGGCCGGATCTCAGCTCACTGCAAGCTCCGCCTCCCGGGTTTACGCCATTCTCCTGCCTCAGCCTCCCGAGTAGCTGGGACTACAGGCGCCCGCCACCTCGCCCGGCTAGTTTTTTTTTTTTTTGTATTTTTTTAGTAGAGACGGGGTTTCACTGTGTTAGCCAGGATAGTCTCGATCTCCTGACCTCGTGATCCGCCCGTCTCGGCCTCCCAAAGTGCTGGGATTACAGGCGTGAGCCACCGCGCCCGGTCTATTTTTTATTTCTTTAAACATTTTACAATAGCTTCTTTAGTTTCTTTATCTGATTATTCCAAACTCTGAGTTTCCAAATTCCAAGAATCAACCTGTGCCTAGGTCCACCCCCACACCCCCTTGCTGGAAGCTGAGGGTCCTTTTAGGTACTTACTCTAAGATTCTTCTCCCTGCTCTTCCTTCTTTTAAAGGGGCTGTTTATTTTGAGTCAAAAAGTTGTATAGGCCCTGATACCACACCCAACTTTGTGCTTCACAGTAGTTTATCCCTGATTCTCAGGGTCTCATACCAATCTGAAGAAACCCGGTTATAACACCTTTCCAACTCCTTTTTGCCTGCTTCCTTCAAGTGGAGATACTGAGCCTGGGTTATTCTCTCCAAAAAGAATCACAAAGGGAGTGGCTACCCCTTTTGATGGTTCTCAGCTTCTGACTCTAGGCTTTTCTGAGGACCTGCTACACTTCTTGCCTTCTTGGATTCTGTGTAATACCACCATATCTCTATACTAAAGCCTACTTCAGACGGATTTCATGAACTGTGCAGGTGAGAGCCCTCAGTCCCTATAGGAACCCAATCTCCTCTTTCCTCCTACTGAGTATGGAGCTCCATCTAGGATGATCAGTGCCTTAAAAGAGGCTTAATATTTTTGGTTGTTCATTTATTCATTCAATTCAACAAATATTTATTGGGTATCTGCCATGTATTGGCTTTTAAAGAGACTACAGTTGAACAATTCCCTAAATAGCTCCAAAATAGCATGAGCTGACCCTACCAGAAGCCATGGTGTAGCTCTCCAGGAGTTGTTCTAGAAAAAACTGCTGATCACTTCTGCCTCAACCAGAAGAGCCCATGGACCACTGAACAAAATGGAAAGCAAGTACCAAGGTGAGCACCTTTTAGTGAAAGCCAACACACAACCCACAGGGTTGAGTATCCCTGTGAAGGACTGAGTGCCTAGGGCTGGCCCTATTGGGTTCCCACAACCTCCAGTCATGGTCAGACCTCCAAAAGGTAAAATATGGACACCTTTTTTCTGCCCTAAATCTTTAAGACTCTCCATGCTTCTGGGTTATCAAAAGCCTGTGTCCAGAGCATGTGCTTGTCAGGAACATTAATTAGGGTATTTGCATGCAAGAGTTGTCATGCAAGGGAGAGGGCAGGAAAGCTCTGAATTGTTTCCACTGCAGTGTACACCACAATGTCACCAACTCGCTGGATGGGCTGGTATATCTAGCCTTACCACAATGCCCTTGGAGTGGGTTTGGGGTCTGCCAGCTCAAGGAGCTCCTGTTCATAGGGCATATAAGTCCCTATGAACATATAAGTCCCAAGGAATACAAATAGGGATCCTTCACTACATCGTTGGATGCTTCACAACTTTCCCAGCCTCCTGCAGGACCAGCTGAGTGGTCCTGCAACCTATGTGAAAACAGGTGAAACCTATGTGAAAACAGCCCTGACACCTATGTGAAAACAGGATAACTTGATGGTTCAGAGCCATTATTTCCATATGGGCTTAGGCAAGGTACTTAAACTCTCAGTGTCTCAGTTTCCTCATCTATAGAAAGGTAATAAAAGCAGTACCTATCCCCTTAGGGTTCGTGTGAGAATTAAATAAGCTAATCTATGTACCTGGTGCATGATAAGTTTTATATATGCATTGGCTATGATCTTAGGGCAGCTATGAGAGAGCTGAGCCCTAAAACCATAAAACCTGCCTAAGCACCATCTCCACTCATGGCCTGGCAGGTGGTGGAGCAGGAAATCCTGTGGGAAAAGGGAAGGCTTTGACTGTAGGAGTGGGTTGATTGTGGGTTCCTGGAAGGTGAGGACCCATTCCCTAACATCCTCAATGCCCAGCCACACCTAACCTGGCCGCTGCATGCGGCAGGCACTCAGGAAACGCTAGTCAGGGAGAAAGGCACTAGCTTTCGGTTTGCCCCCTGCCCCACCCCAGGGGCGGGACTGTAGAGGCGCCTGTAAGGGAAGTTGTTCAGTCAACTCAGAATACGGGTAGTAACCCGGAAAGTGGAGTCACCGTCTTGGTCTAGAGACTGATCCCTGCAGAGACAGATCCCTTCCCCTCTCTGCCAAAGACCGCAGCCCCAGAAGTCACTCCATCTCCTACTGCTGGCAATTTCCAGAGGCCCCCTCGCACCTTCCAGCCTGATGTCGTGCGTCAAGTTATGGTGAGTAGGGAGTGGCATGTCGATCGTAGCCTCCGACATTCACACCCAGAGCGCCCCACGGACTCGCTCAGAGAACGCCTTTGAGTCTGGAGACGGTGGGGGCCGGCGAGAGAGGCCGGGGATTGCAGTAAGAGCGCCGAGTCACAGGGGCGCGGGGAGCAGCGCTGGCGTAGGGCACTGCCGGCTAGTGGGCGACACCCCTGTCTCAGGCCCAGTGGTGCCTCCGCCTCCTTGGTGTCCATCGAGGAACTGGAAAACCAGGAGTTCGTCGGCAGAGGCGGGTTCGGCACAGTGTTCCGGGCGCGACATAGGAAGTGGGGCTACGATGTGGCGGTCAAGATTGTAAACTCGTGAGTGACCCCGGTTGCCCCACTGGCCGCAATCTGGCCAAAAAGGTGGAGCCACTGTGCTCTGGGGCCTGAATGGGGAATGGAGGGATTTTTCCCACGACCCCGGTTGACTCCGGCTCTCTCCTGGAGTGTAGGAAGGCGATATCCAGGGAGGTCAAGGCCATGGCAAGTCTGGATAACGAATTTGTGCTGCGCCTAGAAGGGGTCGTCGAGAAGGTGAACTGGGACCACATGCCCAAGCCAGCTCTGGTGACTAAATTCATGGAGAACGGCTCCCTGTCCCAGCTGCTGCAGCCCCAGTGCCCTAGGCCCTGGCCGCTGCTTTGCCGCCTGCTGAAAGAAGTGGTGCTTGGGATGTTTTACCTGCACAACCAGAACCCGGTGCTCCTGCACCGGGACCTCAAGCCATCCAATGTCCTGCTGGACCCAGAGCTGCACGTCAAGGTCAGCTGGTCTACACCCCTCTCAGCCTCAGGACAAGGTCCCACCCCAGAGCAGCTCCAGCCAGGCCCACTGGACACCAGACCTCCAGAGCCCTGTCTATTGAATAGGCGTAGCCTCTCCCTCTGGACACAGGGCTGCCAGGGCACAAAGCCCAGCCAGGAGTTTTAGCTCCTGCCATACCAGGTGATAGAGGCCCCGACCCACACAAGTCATTTCCACCAGCTGCCCCACCAACCCCTCCAAAGAGTCATGGCTGACACAGCCCTGGAGACTCAGACCTTGACCCAGCCCTACCACAGGCACCCAGATCTACTATCCAAGGGAGCCTCTTCTCTTGACCTCCACACTCCCTTTACAAAGCTGAATCTGAACCTTCTGGGGGCAAGGGGGTTTCTGGAGGCTGCCTGGCCCCCTTGTCTTCCCTACCTCCCACTTCTTTCCTTCCTTTGCAGCTGGCAGATTTTGGCCTGTCCACATTTCAGGGAGGCTCACAGTCAGGGACAGCATCCAGGGAGCCAGGGGGCACCCTGGGCTACTTGGCCCCAGAACTGTTTGTTAATGTAAACCGGAAGGCCTCCACAGCCAGTGATGTCTACAGGTAAGGATCCCAGCCCAAACACACAGCCGGGATTCCTACACTTCTCTGGGCCCTCCCAGGGGGTGATGTATAGGAAAGGAGTCTTGCCAGTGATTGGACTGGTCCTCAGCTTTGTGTCTCCTGCAGCTTCGGGATCCTAATGTGGGCAGTGCTTGCTGGAAGAGAAGCTGAGTGTAAGACTCTAGGCAGATTCTGGGATCCTTAACCCCAGGTGCCCTTCTCTTGAAAGCCCCAAAGCTTCCCCTTCCTGCTCACCTACTAAGACTGCCCTCCTCCCTCCCTGTGCCCCCACATTACACTCCCTGCCTCTTTCCATGATGGAGCAGATATTCCCCGAATGCCTTCTCTTCTCACCGTCCTCCCCTACTCCAGTGCCAACAGAAGCATCACTGGTGTGTGGAGCAGTGTGCAGGAGGCAGACCCGGCCCTCATTGACTGAGCTGCCCCAAGCCGGGCCTGAGACTCCCGGCTTAGAAGGACTGAAGGAGCTAATGCAGCTCTGCTGGAGCAGTGAGCCCAAGGACAGACCCTCCTTCCAGGGTGAGCTGGCCAATTAGCTGGATCTGGGGTAAGCTTGGGTCTGTCAGCATGGGGCTTTCCTCAGCAAAAGAAGATTTGCTCACCTGCAACCCACTCTGCTGTCCCTCTAGAATGCCTACCAAAAACTGATGAAGCCTTCCAGATGGTGGAGAACAATATAAATGCTGCTGTCTCCACAGTGAGCGCCAACATCACCCCTCTCCAGGAGCTGGTCAGGGATGGCACAACATGGCTACCTGGCCATCCAATGACTCACCATTAACCACAGCTTTTTTATGCCTTGACCTTTGTCCTCACCCTCCCCAGCCCACCCCTGAGTTCCAAGAGACTACTCCCTTGGGTTTACTCTGGCTCATCCAAGTCATACTCAGCAAACTCCTCCCATCCCTGCAGGTAAAGAATTTCCTATCTGAGCTCAGGAGCAGCAATCTGAGATTTTCTACCCCAGAGTCAGGCCAAGGAGGGACAGAAATGGATGGCTTTAGGAGAACCACAGGAAACCAACACTCTCGTAATGATGTCATGGTTTCTGAGCTGCTAAACAAACTGAATCTAGAGGGGTCTCCCAGCTCTGTTCCTGAAAAATACCCGAGCCTTACCAAGAGGAGCAGGGCACAAGAGGAGCAGGTTCTGCAAGCCAGGACAGCAGGGACATCTTCAGATTCAGTGGCCCAACCTCCCCAGACTCCAGAGACCTCAACTTTCAGAAACCAGATGCCCAGCCCCACATCAACTGGAACACCAAGTCCTGGACCCCAGGGGAATCAGGTGAGACATTGGCAGGATTAGGGGCTGCACTAAGAGTCCTATAAATGCTGTCCCCTTGCCAGGCAAAACTTGAGGCTGAGAGGAGTGCACTGGGCGGTCCAGGCTCCAGGACAGAACTGGATGCTCTGTGCTGTTTGCAGGGCACTGAGAGACATGGCATGAACTGGTCCTCCAGGACCCCGGAGCCAAATCCAGTAACAGGTACCCACTCTCCACCTCTTTCTTTTCCCTGTTCAATTCTTCCACGAGACTCCTCCTCCAGATCTATATCTAGATTCAGGGTATTTTGTGGAGGGGAGGGGAGATGATCTAACTCAACCTCATTTCATAAATGGGAAAACTGACACCCCCTGAGAAAGGAGCCCTCTGAGGTCACACAACAAAGCTTGGATTTGTCCCTGAGTTTTCTAACTTTCCACAGCATCAGCTCTGTGAGCCCCCTAAGTTCCATTGTTTCAGCAGTCCAGAGGACTTCCCAGCAAAAAAGATCAGGGTCTCAAATGTCAATTGCTACTCTCTAGAGCTTCTGCTAAGCCAATTCTGGAGAGGAACTCTGAAGGGAAGGGCACAGGACACACCTTAACACAGCCATTTGGGCGACCACTCCACTCAAGGCCAAGTTGGGGGTGGAGACCTCATACTCCCCACCCACCCCCAACTTGGCCTTTCTGACAGCTAAACCCTCCTGCCACCATCACTATTTCTCTTAAAGGGCGACCACTCATTAACTTACACTACTGTTCTGGGGTGCAAGTTGGAGACAACAACTACTTGACTATGCAACAGACAACTGCCTTGCCCACAGGGGGCCTGGCACCTTCGGGCACGGGGAGGGGCTGGCAGCACCCCCCACCAACAGGTTCGCAAGAAGGCCCTGAAGAACCTGAAAACTGGAGCGGGCCACATGGTTGGTATAATCATAGTGGAAAATAAAGCACCTTCAGAGCTTGCCTCCAAGAGTTACGAGTTAAGGAAGAGCGCCACCCCTTGAGGCCCCTGACTTCCTTCTAGGGCAGTCTGGACTGCCCACAAACTGACTTTGTGATCTGTCCCCCAGGAGTCAATAAACATGATGGAATGCTAGCCAAAGTCTGAGCTCAGCCAGGGGCAGGGAGGGACTGGGATGGGGGTGGGAGCTGCCAGTGAGGGATAGGGAGGCACCACAACTCTGCTATGGCAGGAAGCGGGGATGCTGGGGGCTGGGAGTGGGCAACGGCCTGGCACACAAGGTCAGGGCACAGCCAGCTACAACAGGAAGGAATCCCAGAGGCCTGGTTCCCCAGACCACTCTAATCTCAGGGCAGTGCTTCCTTTAAAGCCTAGGATGGCGACCCCACCCTAACCCTAAACTCTGGGGATAGAGGCTCTGGTCCCTTTTCTTCTGGGATCTCAACTCAGTTGCAGCGCTCTGGGAAGGGATGAGTGAGTGTGAAAGATCACAGACCAGGTCCCCCACGGTGCCCTCAGGTTCTTAGAGATCATGAGGTCCCATACCTGCCTCCACCACACACTCAGGTTGCTTCCTAGACATTGCTTCCCTTTTGATTCCCAGCTGCTCTTCGGGAGTGGAAAGCTATGGCTCCTAAAGCTATACACACGCGCACCCCCTCCCACGGAACAGTTCAAACCTGGTAGTAGTGGTTGCCAGCCAGGCGGAGAGACGAGGAGAATGAGCGCCCCCAGCTCTGACCTAGATCCCCACCAGGACTCACATTCTTCCCTACATTCTCGCCAGGCTTCAGCCCCCCGCCCTCAGTCTCCCCACTACCAAACGTTCACCCCCATTTGGACACACCCTATTCGGTCCACTCCAGCCACCCCTTCGCATCTCTCCCAGGGTCCACATTGCCCTTCCCTGAAGGGGCTGAGGCGGGAAGGCGATGGTGTTAAGAGAGACAAAACCAAGTGCGGGAGGAGACCAGGGGAGTCCGGCTTCGGCACAGGAAGGGGCCGGGCTGTCCCGTCGGGGAAGTGGGAGGGGGGCCGCGGCGCCTGGAGGGAAGCTCCTGTCGCCCGGGACTCTGAGCCAGAGCGCAGCGGCGAGCGTGACTCCGCCATCAGGTCCCCGGCTGCCTCCCTGGGCCTAGCCCACTCCGCTGCGCCAGCGCCCGGGCAGTGAGTTCGGGGGACAGGGGAACCCAGGGCTCCCTCGCACCAACCCCAAATCCTGCCCTCCTGGCGATGAAGCTTTGCTAGGGCACCTCCACAATCCGGGCACGAGGGAGGAGGAGGAAAGGACTGAGGGATCCCCTCATAGCCAGCTGGGAGCGGGCTGGGAGGCCGCAGGGAGGGCCTGAAAAAGGAGACGGGATTACCACGAGGTTTGGGGGCGCGGGGAGGTAGCGGCTTGGAGCGGGTTAGAAAAGCTCAGGTGCGGCCCGCCGGGCCGAAGGAGGTAACCCGGCGCCCGGCCCTAGCCAGCCTCGGGACTCTGGGCGGGGGAGATCATGGCCCGCCTCTTCAGCCCCCGGCCACCCCCCAGCGAAGACCTCTTCTACGAGACCTACTACAGCCTGAGCCAGCAGTACCCGCTGCTGCTGCTGCTGCTGGGGATCGTGCTCTGTGCGCTCGCGGCGCTGCTCGTGGTTGCCTGGGCCAGCGGCAGGGTGAGCCGGGCCGCCGCTGCGGGAGGGTCGCTGCCTGGGTAGCATTTTCGGGGTTGGGGTTTGTGGGGTCTTTTTTTCGATGTGTTTCGTTGCTGGGAGCCGAGAAAGAACCATTGAATCTGGCTAGGAACTGCAGTGACCCTGGGCAAGTCACTGTACCATTCTGGGTCTGCGCAGGGAGAAAGCTGAGTCCTGGATGCTTCTAGTTTCTGTCCGGGTTCTGACAGACTTCATGAACGTCCGTGGTCTACGGGTTCTACAATAAATCCATCACCGGATTTTCCAGTTTTCCAAAAGGGAAATTCTAGGAGGCCCCTGAGGAATTCATTTCCTGCCTTTCTCTGCCTCTTAGGGGATGTGGGGCAGTTGTGCCCACAGACTCCCAGAAGGCACCCTCCACCCGGCTCTTACTGAGTCCCAAAGTAAACCCATGTCCAGTTCCTGTTTGGGAAGGAAGGGGGTCTTCAATCAAATTCTAGAAATGGCCTGCCCCGGGTTTTCTTTTTACTCCTTGGAGGCAAAGTGGGAAAATCACTGGGCGCGGCCAATCCTTGCTGGTCCACGCCGAAATCCGGGAAGAGATGGGGACAAAACGCGGGGACGACGGTGGAAATTCTGCAAGGAGTTGAGGCAGGTGGCGAGATCGCAGCCCTGGCGGTCAGGAAGGTGCGGGACGCCGCGGGTCCTGGCGCCCCCTGCTGCTCGAGCACTGCCTCGCACCGCCCTCCGAGCTGCCAGCCGCCGGCCCCCGCGCCGCCGGGAATCTCCCGAGCAAATTGGCCAGATTTGGAGACATTCATTCCGAAGTGCCTTCTTGTGAGCTAGGATCTATCTTTTACTTGTTTCATGAAGCTTTGGTTCCCGTTTGACAGATAAGAAAATTGAGGCTCAGAAAAGTCATGGATTCACAAATAGGGATGGGAGCCAGATCTTCTAGGTAGCTGTCCCAGGCTCAGCAAGATAATAGGTTGGACCGCAGGAGGCTGGGCGCGGTGGCTCACGCCCGTAATCCCAGCACTTTGGGAGGCCGAGGTGGGAGATCGCTTGAGCCCAGAAGCTCGAGACCAGCCTGGGCAACTTGGCGAGATCCTGTCTTCTACTAAAAATGCAAAAAAAAAAAAAAAAAAATTCAGCCGGGCGTGGTGGCGGTAGCATGTAATCCCAGCTACTCGGGAGGCTGAGGCACGAGAATCACTTGAACCCGGAGGCAGAGGTTGCAGTAAGCCGAGATCTTGCCACTGAACTCCAGCCTGGGCGACAGAGCAAGACTCTGTCTCAAAAAACTAACCAACCAACCAACAAAAATCATACGAGATTGCTGAGTCTGGATAAAAACAGTAGGACACAAGCAATTTCAAATGGTTCAACCTAAAGAGAATGGTAAGCGGAGGTGCCTTGCCTCCTTTTAGTACTTAGGCTTGAGACGTCTTTCAGAACTGGGCTGAGGGGCTGGGCTGCCGGCTCTTCCTTTATCAGGTTCGTTCCTTCTCCCTGTCACAATCTTGCCTCATACACCCCTTGCCTACAGGAGCTGACCTCAGACCCGAGCTTCCTGACCACTGTGCTGTGCGCGCTGGGCGGCTTCTCGCTGCTGCTGGGCCTCGCTTCCCGTGAGCAGCGACTGCAGCGCTGGACGCGTCCTCTGTCTGGCTTGGTATGGGTCGCGCTGCTAGCGCTAGGTCACGCCTTCCTGTTCACCGGGGGCGTGGTGAGCGCCTGGGACCAGGTGAGAGGGGCGGCAGGCAGGGCAGCGGGGACGGCCCGGGCTTCGATCCCTCACCAGGCCTTGAATAGTCCCACTCTGGCCTTCGGCTTTCCGCGCCCCGCCCCCAGGTGTCCTATTTTCTCTTCGTCATCTTCACGGTGTATGCCATGCTGCCCTTGGGCATGCGGGACGCCGCCGTCGCGGGCCTCGCCTCCTCACTCTCGCATCTACTGGTCCTGGGGCTGTATCTTGGACCACAGCCGGACTCACGGCCTGCACTGCTGCCGCAGGTGAGCACGCAAGTAGCACAGGCTGCGCTCAGGACGGCTCTGTCACGTGCTAGTAGTCTCCTTTGGTGGGGTTGTGGAGCTGTGACTCCAAGGCAGGGTGCAACGCTGGGAGTAGGATACCCAATCTTGCTTTCGCAGAGCTGGTACAACAGTGTGGTGCAATGCCTGCTGTTACCAGAAGAGGGATCCAGGTCTCAAGGAAGGGAGTCGTGTGGTGGTTTGCCCGGGGACAACAGATGTTGGTTAATGAAACCTTGACACAGAATGTAAAAAAAAAAAAGTTTTGTGCCACGGAAGTGGGTAGCGACAGTGGAGTGGTATTCCAAACAGAGGAAATGTACCTGCAAAGGTTCCAGACCTAAGAGGTCGCATTGGTGAAGCAGCCGAGAGTCTGGAGCAGGGAGCATCTGGGAAGGGAAACGCCCCTAGGGATGCCACAGTGTGGCACCACTTGTTCCACAGTAGTTAGGTCCCTCACTGTAGAACCCAGTCTCCCCCAGCCAGTCTTTGAGACCAATTCCAGCTACACACGACAACCACCCGGGTCCCGCCTCCTCTGAGGCTGGCCTTCGCCCACAGTTGGCAGCAAATGCGGTGCTGTTCCTGTGCGGGAACGTGGCAGGAGTGTACCACAAGGCGCTGATGGAGCGCGCCCTGCGGGCCACGTTCCGGGAGGCACTCAGCTCCTTGCACTCGCGCCGGCGGCTGGACACCGAAAAGAAGCACCAGGTTAGCCTGGCCTAGGAAGGCCAGACCGGCGCTCCCAGAGAGGAGTTGCTTAGATTACATAACGGGGGTCCTCCACAGGTTCAGTGACTCTGGGCAGATTTCTTGACCTGTTTCCTCTTTTGTATAAAACGTGGGTATTGCCCATCTTAGAAGGTTGTGAGGCTCACACAAACCAAAGCTTATAAAAAGCACTTTAGGGCATTATGATATTAAGTGAACTCTCATTCAGGTGTTGATACTGGGAGTTCAGTCCCTAAAGGTGATCAATGTAGGATGGGGTGCTGGAGCCCTGTTGTGTGCAGAGGGAGGACCTGGGGGAGCATCCTGGGGAGCACGTGTGGTGGGCAGTGTGGGCTCCTGAGTGATTTGGGGGGCAGGGGCTCCCGGCTTTAGGATGCAGAGGAGTTGGTACTCATAGTGACCTCTTCTAGGAACACCTTCTCTTGTCCATCCTTCCTGCCTACCTGGCCCGAGAGATGAAAGCAGAGATCATGGCACGGCTGCAGGCAGGACAGGGGTCACGGCCAGAGAGCACCAACAATTTCCACAGCCTCTATGTCAAGAGGCACCAGGGAGTCAGGTATGATGAAGAATGGCTGGAGGGGAGGAGCCTGTGGGCTAAGACCCTGGCCCCACTGACACAGTCTGCCCTATGCAGCGTGCTGTATGCTGACATTGTGGGCTTCACGCGGCTGGCCAGCGAGTGTTCCCCTAAGGAGCTGGTGCTCATGCTCAATGAGCTCTTTGGCAAGTTCGACCAGATCGCCAAGGTCAGAGAAGGCTTCCCTCCCCACCCAGGGACCCTCAAATTTCCCATCCTGGGTAGCCCCTTCCAAGGGAAACTCCCACCTTATAAGATCCCAGGCCCACTTCAGTGCATGCAGGCCCCCAGATATCCCAGTGGAAAGAGGAAACCCTCTCAAACATTCCCAGTCATGAAGCTGCTCACCACACATCTGAAACCTGCAGAGATCCCTCAATATCTCCACAGATGTCCCAAGTACAATGCCCCATACAAGCTCAGAGCCCCAACATATGTGTCTCTGGACACTACGACCAAATCTATAGAGACGTTTTCATATTCTAACCTTAGGAGGCCCTTCCAAGAGAAATTTCTGCCCTATGCAACCTCAGCCCAGCAACCTGCTTAGACTCCAGGGATACCTCCAAGCAACCAATTCTTGGGTTCCCCCCAACCTCTCAATCCTGAGACCACTACCACATATTCAACTCTGGGTACCCCCTTCACTTGCCAAAAGTGGAAAGAGCCACAGCCATCCAGCCCTTGGGGAAACCCTTCTGAGAAAGAGATCTGCATGGAAGACAGTTAGCCCCATATCAGGTGAAAGGAGTCCCTAGATCTGATCTAAACACTACCCCACCTTGGAAGTTCTTCAGGAATACCACACTCGCTCCCCGCTTTTCCCAACTCCCTCCTACCCTTCTGGCCTCTAACCAGGTTCCTCTACACACCCACATACACACTCCCAGGAGCATGAATGCATGCGGATCAAGATCCTGGGGGACTGTTACTACTGTGTCTCCGGACTGCCACTCTCACTGCCAGACCATGCCATCAACTGCGTGCGCATGGGGCTGGACATGTGCCGGGCCATCAGGTCAGCTCAGGCGGTGGTCAGGAGGAGTGCTGAGGGTGGATGTGGGGGGCAGCAGGCAACTGACAGAAGTCCTCTTTGTGAGAATCAGGGGTGTCTCATAGGCAGGGCTGAGGGTAGGACTCAGATTGCCCCACACTCACTCTGCTCAGGAAACTGCGGGCAGCCACTGGCGTGGACATCAACATGCGTGTGGGCGTGCACTCAGGCAGTGTACTCTGTGGAGTCATCGGGCTGCAGAAGTGGCAGTATGACGTTTGGTCCCATGATGTCACACTGGCTAACCACATGGAGGCAGGCGGTGTACCAGGGTGAGACCTATGGCCCTAGGCAGCTACAGCAGAAGGCCAACCAGGCCTACCACAGGCTGCCAAACTTTTCGTTAGTTCCTTAAGATAAGCACAAGATGAGTACCTTAAGATGGGTCCCATATGGGGCTTGGGAGATCCTAGGGTACAGGGAGGGGAGCTGGGAGGCACCTCCTGTAACACAGGCTCTTTCTTGAAGTCAGACCTCCAGGAATGATCTTTAAAAGACATGAGATGTTTGTCAGTTCTAGGAGCCACGGGCATGAGGGGGCAGGAAATAGGAGATGTGAAGGCCCTCCCTGCTGACCCCTACTGCCTCCCTCCTTCCAGGCGAGTGCACATCACAGGGGCTACCCTGGCCCTGCTGGCAGGGGCTTATGCTGTGGAGGACGCAGGCATGGAGCATCGGGATCCCTACCTTCGGGAGCTAGGGGAGCCCACCTATCTGGTCATCGATCCACGGGTAAAAGCCCAGCGCAGACCCCGTGGGTTGGCCCACACAAACTGTCCCACAGTCAACAGGCCTGATCTCTTCTGTGCCAGAGATTGAGTTCCTGGATCCTACTGGGGGGTGGAGGAAGAATGAGGGAGTGTCTGTCATCTTTACTCTCAGCCCTCATGTGTCCCAGGCAGAGGAGGAGGATGAGAAGGGCACTGCAGGAGGCTTGCTCTCCTCGCTTGAGGGCCCCAAGATGCGTCCATCACTGCTGATGACCCGTTACCTGGAGTCCTGGGGTGCAGCCAAGCCTTTTGCCCACCTGAGCCACGTAGACAGCCCTGTGTCCACCTCCACCCCTCTCCAGGTATGCGCACCTTCACCCTGAGCCCCAGAGCTTAGTTAAATCCACCCCCAGTATCCTCAGGCCCCACTCCCACCCAGCCTTCTCTGCCCCCACCACCAGTGAGCCACTTAATGATTTGTGATATCCCAAAGTCCTGAACTGTCTGGTCACCCCAGTCACTGGTTCAGGCCCTTCCTTGCCCCTCCTTCCAGAGAAAGGGCCCTCCAGCTCACCTCAGAGAAGATCCAAGATCCCTACAGACACCATGTCCATAACTCCCCAGCATCTACTCAGGAGAGTGCCTTCCCCTGACACCACATAGGCAGTTGGACCCCCACTTCCTCCTGTCTCTGATTGTAGGGCTGTACACCCATAGCACCAGGAAATGGCTCTGTTTAACTCAGTTTCTGAAACTTCATGCTCTCTTCTTCAATCCCCCCAACACTGGGGAGTGGGGGAAGGACACTGGCAGCAGTGGTTGCAGGAAGTACTTAATTCCAAGTGTTAACATGAGGTAGGGGAGAGGTCAGAGGGTTAAGCTGGCAGGAGGAAGGGGAAGGAAGAAGCTGAGGCTCAGCTGACTGTTGGAGGATGAGACCTCTAAGGTGGGTGGAGTGGTGTGTGGGGATTGCTCCAAGCCCAGGGACTATGAGATGACCTTAGGTGCAAGGTTGTTGTTCAAGAGTATCTCCTGAGGCAGGATCTTCACTAGCACAGAAATCCACTTAGCCCCTGAAGTTCCAGGGGATCAGTCAAATATCAGAAATCTTGCCAGGCACAGTGGCTCACGCCTGTAATCCCAGCACTTTGGAAGGCCGAGGCAGATGGATAGCTTGAGGTCAGTAGTTTGAGACCAGCCTGGCCAACATGGCGAAACCCCATCTGTACTAAAAATACAAAAATTAGCCAGGCGTGGTGGTGCGTGCCTGTAATCCCAACTATTCACGAGGCTGAGGCAAGAGAATTGCTTGAACCTGGAAGGCGGAAGTTGCAGTGAGCTGAGATTGCACCACTGCACTCCAGCCTGAGCAACAAGAGAGAAACTCCATCTCAAAAAAAAAAAAAAAGAAAGAAAGAAAGAAAAAAGAAATCCAGCCAGGTGCTGTGGCTCACGCCTATAATCCCAGCACTTTGAGAGGCTGAGACAGGCAGATCACCTGAGGTCAGCAGTTTGAGACCAGCCTGACCAACATGGTGAAACCCCCTCTCTACTAAAAATGCAAAAATTAGCCAGGCATGGTGGCACATGCCTGTAATCCCAGCTACCTGGGAGGCTGAGGCAGGAAAATCGCTTTAACCTAGGGGGCAGAGGTTACAGTGAGCCAAAACCACGCCATTGCACTCCAACCTGGTGACAGAGCAAGATTCCGTCACAGACACACACACACACACACACACACACACACACACACAGATCCTGGGAGTCTAGAGAGTCAGGGGGAAACTTACTTTAAGGAGGTTCAAACCTCTTCTTCAAGAGCAGGTGGGATTTGGGGGAGAGAGAGGTCATTAGAGGCAGAGGAAAGAGCCCAGTGAAATGCCCAAGGTCAAGGACATGTATAGAGCATGCAGTGTGGCTCATGGTCTACCTCACTACAGGGAAAACACCCACCATGCCTACCTCTCACTGTGCTCTCCCAACAGGAGAAGACCCTGGCTTCCTTCAGCCCCCAGTGGAGCCTAGATCGGTGAGGAGGCCCCAAAGCCTTTGCCAGTGGGGCTGTCTGGATGACCCCCTCCATCCTCCCTGGGGGTCTGCTCCTGCTTTGCCCAGATGCTCTGAGAGTCTCTGTGGTGATGTACTTGGCTCTCACTGCTGTGCAGGAGCCGTACCCTCCGTGGACTAGATGATGAACTGGACACCGGGGATGCCAAGTTCTTCCAGGTCATTGAGCAGCTCAACTCACAGAAGTACGGAGAACAAAGAGGGCTGGGAGGGCTGCAGGCCCTGAGGTCGTGTGGTGGAGAAGGGATGGTGCTCCCTGAGGGACTGGAAGGAAGACTCACCTGACCACCTGCTCTTGCCCTCACTCTGCCCTCTTCCTGCCCTTCTCTGCCCTCTTCCTGCCCTTCTCTGCCCTCTGCTCTCTGGTGCTTTCACCCACCCTCCCACCTCCCACCAGACAGTGGAAGCAGTCGAAGGACTTCAACCCACTGACACTGTACTTCAGAGAGAAGGAGATGGAGAAAGAGGTGAGCTGTGGAGTGGATGGCACCAAACGACTTCCCAACTTTAGTTCCTTGGCGCTGGGGAGGGGTCAGCCCTTGGGTCTCCTCCCCAGGTCTGCTCAGTTTGTGATCCTAGGGGTGAGGAGCTTGTGCCTCTCTCTAAAGGAAAGTCACTCTGTAGACTGAGCTACTGGATGGTAGAGGGAGGAAGGAGGGTAGCTCCTTGGAGAACTGGTAGGGTCTACATGGAACTGAACTGGAGGCTTGGCGGTGAGGCTGAGGAGCCCACCCATTGCCCGGGAGTGATGCCTTCAAGGTGATGGGCAGCACGGGACCCTGTCTCTACCTCCGGCCCCCTCACTTTCAGTACCGACTCTCTGCAATCCCCGCCTTCAAATACTATGAAGCCTGCACCTTCCTGGTTTTTCTCTCCAACTTCATCATCCAGATGCTAGTGACAAACAGGTGAGAGTGCCCCAGGCGAAGGAGGCCCTGGCTGTCACAAGCGGATCACCTTGCCCTCATGACCCCTGGCCACACTTTCTTCATTCACCTCTTCCCCTTAGCTTCAGGCACTTACCCACAGAGGAAACGGGTTTTCTGGGGAAAATGATAATCGCAGTCATTATCTTAATCTTGTACATCCTGTGGACTTTCTACACAGCCCTAGCATTTTCCCATGAGCGTCTCTTTTGGTGCTAACAACATCTCCATGAAGGCGGGTTTGTTTCCATTGAGAAACCCAAATCTGGCAGCAAATGTGTGAGCTTAGAAAGTAGATCCTCGCCAAGCGTGGTGGCTCAAGCCTGTAATCCCAGCACTTTGGGAGGCCGAGACGGGTGGATCACGAGGTCAGGAGATCGAGACCATCCTGGCTAACACGGTGAAACCCCGTCTCTACTAAAAAAAAAATACAAAAAACTAGCCGAGCGCGGTGGCGGGCGCCTGTACTCCCAGCTACTCGGGAGGCTGAGGCAGGAGAATGGCGTAAACCCGGGAGGCGGAGCTTGCAGTGAGCTGAGGTCCGGCCACTGCACTCCAGCCTCGGCGGCAGAGCGAGACTCCGTCTCAAAAAAAAAAAAAAAAAAGAAAGTAGGCTCTCATTCCTAGTCCACTGCTAGCAGGGATGAGGACTTGTTAACTCAGCCACGTGGCCAGGTGCAATGGCTCACACCTGTAATCCCAGCACTCTGGGAGGCCAAGGCAGGTGGATCACCTGAGGTCAGGAGTCAAGACCAGCCTGGCCAACACGGTGAAAGCCCGTCTCTACTAAAAGTACAAAAATACACTGGGTGAGATAGCAGATGCCTGTAATCCCAGCTACGCGGGAGGCTGACAGTAGGAGAATCGCTCAAACCCTGGAGGCAGAGTTTGCAGTGAGCCAAGATGACACCACTGCACTCCAGCCTGGGCAACAGAGCGAGACTCCGTCTCAAAAAAAAGAAAAAAAAAAAACTCAGCCAGGTTAAAGAGCTTTAGCCTAAAGACCCAGAGATCGGTCTGCCGTAGCCTTGGTCATTCTTGTGAGCCCCCACTCCCCACCATACGGGTCCCTGTTCCACCTCAACACTGCTCTAGACCCTTAAGCCAGCCAACCCAGATCATTAGAATGCAATGTGTTTTATCAGCCGGGACCCCATTGCCAGCCAACCCAGATTCCCCAGAACCACTTCCCCCATCTCCCACCCAACTCACCAGCACCTTCACAGCACACAGGGAGCCTGTTCTGGCACTTCAAGGCCTCGATTTTGTCTCCCTTTAGGCCCCCAGCTCTGGCCATCACGTATAGCATCACCTTCCTCCTCTTCCTCCTCCTCCTTTTTGTCTGCTTCTCAGAGGACCTGATGGTGAGGTGGGCTGAGGGGTGGAAGTGGCATGCCAGAGCCCTGGTCACAACCTGTCCTGAAGAGGGTGCCCCAGCCCCATGGCTAAGACGCCCATGCTCCCTCCACAGAGGTGTGTCCTGAAAGGCCCCAAGATGCTGCACTGGCTGCCTGCACTGTCTGGCCTGGTGGCCACACGACCAGGACTGAGAATAGCCTTGGGCACCGCCACCATCCTCCTTGTCTTTGCCATGGCCATTACCAGCCTGGTGAGGACAGAGGGGGCCCTATCCACCCCCATCAGGGCATGTTGGACCTGCCAGGGACTGAAAGGGAACCCCTAGATTTGGGCAGGCAGCTGGACTAAGCCCAGGAGATGCTGGAAATGTTGTATAAATAGAAAGAAAAAAATTACAGTCACCAGCAATCTACCATCTGGGCATAATAGTTGTTAATAACACTTCGGTGAATGTCCTTCTTATCTTTTTTCTGTGTAGGCAGTTATTTATTACTTAGATCACTTGGCTGATTTTTCAGGATTTAGACTCATTCCTAGAATTCTATTCCTGGAGGGCACCTGGGAATCACCCATCAGCCAAGTTACAGAAGAGGAAGCTAAGGCCCAGAGAGGCTAAGTGGCTGGCAAGAGCTCACACAGTGGCTCAGAGTCAGAGAAGTACTCTTGACGCCCCTCACACAACTCCTCCCCCAGTGAGGACCCCAGTGCTGAGGTTCCCTTCCCTACCAGAAATAGCAGAATCCACCCCTTTGGACGAGTCTGGCCCTGACTCATCCCTGGGTCAGCTGAAACCCAGCACAAGCCACCATTGTGCCCAAGAAGCTACCTGCCTCTTCAGCTCCTCATCTCGTCTGCAGTTCTTCTTCCCAGCATCATCAGACTGCCCTTTCCAAGCTCCCAATGTGTCCTCCATGATTTCCAACCTCTCCTGGGAGCTCCCTGGGTCTCTGCCTCTCATCAGTGTCCCAGTGAGTGTTCCCACATGCCCTTAATCTCCTTCCTCAGCCCAAGTCCACAGCTCCCCTGAGTGGAGGAACACTCCATTCTGTGGATTAGAACAGACATAAGTCACACCCAGTGTGTATCAGTGTGTATGACGCCCCCTCTCTCCCAGATAGGACCTGGGCCTGGGAGGGACAGGAAGGGAGCCCTCAGGGGTCCCCCCTCTGCCTGTGGGACATGCCCACTCCTGACCCCTGCCTGGCCCCACAGTACTCCATGCACTGCTGCACGCTGGGCTTCCTCTCCTGCTCCCTCTTTCTGCACATGAGCTTCGAGCTGAAGCTGCTGCTGCTCCTGCTGTGGCTGGCAGCATCCTGCTCCCTCTTCCTGCACTCCCACGCCTGGCTGTCCGACTGCCTCATCGTCCGCCTCTATCTGGGCCCCTTGGACTCCGGGTATGCACAGCTGCTGGACAGAGGTGCCGGGCCCCCTGGGATGGGGGTGAGATGGGATACAGCAGAGCTGTCCTGGCCTCACTGACCTGAATCACCTACAGGGCAAAGTGGGAGGGAAGCGGAGGCCTACATGGGCACTGGGGGCAGGGAGAAGGCCAGGAATGGGCAGAGCAAGGGGCAACCCTGATCCATGGCCCCTTCAGGCCCGGAGTGCTGAAGGAGCCCAAATTCATGGGTGCTATCTCCTTCTTCATCTTCTTCTTCACCCTCCTTGTCCTGGCTCGCCAGGTAAGTCACCCAGCTCAGCCCCACCAGGGCCCACCTATGAGTGGCCCCCATATTTGTGACTCGATCTTTCTAATCTCCAGGGTTGAATCCCATTGGAAGCTTCTAAGCGAGTCTTCCTGCTTCCTTTCTTTCTCCTCCACTCCCCGTCCCTCCTTTCTCCCACACCCCTATCTGGGAAAGCCCATGCTTTAGAAAAAGTCTGCTGCCAATTCTGTATCCCTAGTCTGAATCTAATTTCAAGGATAGTCTCTCTCCAAGGATACTTGCACCTTAAGCCCTACTTCTAAACTGGGGGTGGGATGGGGGTGGTTTCAGGCATCATGGAGTTGGGGCTGAACACGCAGAAGCTGCGCTTCCCCTGCTCTGTGTCTCCCCACGGCCCCTGGTGACCCTCCCCAGAATGAGTACTACTGCCGCCTGGACTTCCTGTGGAAGAAGAAGCTGAGGCAGGAGCGGGAGGAGACAGAGACGATGGAGAACCTGACTCGGCTGCTCTTGGAGAACGTGCTCCCTGCACACGTGGCCCCCCAGTTCATTGGCCAGAACCGGCGCAACGAGGTGACTCCTGACCCCCTGACTCCTGATCCACGGATGCCATAGGGCCTAATTTCGGATGAAAGTCTTGACCTATGGCCGGTTCTCTCTAGTGCTTGTCAAGCATCTTCGTTTTCACAAGATCTTAGATTCTGTCTTTGGTGAGCACAAAATTGCATTTCAAATTCTTACTTGGAAGGCATGTCTTATCTAATTCATGACCATTCCATACATTCCAGAAGCTTAGGTGTTGATGGGAGCTGTCTGGAGCAGGGGTCCCCAGCCCCCAGACCCCAGGTCCATGGCCTGTTGGGAACTGGCTACACAGCAGAGGTGAGGTGAGCGGTGGGCCAGCACTACCGCCTGAGCTCTGCCTCCTGTCAGATCAGCAGCGGCATCAGATTCTCATAGGAACTCGAACCTTATTGTGAACTGCACATGCAAGGGGGTCTAGTTTGTACACTCCTTATGAAAATGTATTAGGCTGATACAAAATTAATCGCAGTTTTTGCCATTAAAAGTAATATAATTAAAAGTAATTACTTTTTTTTTTTTTGAGACGGAGTTTCACTCTTGTCCCTCAGGCTGGAGTACATGTAATGGTGTGATCTCAGCTCACTGAAACCTCTGTCTCCTGGGTTCAAGCGATTCTCCTGCCTCAGCCTCCCAGGTAGCTGGGATTACAGGTGCCTGCCACCATGCCTGGCTAATTATTTTTGCATTTTTTTTTTTTAGTAGAGACAGGGTTTCATCATGTTGACCAGGCTGGTCTCGATCTCCTGATCTCAGGTGATCCACCTGCCTTGGCCTCCCAAAATGCTGAGATTATAGGTGCACTGCACCCGACCTAAAAGTAATTACTTTTAATGGCAAAAAAAAAAAAAAAAGCAATTAATTTTGCACCAATCTGATAACTAATGCCTGATGATCTGAAGTGGAACAGTTTCATCCCAAAACCATCCCCCCCACAGCCTGGGTGCATGGAAAACTTGTCTTCCATGAAACCCATCCTTGGGGCCAAAAAGGTTGGGGACTGCTGGTCTAGAGGATACAGTCCACCCCTCTCTCTAGACACGTACTATCCAATATGGTAGCCATTAGCGTATGAAAATTTAATGTTAATGAATTAAAATAAAATATTCAGTTCCTCAGTTGCATCAGCCACATTTCCAGGGCTCAACAGCCACTTGTATCTAGTGGCCACCCTATTGGACACTGCAGATAGGGAATGTTTCCACTGCAAAAATTTCTATTGGATGCTGCTGCTCTAGATCCTCAAAAATCTTACTAGAGCCAAACCATCAGAAAGTCACCCACATATTTGTACCATCGTATTTGTATCACCTGCTGGCCCTCTGCTATGGAAATGCTCTTGACTCATATTGAGGGGTGTTAAAAGAAACAGCTCAGGAGCTCTTTCACAGCCTTATGCCCCCACCGCCTGCTCCCTGCTCTCAAGATCAGTTCTGGTTTCTTCTCTAATAGACACAGGGAATGTTGTAATCGATCCTTTTCTCTCTTCACTTTGGTGGCTAGAAAGCTGAGAACCAAAATCTAAGACTAAATAGGACTTCATGGCACTCATTTTGTGAACCACCCTCAGATCTGATTCCATCTTTATCATCTTACTCTTATTTTCCCTTTGCCTCATAGTCCCTATTGTTGCTTACTTTATCTTTCATTTTGTAGCTATCTTAACTGACTTAAACACTTAAACACGTTTTACCTTTGGTTTTGTAGCTGACTTAATTGACTTAAACACCTTTCAGCAGTAGGATAGGATATAGAAATAATTCACATTGACAGGATCCCACTTCTAGGAGTGATTCCCTTCGTGTTGCTGTGAGGTGATCCTGACCCCAAACCTCTGCCTTTTCTAGAATTACAATGAGATCCAAGCTTTGACTCCTAAGTCACTTCCCTGGGGTAGCCTGGCCCTACTCCTCTCCCTCCTTCCCAATTCTTCTTAAACAGGGAGACCAGGAATGTGACAGGGGGAGGAGGGCCCCACGCAGACCTAGAAAGGAGAGGAACATGACATGCACCCCTCACTCCAGTCTCTTGCTCTCCCAGGATCTCTACCACCAGTCCTACGAATGCGTTTGTGTCCTCTTCGCTTCAGTCCCAGACTTCAAGGAGTTCTACTCTGAATCCAACATCAATCATGAGGGCCTAGAGTGTCTGAGGCTGCTCAATGAAATAATTGCTGATTTTGATGAGGTGAAAATTCCAAGAGTCTCCCAGACCCTATGTCCTAGATTCTAGAATTTTCCCCAGTACCTCCTTCCACTTTGCTTTTCTGGCCATGAAGTCAATCCTCCCCCCTACAGTACTCCCTCGCCTCCTCTGATCCCCCAGATCTACCCACTCCAGCAACATTGCCCACCACCAACCCTCTCCTTCCTGGCACCATCCCCACTCCCACAGCCTGATCCTTTAACTCCAAAGGCTTGGGGCTGGGCTTCTGGGAGAGGGGATGGAGAGAGTAAGAGAGACTGGGGACAGGACTCTTCTCTACATACAGCTGCTCTCCAAGCCCAAGTTCAGTGGGGTGGAGAAGATCAAGACCATTGGGAGCACCTACATGGCAGCCACAGGATTAAATGCCACCTCTGGACAGGATGCACAACAGGTACAGCAACCCTTCCTTACTTACCACCCTCCTCTGGTCTCTCATTGATGGGCTCATTAGTGGGACTTATTCCTGTGCCCTCACTGGCCCACCCTGGTGCGTGGGCCCATTGCCAGGATGCTGAACGGAGCTGCAGCCACCTTGGCACTATGGTGGAATTTGCCGTTGCCCTGGGGTCTAAGCTGGACGTCATCAACAAGCATTCATTCAACAACTTCCGCCTGCGTGTGGGTGAGAGACTTCCCCTGCTGCAACAGTCTGGTACCTCCTCACCTTCCTGAGCTTGCCCCACTCCAAGTCCTTTGTTAGCTGCTCCCAGTTCATCCTGAAGTCCCTTTCCTAACTCACTCCCTGGGATGGGGTGTGAAGATGCTGGGCCAGGAGGTATGAGGCTCTCCCACTCTTTTTCTTAAGCTACATTCCTCCAGCCTTAGAGACCCCTCCTCTCCTCTAGGGCCCCCCAGGCTCTTCTCCCTTCCTTCTAGTTCCTTGTGCTTCCTCTTCCCCTCTTCCTTCTCCAAGTCTGTCATTACCACATCCCTTATTAGGGTTGAACCATGGACCAGTAGTAGCTGGAGTTATTGGGGCCCAGAAGCCACAATATGACATTTGGGGCAACACAGTGAACGTGGCCAGCCGCATGGAGAGTACAGGAGTCCTTGGCAAAATCCAAGTGAGTGAACAACATTGGAGGCATAGGGGGAGGGGAACTAAGAATAGGGCCACCTCCATATTCCTTCACCTCTTCCAATTGTAGGTGACTGAGGAGACAGCCTGGGCCCTACAGTCCCTGGGCTACACCTGCTACAGCCGGGGGGTCATCAAGGTGAAAGGTAAAGGGCAGCTCTGCACCTACTTCCTGAACACAGACTTGACACGAAGTGGACCTCCTTCAGTTACCCTAGGCTGAGATTGCACTCCCCTTCTAAGAACCTCAATAAAGAGACTCTGGTGTGCCTGAAGCCCATTGATGTCAGAAGCTGCTGATATAGCTGGGGATCACCTTCTCCTTGCCCTTCAGTGGGAAGTATTCTTCCCAGGCCAATTTTAGTGTGAGTGTGTGTATGTGTGTGTGTGCATATGTGTGCACACATGCATGCATGTGAGACTGAGCATGTTGAAATGGAGTGATTTTTTTCACAAGCTCAGGAAGAGAACTCCCTCAGCCTCTCTGCCAACTTGATTCCAGCATTTTGTACACCTTGGAAGCGTAAATAATTTAGCCACATGGCTCAAAACAAAGATTTGCCCATTCCTGCCCCCTACTCACAAATACTGGAAGAGTCTCCAGGGAAATGTCATTTGAACTTTATTCATTCAACAAACACTAAATAAGTACCTATCATGTGTTCACCATATAGAATGGGTGAGAGGTCTGAGAAATACTCTGTGAGGTCCCTCCCAGTTTCAGCTGCTGTTCTCAAATTGGTACACCATGCTTTCCAGTAAGGATCTGTAGACAGCTTGGGGGTCTCCTCTTCTTAGATCCACCCAACATCCCTTTGCTTCCTTCTGTATCCTTCTGCACAGATGCTGGTATATAGGTCTTGAGGTATTGATGACTCATTCTCACTGGCTCATACTTTGGGGTCCATGGGAGATACCTTGACATACTAGGTTTGTTGCGGGTGTTGCATGTGGATATTTGGTTTCACTCTCTTACTTGCTCTTTTGTTTTTTTATGAGAAAGATCCAAAAAGTACACTGCTGCCACTGTTGTTGCCATCTTCCTAAAACCGTGTCAGAACAGAGTTGGACCAAGATTCTCTAAAACAACAGTCATCTCTAGGAAATAATGACTCATCCCTCTCACTTTTGGGAATCTTTGTTTCCTGGGGCCCTCAGCCCCACCCTGT